>NC_081558.1:126382809-126616478 GCF_022355385.1 Mustela nigripes | reverse complement strand
TTTTTTTTTTTTTTTTTTTTTTTTTTTTTTTTTTTTTTTGTCAAGTGGATTCCCATAGTTTAAAATGAGTAAAATTCTAGTTAATGAACATATACTGAAATGTGAGTGTTTCTTATACTTTAGTGTTGAGTTGTGAAAGTATCTATTTTCAAAACGTTATCTTCAAATTGTTATTCTTGGAAAGAAGCTGTATATTTATAATCTTTGAAAATGATACAAGCTCAATTCCAAAACACAAACACAACTCATCTGCATTAGCAGAAGGAAAAAAAAATCAGACCAATTAGTGTAGGCGAGATAACCAGGTGAGTTATTGAGGTTTTCCTGTTTCAGCCAGTACTTTTGACAGCAGGTTGACAAGGTCTCAGTAAGAAGCACAGGAATGCATTTGTATCCTTTGGTGAGTTTGTGCCCTGCCAGTATTCTTAGGTGGGTACCATGCTGTTAGCTTCCACAGGTGCACACGGATGCCACTTCCTATTAAGTTGCATTCTCCAGAAACCCAAAGAAATGTTTTTATGTTTCTAAATAACTAGTTTGTGCCAATGTTGCCAACTTTCCGATTTCATAGAGCTTACACTTTAGCAAACTCGGAGAAAATGTCTCTAGCGTTTCTGGGTTGTATCATCTTTTGTTGGAAACACTGAATTCCAGAGCATTCTGGGTAGAATTCTCTGAAGAACTCATTTGATGTTTGTGTAGAAAAGTGCTTTTTATTCTAGAACAATTTTCAAAAAGATTGTGTTTTGCAAAATCGGAACTTTTGTGGAGATATTAAAAGCAATAATATTGAGTTGTCACAACTGGACTGTTATACAGATTTCCCTCCCCTCCCAGATCTGAAGTAGAAAGCAAATAATAAATATAACCATCTAAAATATTAGGATTTGTGTTAGCTCATTAGTAATAGACATGTTCAACATTTAATTTTAATTTAGTCTGGTTTTAAAACTGGATTTTATAAGCATTTTTAAAATTATATATGCACATTAGCTGTTACCTCCAGTTTCTAGTTAAAATTCACTGGAAAAAGTCGAGCTGGTGTCATATACCAAAAACAATAATGATCTGTTATTATTATTGAACTTCCAAGTCTTCCTTTTTCTCAGTTGTGGATACACGCTGCCTCAACTCAGTTCACCCGACATTTAATAAAATTGCAGTCTAACTTGTGACATGATGAGATTTAACATGCTCATAAAATTCTTACTTGATGATCGTGTTTGGCCTGGCCTTAGCTCTTGCCTAACCTCACTACAACTCCTTCACTTACCAAAATTGTTTGTCTTTTCGGGAACAAATTCTTTCCCCTTGTCTCCCTTGTAGTGCCTTTTTACTCCTTCTTTCTACTTTCGCCTTGCTCTAAAGCCTGCAAGTAAGCCCATTAAAACAATATAATCCACTAATTTGATTTTGCTGCAGCAAGGAAATTAAGACAATATTATCCATGTTACGGGATAGTCCCCTTTTGTTGTCTCAGTTATCTTAGAAAAACTGTGCAGTTAGCAAGCTCTTAAAATTACTCTATGTATTCCCCAAACTATTTGAAACCATGGTAAAGTTTGTTCCTCCATATTTTATTAAATTCAATTAAGTAATGGGGTCTTTTGTCATCAGTCTCAACTTCATCTTCCAAGGAAAACCCACTGCACTTCACAGTTCTGAGATGCCAGCCATTCATTTCTCTGTGGTGTTGAAGGTAATTTGATTTATGTCTTGCTCTAGTTAAGATGCCCATGTTTTCAAGCGTTTTTGACTCAGAGTTAGAGGCTGAGGTCAAGTTAACAATGGTAATCTGTCTCTCTGTTTGCAAACAATGAATCACCATTTGGGATTTTAAGACTATGGTAAGCTTTCACTTGGCAGCTTGGTTCAAAGGTTGTCAGCAAAATGTATGAAAGTGGCCTGTGCCTGGAACCTCTGATCAAGGATGTCAAGGATTTTCTAACAAGGCCACCAATATAGTTGTGAATAATTGGTCGGAAGGAGGGGTGGTTAAAGAGACATTAGTCCCATGCCTTATTTAGACTGGATTGATTTGATCTAGACTTAATAATATTAAAAGCTCTTCTAGTCATTCCCAGGGCACGAATGAAAATGCTTTCAAATTATTAAGAAGGAATGTGACTTAGTCAGGACAATATGTAAGGAGAGAGTGATACAATGAAGTAGTTCATTTCAGTCCTTTACTTTGGACCAAGTACACTGCCATTAAGAAGAGAAAGAGCTTCACGGAGAGTTGCAATATTTTATTACTAATTGAATTGGAGTTTGTTTTGGAGAGTTGGCAGTTCACATGGTTGAAGTTGAGATGAACAATTCATGAAAGTTAGGGGCCAATTTTCCTCAAACATCTTGTTGTTCTTAGTCTTAAGAAATTCAGACAAAGTGATGACTTTGAAATAAAGAAAACTCCAAGATCTGATCAACTTTGAGTTCTAAGTAAACAGTGGCTGCCACATTTAAACATCAAATTAATACTGCAAACTGAGTGAATGAAGATGTCAGTAGTTGTTTGTGAGTGAAACTTTGTGTCTGTCTTTAAAATATTGGTCTTAAGAAAAGGAATTTGTTTTCACAAGCCATGACCTAAAAGCAATGATTTTATGATTTGAACTGACAAGAATCTAGTTACTCTGCTACAGTTATTTCATTTTGTTGTATCATCCAAAATAATATTTACTGCTTCCTTTGTGTTTCTATTTTTGATGCTTTATTTTTTCTATTGTGATAAAAGGTAACTAATATTCAGGATAGCCAGATAGAAATCTGTTTGTCAGGTCAGAGTTTGAGCTGATCATTGATGCAGATGTTTCATTACTATATTTGAATATCATTTGCTGTTCTTCTTTGATCTTAATGTTGATATAAAGAAAATTTTCATTAAGGACTCATTTTACACGGATGCCCAAAGTTAACACTCTATGATAATGGTCAGAAAGCATTGCCTCTCTTCTGGTAGCAAATCTGAAAAAAAGGAAGTAATTACGATTAGTTATGTTGCCTCTGGATTCTATAAATTTTATCTTGTATACGCATTTAAGGGAGATTCAGTTTACTTGCGCATAAGCATGGACACTCAAGCATTTTGTCTGCCAGGGTTTTCAGCTTCCTACATAAGCAGCTCCTCTTTGTCGAATCACTATATTGCTCATCATCCAATCTGTGAGTTCTAAGTGGATAATACTGATACCTTTCACTACCATTACAAAGAGGAACTCTTATATTACGTATGATTAGACAGGGGAGTTTTTTTCTGTACACTACTACTCCCATCCTTTAAGTTCTATAGATCTCGCAAAAAGCAGTGATTAGTGACATAGCTTCTCAAACTTAGTAGCTAACTGTTTCATACAGGCACTGAAAATTATAGGATCTAATCTTACTTATAAGTTACTCTGGTTTCAAATACAGCATTAGCCACCTTATGATACATGTATACTAAAGTACAAAGTACAAGATTTCCACCATTCGAGATGTTTTACTGATCACTTTTGTAAGAAACTGTATTTGAAATTTAAAACTAAGTAGAGCTATGGAAAAATTCAACTTGGTGCTTAGAAAGGAGGTCACTTTCCTAGAGTAACATGGTTAGGAACTGATAACTCCTAGAGCTCTGTCCAGATTCTTTCTCACTGCACTATCCTGATTCTGTGAAATGAGGTGAGGACATGGGTCGTAAGTCCTTCTGTAAGGATCCATAAACCAGTAATACATTTTCATATTCCCCAGTTAATGTAGTAACTCCTGAGAAAAACACTAATGTCATGTTTAAGAAAATGACATTGAATTATCCATGCTGACTCTGGCTCTACAGGCTTTGGGTGAATGACTTTGCGTTGGATTCCTTAGTTTCTTCTATAAAATGGAAATAATGGTTGTTCCCTCATGGGGTTTTTCTGTTATCAAAGGAGGTGATACAGTAGAGGGGGTAGAACAGCTCTGGCACCTTTTAGGTATAGAGGAAATGTCAGCTCTTTAACCATGGCCCATTCCTCAGGCCTCCAAAACCCTCATTTCTGATACTTGTTACCTGGTCATACTTAACATTCTCCTATTTCTGCAAACTTTTCCCTCTCCCTCAACTTGAGTTCCTGTATTCCAAACGTCTACTGGAGGTAAGAGCCTCCTAACAATAATCCACAATTTTAACTACGCTATTTATTTTCACCTTTTTGTAGCTGAACAAAACACATGAGAAAACTGAAAAACAGGCATGACTAAATTAACTCTTGGATTTTCAGAATAGATTTATTTCTACTGTGGGTATTAATATAACCCATCAGCATTGAATTGAAATGTTGAAGTTCTAGAACTGTGATTTATTGTTTATCTTTTATCTGGAGCACTGATGAAGAGGAAATGTTGCTAGCCATTTGTGAATACCATCCACATATCTGGTAGATGGCAACCACCAAGTTCCCATAAGGGCGGCAGCCATCATTAATGCCCTAGTGGGATACCATGCTGACAACGGTATATAAGGTATCCATTCCAACAAGGAACCTCATCGCTTTGACTTCAACATTGAAACACTCTAAATATGTCCTTAGGGAGTGTGCTCCGCATGAGCATATATACTCACAAAGCAAGCCTGAAAGAAATGAACCAGGTGGAACTTGCTTCCAGGACCTATCCCAGCCCCAGTGTCTTGGGATTATCTCTCTTTTCTGATCCAGACACTCATGCTGTTCTCCAATCTGGAGCCTCTAGAATATCTGCCATCCGTAGCTCTTACGATGCCACTTCCCTGGCAGCCTGCCCTCTCCAGCCAGTGCTATGATTGCCAAGGTAAGCTGAAAAGGTCTGTTTTTAAAATGTAATGGTTCAGATTTGCTTGTTTGCTATGGCCTTCTGAAGTCAGTGTCTTAATATTTTTTAACCCATTTGTAATTGGAATGTGAGAATTTTAGACCATTCTGGAAAAAGAAACACTGTATGGCAAAAACAAACAAAAAGAAAGCAATGAAAGAAATGTCTAGGAACAGGTAGAGGCCCTACCTCTGGTCTCTTAAACAATCTGTCATCCAGTACTATCTAATCCACCTCAAAGAAAATCTTGGTACAATTCCTCATCTCCATCCCTTTTCAGATCTCTAAGTCAGGTTCTCTATGTCTTACTAGCATGGCTACAGTGACCCCTACTTGGGCTTCCAACCTCTAATCCAACATACACACTGTCAAGAGTCTGATCATGTTTTTACTATAGTCGTCTAGATTAAGCCTTCAGTGTGATATAAAAAACACTTCACTTTCAAGGGCCAGCAACTCTTTGACATCAGACTTATTCCCAAACCCTGCTCTCTAACCATGATGGAAAGGTACCTACCCCTTTCAATAAAAGTCTTTACTCATTAGTTCTCTTTTTTTTAAGGAATTTCTACTCATTCTTTTAGGCCCAGTTCTAACGCCACCTCTCTGAGGAGACACCAATTCCCTCATGATAGGGTTAGCTCTTTTCTTTAATATGCTCTCATCTTTTTTTTTTTTTTAACATGTTTGTAGCATTTTTCAGATTATTCTGTATCAATTTTTCACATGTCCTCCTAAATTAGTCTTTTGGGTTCTTGAAAACAGATACTAGTCTTGTTCAATTTTATATCATCAGCACAGGGCCTTGAAAATAATTATAAATGTTGAGTGTCTTTTTTTAACAAGCAAAAGAACATATAAACATGCCATATAGGGATCCAATGTTCTCTTTTTGTGTAGGATCAGCCTTTCACACAGTTATGTATACTGGGCTAGAGAAGCTTGCCTGCCTTCCTTCCTTCCTTCCTTCCTTTCCCCTTCCATCCATCCTTTCTTCCTGCCTTCATCAAGCATTTATAGAGTACCTTCTGTGTTCTTGGTTTATGTGAGATATGAGCCACATCAAAAATAGTAAAACACTGTCTTTGCCCTAGAGGCACTCTCAATTTTAATGAGAAGAAAAAAGTAACAAAGCAATGATATAATTTGGGACCCAGTATCTTAATAGGAATCCCCTTCATGCTTATAACATGGAAATGTCCTCTGCTCTCTAAAGACCCGCATTTGAGATGAGCTTTGAGTACAAATGATCACCTCCATATTATGCCCTGACACATTAGCATGTGCAGGTGCTTTGGGAGAACTTCTTCAGGATGTCTCTCAAACTGCTCTGGAGAATGGTATGTGATGTGGAGAATGAAAAAACATTGATCTGAGGGTTGGGACCTTTGGGTTCTAGTTTTAGCCCTGCTACTAAACAGCTATGACCTTGGGCAAATGATTCAATCTACAATCTATAGGATATCTTAGCTGTAAATTGAGGGCACCGATCTAATTCTACTTCAATGCTTCTCTGCCAGGATCATAGGATTTAGAAATACATATACTTATTCCTCACCAAAGAGTCACTGGATTAGAACCAAATCTCATAGAATGAGACCAGGCCATGTTTATTTAGCAAAAAACTTCCTGATGATTCTGAGAGGCTCTGACCTGAGTTGTGTCTCCTCTTGATGTTTTGATAGCTGAGGTCTGGGGGACTCTGTCTGGCAGCCCCCACATTGATTGAGACATGGAGACTCTAGGCCCACTCCAGTCTTTCTCCTTTAACAGTCTGTGAGAACAAGGAACATTGTTTCAAGAAACAATCAGATCAGTAGCTGACATCATAGGTCTTCCTGAAAGAGAGGAAAGAGATGCAGAACAGAGATAAGAACCAAAAAAATCCCAAATGCTTGTGGG
Source organism: Mustela nigripes (assembly GCF_022355385.1). Lineage (NCBI taxonomy): Eukaryota > Metazoa > Chordata > Mammalia > Carnivora > Mustelidae > Mustela > Mustela nigripes. The sequence goes on along the minus strand of NC_081558.1, from coordinate 126,609,764 downwards.
ACTCTGGTAATCACAGCCATCACCAAGACTATCCTCGGCTTCTTGAACTTTAAGATGGACCCAGTCATTCTGATGCCCCGACTCCCATATATTTATTCTCTGACTAAGGCACAAAGATGCGGGTGAGCTAATGCATCAACCCATGAAAAATGAACAATTAAAACAATGAAGTTGTCAGTTCTTTTACCAGATTGCAAATAAATAACCTGCCTGTCAGGCTGGCTGCTCTGCTAGACCATTAGTTTAATACAAAGACATTCTGAGGAACGGGTGGATGACAGCTGATCTATCACCAGGCCTTTGATAAAGACCTGAGCAAAATATGCTGTCATAAGCCATGGAAGGTCAATCCCAATTTGTGAGAAGCAAAGTATTAGATGAAATTTGAATAGCACTCTCTGCCCATCATGAGAGGCATACGCTTTTTGTTTCCCCCGCAACTGGTGGGATTGTGGATGCTCATTTTGACAGGATAAAACACTTTTTTGCTTATACTTATTTAGCTTGTCAGGGACACTGTGCTGGGGTAGATGGCCTTGGAGTTTGTAACTGTCACAGTGGAAAGACTGTGATCTTGGGACTGTGCAATGTATCTATTTGCCAGGCTAGACAGGGTCTTCCCACAAGAAGTTACTCTGTGTCGTGTCAAATGCTCAGACAGTCATGAATTTCCAAACAAAAAGTCAACTCCTTGCATTTTCTTATATGTATGGCTTGAGTTCTGTATGCCATCTCATGAAATGTTTGCCAGCCAGATCTACTGCTTGCAGAAAATGATGAATTATAGAAGGTAGTAGATAGGACAATTAAATAAAGATAAATTCATTAAATTCTCTAGTCGATGTCTCATTTATCTTTAAATTTATTGGGGGAAAGTAAAGATAGCAATCACCTTTCAGAAGTCACCTTTAAGAAGTTCTTATTTCCTCACAGCAAGAAGTACTATTAGAACGTTTACCCTGTAGTAAATCTATGTGAGGTGTAGTGTTTATGAGTCGTCAGAGGTAACCAAATCGAAAATACAATTTTTCCCCTTTTCAGGATCTTTTGGGTATTTATGTATATTCAATTTATATTTTCATGATCAAAGTTGTATAAATTCTACCTAACTGAAAAATAGGCACTGTTGATCTATTCTTATTTTTGAGTATATTCATTGGTTAATTCAAACAGTAAAGTGTAGCTTTAATAATGGAGAATCTGCTTAAATCCATGTAGATATCACCCTGCAAAGGTTTTGTGGTCATTTGGTTGCCCAGAATAATTTCAGCTAGAAAGAACCACAGTACTTCCAAACTGGTTTGACCAGTTCTTCCAGTGCTCTGGATGGCTAATTAGTAAACAAGATAAAGGAGAAATTTCCAGTGTAAAATTTTCCAGGCTGGTTTTCCTAACTAATAAGTTAAACCACAACTTTGCCTGTTGACCACCTTTGTAATCCCTTCAATGCTATATAGTATACAACATCCCTCTCACCTCCTAAGAAGATTTGAGAGAGTGGGAAATATCTTAGAGCTTATCCTAAGCATGCCATGGTTCTGTTCCTGGTTTTGCTATTTATTAGCCATGTTGTTTGGCCAAGTGGTCTAATGTCTATCTATCTTATTATGGGCATAATAGCATTTGCTTAAAGGAGTACTTTATGCATAAAAACAAATATTGTTCTATAGATGGGTGGGAAAGACCCCTAAAGTTGCTTGTTTTTAAGCAGAGATAAAATGTTATTGCATAGGGTGCTAAGAAGAGCAAGCAGCTCATGGTCTAGAAACTTCCACTGTATTCTACAGTTAGTCCTTCATTTCTCTGAGTTTTAGCCCTTGAGAAGTCTTTTCTTCCTGTCCCCCTAGATGTCTCTGGGTATCCAACTTCCTTCCCAGGTTATTTCTAGGTCCCGATCTTTTCTAAAACATCCCAAGTCAAAAGCAGTCCTTTGGAAATATAGATATATATATATATGTGTGTGTGTGTGTGTGTGTGTGTGTGTGTGTGTATACATATATATGTATATATATGTGATTTTTGTATTGATTTCTATGAAGAGTGGTGCATCAGGTTATTGTTAAAAACATGACTCTATGATACCATGTTCTCTAAGGAATAAATCAGAAGCTACCTAAAACATCTGGAAAAACAGAGATTGTGGTAGTTTGAATAATGTCCTTTCAAAAATTTCCATGTTCTAATTCCTTGAGTCTGTGAATATGTTATCTTACATGGCAAAAAGGATCTTGCAGAAGGGATTAAATTAAGGATTTTGAGATAAGGAGATTTTCCTGGATTACGTGGGTGGATTCAATGCAATCACAAAGGTTCTTGTAAGAGGGAGACAGGCACTCAGAGAAAAGAGAAGCTATGCTGGCCTGGAAGATGGAGGAAACGGCCAAAGCCAGGGAATGTAGGCAGCTTCTAAAGCTGGAAAGGATAAGGAATAGACCCCAGCCCACAAGGCTCCACAAAGAACACAGCCCTGCCAACATCTTGATTTTAGACTTCTGACCTCCAATACTGTGAGATTATAAATTTATATTGTTTTAAACCTCTGAGTTGTGATAATTTATTATAGCAGCCATTAGAAACTAATACAGAAACACTTAAAATAAGGTAAGCCTGACCACTGTCTAATATACAGGCATACTATTACCAACATCCTCTTTAGGAATAGTGTCAGGAACTCATATGCACCTGGGTCTTTCCCTCTGAAATTTTTCCTTCTCTTTCTTTCCTTCCCTTCACTCTCCACTATATATACTCTCTAGTGTTTCAGATCTCAGTCAGTGATCTCTACAAAGAGAATATCTTGAACTAAACACCCCCCATTCTATACCTGTTAGTCTAAAGTGGAGTTATACTCTCTTATAGCACCCTGAAACACTCTTACAATGTTTTTAAATTATATGTTTATTTGGTGGTTATTTTATGGTAATTATCTCCCTACCAATGCAAGCTTGATAGGTATAAGAATCATGTTTAGATTTGCTCACTGTTGTGAACTTGGCACATAGTTATATCCAGAAAATATATCTTGCTGAATGAGAATATTCCAGAATTCTGTTTGTCTTGTAAGATGGGTTGAAAGTATGCCCATAATGCAGTCCATCTGGGATCAGGAGGAAATAAACTAATATACCACAATCTCTTTCAGACAACATGAGGCAGGCTTTACATGAACTTTGATTTCCTCTGAAGTCTTAGTCAAAGTCATCATTTTTTCATAGGTGACAACTGACAGATTTTTTTCAAAATGAATATGTAATCTAAGAAATACAACAATATTTCTAAAAAATTCTTTTGAGTAACATTCAGAATACTTTTTCTTACTATTATTTCGATCTTCATTTTATTGCTTTGCAATATAAGTTGTAAATTCCTTTAGTGACATTTAAATACTCATTTGAGAACTGACTTCAAGAGCTTTAAGAGGTCAGTTTTGCCCAAGAAGATAATTTAAATCTTTTGTGATTTTTGATTTCTCTGAAGTTCAAGGATCAAAACGAAGGATATGACTGAGCTCTGGGGATGGAGAAGTGATTAACATTTATGAATGGTGTTATGAAGCCTCAAAACATTGGAGAGTTAGTATGAATTTTTATAAATTTTACCTGTTTGTGTTCCAGAAACTTTTTCATGTGATTTTATATTTTTTAAAAAATTTTTCCCTTAAAAATAATTTTTCCTGAATGCAGATACATGTAAAGATGATCCTTAAATATTAGATATACTTTTCATAATTATTCGGAATGTATCTATCCATAGTGTTTGGCCAGAGATAGCACTTTTGTTGAACAGTTGAGTCTGATTTTATATATAAGGGTTTCAATGGAAATGAAACAAATTTTATTGAGGCACCATGAAATTCCTGTATGTTTCTATGTCCCTCAGCTTCTCCTGACAACAATCTGTGAGATAGGCTTTATTAATCCCTTAATTAATACAGAAGATTACATTAATTAAGATGTAATTAAGAATACATTACATGTATTGTAATTGTATTGTAATTATATGTAATGTAATTAAGAATACATTAATTAATAGTTAATACAGAAGAGGAAATCGAGGTTCTTAGAGCTTGAGTGATTTGTTTAGAACCAGAGATCAGGCCACTGGCAGTGCTGTGCTTAACTGACTCAAGGTTCACACCATTTCCTCTGGACCACACAACCCTCAATGGATGCTTGCAGATCTGCACAATATTCATGATGGCTCTCTCTCAGAGCAAACCAGCCTGAATGTCACGTTTCTCAGAACCCTATGCCAGTGGGCCCCAAACCTCAAGATGGAAAATGACTAAGTATATTGGGATAATGGAACTTACTACCCAAATCCTGTTGTGTTCAACATAGCCCATTGGATCTCTCAACATCATTGATCTCCACAGGGCACAGGGCTTTGTGGTCATGTTTGCCACAGAAAGACCAAGCTTTATGCTCACGTAATCTGTGGCCAAAATAGGTCTTCCCAGTAATGGGAAGAATTTGTAATAACTGCAGCTCTAGGTTCTAAAGTTATTGGAAGCCTCTAGTGAAACATATTTTGATTTTTCTGAGTATTTGTCAGCCTTCCGTGTTAGAAAGCTTCCATTGGGGAGCTCCCTTTCATCACATCACAGTGGAATGTAAGTGATGCCCTCATGTGTGTACTGACGAACAAGGTGAAGGAAGTAGGAGTCCATAAACATGCACTCTCAGTCATGTCTGAAATACCATGATCACTTCTTCTTGCTTAGCCACTTATTAACAAGCAAAGTTAATAAGCTTTTCAGGCAGTAAAGCCAGATGTGCTTTCTGGCATACCAGATAACTGCTTTATTGATATGTATTTGAGCAGTTGGTGAATCTTATGCTAAAAAAAAATGTCTAGGCCAACAACAGACTATTTAAATAGCCATTCAGGTACTGAGTCAGATTCCACATAATGCTCTCCAATTTGTATATATCCCAGTCAAGAAGGGCGGAAAAAACCCCTCTTTTTTGATTAATTGCCCTATGTTTATTTAGTCTTTGTTTTTAATACTAAGCAAGCAACCAATGGCCCTTGAAGTTAGAATTGCTATCACTGCTGTCATTTTTACTTAAAGAAAACCGGAAGATGAAATATTCTTAAAAAGATAGTGGACACCAAGGAAACAAGTGACACCATGGGTGCACAGGACAGCCGACGCTAAACAGGGATGCAGTGAACAGAACAGTCAATAACTTCTCCAGTGTGAAAAGAACTTTCTCAAACAGGTTCATTCTTCCATGATGCCAGACCCTTTAGGTGATAAATAAAAAGGTTGATCCAGAAGTTGTTATTCAATTCTAGGTCCTCAGACGTATAACAGCCAAATTAACAGACTTTTCTTTTTACTGAATTTGTTTGCATTGTCATTGGACACACCAGTGAGACTTAAAACGTCTATTTGACTCTGTTTTTGTCAGCTGAAAAATACCCAGAAACCTTTTTATTTTCTTAACAAAATGGCATGATATTATTTAGAAGTTGGAGGGGAAGCTTTTACTGCCCGGCCTTAAAAAGAAAACAGCACAACCCAGCCACGTAGCTGACAAGTGACACAAATACAGTACGTGCTAATGTGCAGAGAGAAACAACCTTGAGAATTTAAACCGGCTGCACCAGAAAAAATATCTTTATCCAGATATGTGGTCCCTCATGAATTATACTATTATTTTAGTTGATTTTACCTGACATCACCCTATGATTTTCTTCAGTGACAAGAAAATTGCAGCCGGCCCTTGACAGTCGGTCACAAATTGACTGAACAAAACAAAATCAAACAGTGAAGTAATCCCCAAGTAAATTTAATGAAACCTAAATCCCAAAGGGCAGCGCACTTCTGTAGGCAATGGTCTTATTTAATAAATTTTTCCCTGCTTTCACTTTTAGAGCTATATTTACACAGACAAATTTAATTCATTGGGTTTACATTTCCTCTTTCCCTTAGTTTGTGCACCAGGCACATATGGGAAGGACTGTAAACAGGTATGTCAGTGTTCAGCTGAGAATGAAGAGTGTCACCTAGTCACGGGGAGATGTACCTGTCTGCCCGGCTACCATGGAAACCGCTATCATCTCCGTAAGTGTGGTCCATGCTTTTGTTGTAATTTATCGAAGAGACACCGGTAGGGTGGGTCATCTGTCAGAATGCTAAAGGGCAAATGTTAATTCAAGCTTCTAATTTATAGCAAGTCCTGAAAGAATGTTCATTGGAATGGTTGAAAACATACACTTTGTTGTGTAACCCTTTCTCCTATGTTGCCTTTTCTCTTCCAAATATCCCCAAGAAAAAGAAAATAAATAGAGAAAGAAAGAACAAAGATAATATGAACTGATTGGTATCAATCAATATACAGCCAATGGGAACATATTTAAAGTGATTCATAAAGTTAGTTCCAGGATCTGCTTAGGAACAATCAAATTAAACAAATTGTTATTCTGGAATGAAAACAGTCACTTGTTTAAAGGACAAAATGCCAGTTGGCTCACTGCTGTGTAATAAAAAAGGATCGTCCCTAGACCAAACACCTTATACTGATTTGTTAGGACATTTTAACATCGAAAATGGTTAGAGGGGAACACACGATAAAACGTCCCAAGGAGCATGTTAAAATGTTCAGTCAGCTACTTAATTTTTAAGCTTGTAATTATTTATAATGCACTTTTTATAGGTTTAAAAATAAAATGATTTGGCCTCAGTTTCATTTTCCCCCAACTTGGCCGCCCCCACGGCTCTTTTCTCCCTCGTCGCTCCTGTAGCAGAACCTTCCGCTTTCCTCTCTCAATTCTGCAAATGGACGGATGATTTGGGGATTCTACGCCCATATGTCACCTATAAAACAGACTTACGGTCAAGCTATTGATTTTAATTTTTACAAGCCATAGAATGTATATTTTGAATATCACTTCTCACTTTTGCCCTAATTTTAAATATTATCAGCTAAGAACACAAAATGGCTTCAATTAGTATTTTGTTTGGAACGCATAACCATTGTGGGTATACAAACTTAAACTGAATAATTAAAATATAAAATTAGTAAAATTGCAATTATATTTTTGTTACGGCAAATTTCAAGCACCCTTGTAATGGAAGAAATTGTATATTGTAATGGAAGAACTGTATATTGATTGATACCAATCAGTGCATATTTATTTCCGCACTTTTAATTCCATCACATTTCTCAGGAAGAATTTCTTCTTGATATCAAGTGATATTTTATCTTAATGTAATAAAACCAAGTGACATGGATGAGCACCTAGGTGGTTTAGTCAGCCAACCATGCGACTCTTGATTTCAACCTTGGTCATGAGCTCAGGGTCATAGAATCCAGCCGCCGAGGTGGGGCTCTGCACTCAGTCAGAGTCTGCTTGAGATTGTCTCTCTCCCTCTCCTTCTGTTCCCTCTCACATGCTTGTTCTTTCTCTCAAATAAAAAAATAAGTCTTTAAAACAAAACTAAAAACCAAGTTACATAGAGTTGGTAGGGCTTGCACGTCAGAAGGCAAGCTACCTTGGGCTGAAGGAGGGGAGCTCTACCTTGTAAAATCAAGGCTGCAGCGGCCAGCGACTCCCTGACTAGTCAGATTGGCTTAGCTCCAGGCAACACGTGGTTGGGAGTTGCAGCAAAGTTTCCTTGGCAACATCCACTGTCATTACAGAACTATGAAGAAGGGTTCAAGAAAATATCCATAAAAGGTGTGGCTGGCTCAAAAACAAAAGTTTCAGCGGCCAGAAACAACTGGGCTTTCATGTTCTCGAGTTTGGAGTAGAGATTTAAAATTTTCTCTCAGCAGAGGTCAGAGGAAGCAGACAAACTTGTAGTGGGATCTCACCACTTGTCCATAATTTATAATGGGCAGTTTGGTCTCAGCCTTTGGACGGCATGTGGGGAAAAACAAACTGCTCAGTAGATAGAGACTCATCATAATATGTATTTTATGACCAATGAGAAATTACAAAGTAACTCCATACCCTGGAAATCTTTTATTTCTCCAAATGGTAATACCCACTGTAATAACTCTCTTTGAGAACACTTAAGGCTTTGGGATCCTCTAAAAATCAAGGGCAGTTCTTTTGACAATTTTTATAGGAACACCCTTAGTATAGAATGCTTGGAGAAGCACAGGCCATAGAATAGTACACCTGTGCCAGGAGGAAGACATCAAAGCGTTGATAGAAGCTTGCCTTTAGTGCTCTTTCTCATAGTAGTAAGAATTCAGACAGACCAAACCTTAGCATCTCTTTTTAAGAATAAAATAAAACTGTGTGAGAGTCGCTAGGATATGTGAGTGGCCTGGTCAAATACTTGGAAAAGAGTCTGGGAGAAATAACTTCATTTAAGCCAAGTGGAATCATTATGTCTTGAGTGTGTGTTCTCTTGTTGAATATAGGGAATGTTTGAGCAAAGGATGTGCACATGATTCTAGAAGTCAAACTTTCACATTGCTACAGAATTATAAGAGAAAGTGGAATTGTCAGTAAATAACTTATTATTGGGGGAAAAGTTATGGGCACTTTTGTAAACATACATTATACTCTTGATGTAAATTTAGTAAGTTTTGAGGGTAAGAGGTTATACACACATTGTCTTTCAACAGATGACATACTTATTAGTAGATAAATTTTATCTATTCAGTGTCCCAATTTCAAAAGGATAATATAGTTGAAGCCTAATATTCATGTGACTTTTGTTTTCTGTGTACAAAGAAGGAACAATGAAGGATGATTCTATCCAACATGAAGCCATCACTAAGATAGTTTGCAAAATGAGTATATGTCAAAGGGAAATTATGTCTCCCAAGAAAGACACATGGAAGTGATCCCCCCAAAATATATGACCTATAAATGACAAAGATAATATAAATATATATGTATCAGTTATTTAAATTTATCAAGTAATTACACACAACCTTTTTTCCATTTAAACTGAGATGCTAGTTTTTTATATCTATGATTATATCCATAGTTTGGTATTTTCCTCATTAATAAGTATATGAATTTCACATTATTAGGTGTTTCTCTTTTTCTTATTTGCACAGAAATTCATGGCAGTTTTCATTTCATAGCAATGTAACTACAGAATTTTCTGTACTAATCAACTCTTATTAATTTAACCTCCTTTGGGAAGCAACATTGCAGCAGTACACACAAGACTTCATTGTTTCAGACTCCATACCTCCAGTTGGCTTTATGTGTATTTTCTCTAATGTCAAGCAGACATTTGTCTTAAGCTTCACACATAGTAATGAGGATAAAAAAAAAATAAATAAAAATTTGCATTCTACAACTCTGACCCAAATGGACATGAAAGCATTTTGTATCTTGGTCAATAGGAGAAGAGGAAGGGATGGAGACTTTTTTAATCACTAATTTTGTTTTTAGGTATGCTCTATTGAATGTTTGTGAAGGAAAAAAGAAGTTCTTAGGAGGACCAATGAATGTTATATACCGATGAAGGGACAATGAGCTATGGGAACTGACATTCCTTGGGAAGAGAGAATGACAGAAGAGACTGTAAAGTGAAGCCATCATTTTTAATAGAGAGGAATAAAGAAATACAACAACTACAGCACAGAAATAACATTTGGTATGAATAACTGTAGTGTTTGGCTTTCCATCTTCGCTATGAAGAACTTTATTTTAAAACTGAAAGAAAGAAGCAGCCATTTTTTGGATTTGAGACTCAAGGTGGAAACTCGGGAATTTAGGATAAGACATGCGTGGGGATTATAAACAATCTGAATCTCAGTAAGATCCATTCTTTGCTGTTACCTCTAAAACATAGTACCTGTGAAATACTCTTACTCTCTGATTCTTACATAAAAACACAAGATAAAAGGAAGAAAACTAGTACCATCTGGTATAGTTTGGTCACTTTTAGAGTTATATTTCCAAATGAAAAGATTTTCCAAGAGGAAGAACTTAAGGCAAATACCTAACACTTTGGCTCATATCAAGCAGGTAGGGAAAGGGTTTTGCTGCATGCCTAGCATTGATACTGCCATCATTCATGAAAATAATGGCCACCACTGACATGGGAGCTTAGTTTGGTGATGTATTTGTTCACTCTAGTCACCACCACAGGGCCATGATTTTATTATAATACCCTTTGGGAATTAAGAACCAGAAATTCAAAGAAAGGAGTTAAGGCTACAATATTAATAAGTGAAGTATATAGGTTTCAAATCACAGTCTTTTCAAAATTTCTTACAGCCCTCATATTTAAATATGTGGCAAGGATAAAGATGGTTATCTCTAACAGGTGACAGAATTTTGTGCTATATTCCAAGTCACTTCACTCTGTGGTCCTCAACTTCATCATCTTAAAATAAGAATTGAACCAGATGGACATGAGGTCTCTTAAAACTCAAACTTTTATAATTTTAAGACTTGAAAGTATCAGGCATTTCATAGAATAAGAGAATGTCACAGATGGAAGTGCTTCAAAGTTAATCAACTTGAATATCCTCTATATTTTCTCTCCTGAATACTTATCCTGTCTCTGAACTCCTACAGAGATGAGTAATCATGCCTCCTGAAAAAAGCTTATTCCAATCTTGGACAGCTCTTTTAGAAAGTATTTCTTTATTGAGATAAAATCTGCCTTTCTTCTTTTCCACAGGACTGCCTTTTCATGTTTGAAGACATTTCTGTCTTCCTAGCTCTCTTTTCTCCTGAATAAACACCCCCAGTCTTTCAATCATTGCACAAATAATGTGGTCTTCAGCTTGCTCTTTGTCTTGTTTCCTCTCCTTTTATCTTAAGTTCTGGCTATTTATCTGTTTGTTACACAGGTATCATAGTAGACCATAAGTCTATGGATAGGAAAGTGAGAAACTAACAGAAAATGAAGATTCTTTCTTGATGGTTCATGCCATTTTTGAATTCTTACTTGTATTAAAGCCAGACCATTCCAGACAAGATGAACTATGACACTTAAGCATTAATCAAAATAATGAATTAATCTAGGCTGGAATGAGGTAACTTTGGCAAATTGTCACCTATTCTGAGCACTCTCTAAAAGTGGGCAGATTTCCAAAGAAACTCTGAGTTAAGTTTCCTGTATCTTACTAATGAGCAGCATCAGGAACATTTTGCCCCCAACCATATTACTAAGGCATCTATCTATATCATCTCATCTCTTCAGATAAATCCATGCCTTGAATACTAGCTTGAAGGTAACTGAAAATACCAAAGAACAGTATTTGGAATGTGAGTTAGCAACATGTCTATGGGTATGAATTTAAACAGTGATGCTTTAAGTTACAATATCACATATGGTTTTGTTCTCTTTCAACAGGATGCCCAAAGGCACTTAAGGTTTTAATTGCCAAAGGATGTGCAAGTGCCTTAATGGCAGCAGCTGTGACACTGTGATTGGCACCTGTTACTACCCTCCTGGCTTCACTCGGGCTGACTGCAGTCAAAGTAAGTCACTCTACCATTATGAAATAGATATGCTAAAGTAGAGTTTTTAAGAACTATACTTACAGAGTTCAATGTTGTTGCAATTATTACTTAATAATTTACTGCAGTAACAGCAAACACCAACAGACCTACATTCTAGGTTGAAGAGTGCTTTCGTGAGGAGTTTGACTGAGAGCTGAAGCAGTGAAGACAGCCAAAGAGAACCCTTTGGTCATAATCTCTCATATCCCAGCAATGCTAACCTCAAGTCAGGATTAGAAAATCTGTTCCATAAGATAAGAGTGGTCTGGTACACAATGCCTGTGTACACAATGTCAAACTCATTGGTTCAAGTCTCACAATTTCATTTATCCTCAGCAATATCCAGCTCAAAATTAAGTAGTTCCCCTACTTACCAAAAATTAACCAGTTCCCTAAAATTTAAAGACTTAACTACCTATCACAAAGATAACTATTTACATAAAGTTTAAGGGACAAGGTATCTTAGGCACCATAGAGATATTCTTAGCAAATACATTTTGATCTTATCAGATCTGCCATTTTCTAAGTATCTGGACAATTTGCAAGATCATAATTTTTAGGGATGCTAGAGGAGCAATGCATAGGTGAGTACATGATGAGAAGGTAGTACTGGCAATATTATGTTCTTCAACCTATTTGTTGTTCTTGAGGGTGTTCACTTGTGATGTTTTACTGAGCTGCACATTTGTGTTTTTTGTGTACTATTCTGTATTTTATACTTTAGAATTAAAAAAATAAAAGCCCTGTCAATAGAACTTTCATGAAAGAAATGCTGTAATTGCAAACTTAAGATTCTTTCCTTTGGAAGAATGATAACAAAATTGGTGGTCAGGCAGGGCACCAAGTTTCTAGGTGGTAAAGACATCCAAATGTTTATTTTGCCCAGGCAGGTAGTTGCTCTGTCTTCTTTGTTTGAGGGTAATTTTAATTAACCTACCTCAGTACCCTGATGTTCTGAAGACAAAAGACAAGTAGGACGAAGTCCTGGCTCCATGTAATGGAAAATTGAAACCTAGTGAATACTGCCTCTGAGGCCCCACAGCCAAGTTGTCTTTGAGTTAAGGCCAACCCATAAACATCTCCTTAGGAAGGTTCTAACTGACCCCTTTGTTCCTCAAAGAAAATCATTGAGAGAATTTCTTTATTTCCTCAGGCCAAAGCATCTTTAAGAGTTTTGATTTCTCTGAATATTAGGAGTATTTTTGTCTTCAGAAAGCTGTGATCTTATACCTGAGTACTTCTTTGTTTAGACAGCTAGGTAGATCAGAGCCAATTTGCAGTCCATCTCTTACAAGTTCAAAGAATTGTGATATTCATTTATGTCTACATTGTAACTATATTTTTCTTCACTTGATTCTCACAGGCATTTATTTTACCTTTGAGTGTTATCTGTATCTTGATAACTATCTCAATGAATTTGTGGAATAAAGTTGCAAACAGATAAATTAATAAATGTGTTAATACATTAATTAATTAAAATATGACTTATATTAATTAATATAATTAATTAAAAAGGGTAATTGAACAAATTTGTTGATTTTAATAAATGATAAATTTAAAAATAAGTTAAATACATAAATGGTATTTGGAGAAATGAGCGTAATGGATTCTGTGTTGGTGCATTGAAGTGTAAGCTGAGATTCTAGAGTGGACTTTAAGAGGAAACATAATCAAGATTATGACACACACATACAGGCAAACAAGCACACACACACACACATTTGCTAAGGCAGCAAGACTGAGTTTTTAAGAGTCATTTATATCATATATGTTAAGTGTTTGACATTAGATATTTGGTTGGAATTCCTGATGTCAACCAAAATTGCACTAAGTAAGCAACAATTTGAACAGTTCCTTTTTTTGTTTTGTTTTTTCAAAGTAACCTTTTAAGTTGAAAACTAAAGTGAAGGCAAGACAAGGAAACCTATTTGATTAAAAGAAAGGGTCGTGTATTTACAAGGTTTTTAAAGTCTTGACTGGCAAAACATTTTAATAAGAAAAATCTGGTTTTGTTTTGCTCCTTCCTGCAGTTTGTCCTGTGGATCACTATGGGCAGGACCGTGTCCAGCAGTGTTCCTGTGGCTCAGGACAGTGTGACCCAGTGACTGGAGGGTGCCAATGTCCACCTGGCCAAATGGGAGCCAGGTATCAGCAAGGTAACAATGAATGCAGGGTCACCTTGTCTGTCAAGGCACTAACTTAGCTACACTATGCAAGCAGGTTGGTGCCAGGGAATATAATAAAATGGGCATTGTTTATAACACTTTCTTTTTAAATGTGGCTTTAATAACATGAAAGTACACACTCTTGTATAGTCATATAGGAAATAGCCTACTGGAGGGCAAACAAGAATTGAAAACAAAAACAAAGAATGATTTTTGTATACTCTTGAGTAGGAGCAAATTCTGAAATAACTTTGGTTAACTTTTGTAAAGCTGCCTAAAATTTTGTGTTAGGAATGTCTAATTATAAAAACTGAAAAGTTTTATATTTTCTTCAACTTTCAGAAGCCTAGTGAAAGCTGTAAGAAAAATGAGAGACAGAATGGAAAACATGATCTTTGTTTAAAACTATAAAACTTTCTTGTCCTTAATCATATTATTCATTATTTTCTCAACAATAATCATAATAGAAGAACTCTCAAGTTCAGTGAAATGACATATGGAGAACCACTTCTCCCTTGCACACACAGAAGGGCAAAACCTGTGACCCTTTGTTAAAAGAGAAGAGTTGGTTGCATGAGTGTGCAGCAAGAGCTACCTTGAATCCCACTGGACATTGCAGAATTGCAGAAAAAAAAAAAACAGGATAAAACCAGGAAGTGCACAGAACCATCATATTTTCAACTCTGCGCTAGAATAGAGGGTTATCTGTGGGCAATAAGCAACCTTGCAGCCAAAAGGAGCTAAGAAGCCCACATACATATACCCCCAAACTGTGTGTCATATGGAGTTTTACTCTAGCCCCAGGAGGCTTCCAACTAGCTGAAATAATTTTTCTAGCCCAGATTCATACTACTCTCCCCCCAAATAATGTGCACAAAAAACTAACCCAATACAAGAAAATGAAAGCAAAAACAAAAACTTGATGCATAAAAAGACCCCCGAAAAACCCTCCTCTCATTTTGGAAACAATATATGAAATTATTCAAAGCTTTGGGTACCTTTTTAGTGAAAATTCTTTAAGAATGGTGAAGGAGAAAAAGAATAAGAAAACAAAATGCAGATGGACATAAAGCAGAAAAGTTTTGCTAGGGAGCACACGGAAATATTAACCAGAATTTTTTCCAAGAATTCGAGGGACGTAATGAAAAAGTGTTCTCTACAACTTGTGAGTATGATGCTGAGATACAAGGGTTCATGGAATAAATGAAAAGACAACAAAGGGAAATGAAAAAGTAAGCTGGCAGAACTCAGAAAGAAGTGGAAATGAAAATTAAAACCTCACATCATATAAATGAAGACCATATTGAACACAGGTAATAGAGGATTGAATCTGCTTATGTGACAGCCAGGTAAATGGAGAATAAGCTTGAGGAAAGTAGAAACAAAGAAATGGAAAAAATAGAGAGACAAATATATAAATGGAAAAGAAGATATTCAAGTATAATATTCAAGATTTTGTTTCTCTGAAATGAAAGAAGATTTGATGCTACAGACTGAATACATTCTATTCCCAGAAACTCTAGTGAAGATTGATCATAAGCAAGGGGAAGTCCACTGGGGATAAAAGAAAAAAAAAATGGAAGATCTTATATGAAGAGAGGGGAAAATCAGTCTGGCCTCATGCCTCACAGCAATAATCAAAACCATTGCTAGCATGTGGTTAATCAATGCCTATGGAGTTTTTGGGAAAAAATATGACTCAAGTGTCTTATACACAGTTAAACTGTTATTCAAGTATAGTATGACTGAAAATAAATATTTTTTAAGTCTTTTTTTTTTTAAAGAGTTTATTTATTTATTTGACAGACAGAGATCACAAGTAGGCAGAGAGGCAGGCAGAGAGTGAGAGGGAAACAGGCTTCCCCCTGAGTAGAGAGCCTGATGTGGGGCTCAATCCCAGGATCCTGAGATCATGACTCGAGCCGAAGGCAGAGGCTTTAACCCACTGAGCCACCTAGGTGCCCCTGAAAATAAATATTTTTTAAAATATTTTATTTATTTATTTGACAGAGATCACAAGTAGGCAGAGAGGCAAGCAGAGAGAGAGAGGAGGAAGCAGGTTCCTTGCTGAGCAGAGAGCCCGATGCGGGGCTTGATCCCAGGACCCTGGGATCATGACCTGAGCCGAAGGCAGAGGCTTTAACCCACTGAGCCACCCAGGTGCCCCGAAAACAAATATTTTTTTTTTTTTTTTTTTTAAAGATTTTATTTATTTATTTGACAGAGAGAGATCACAAGTACTGGCAGAGAGGCAGTCAGAGAGAGGAGGAAGCAGGCTCCCTGCTAAGCAGAGAGCCCGATGTGGGACTCGATCCCAGGACCCTGAGATCATGACCTGAGCCGAAGGCAGCGGCTTAACCCACTGAGCCACCCAGGCGCCCCAACAAATATTTTTAATAATAAAAAGTTACAGAGGATATAATAGCCATAAAATATTTCTGAAGAAACTGTAGAAGATAAATTTAAGCAATCAAGTAATAAATGGAAGATCTCTGGTAAGAAGACTATTAGTAGATATTCAATCTATTTTTATTTGGGTTAAGTTTAAAACAAATGTGGGAATTATGGCCACATAATATGATAAATATATAAATATTTAATATTATACCAATTTTGACAGTTTATCAAAATGGGCATAAACTAAAAGGAAAGAAGATGGAGGATGTTGAGTATACTGATCTTATTTCTTCATTAGAAGTTGTGAATGGGAGGGATAGATCTGTGTCAAAAGGTATTGTTTAAATATGACAAGTCAATAAGCATGTTTAAGTGTATAAAGGTAAATGTTGGAATTTAAAATGCTAGAACTGGGTGTAGGAGTTTTCTTTCCTTTAAAATGTTGGAATAAAGTTTCTTCTAATAGACTAAAATATACCTTAAATGTAGTATATGGCTTTGTTCTAGTTTCCTGCCCGATTACATTCTCTCTCTTTTTTTACATTTTTACATTTCATTTTTTTCTTTCCTTTTTCAACCAATTTCTCATTTTATCAATTCATTTTTTTAAAAATCTTTAAAAATTTTTGTCTCTACCATCACATTCCATCCCTTCATCATATTTACCCTTATTTGTGTGTGTGTGTGTGTATATATATATATATATATATATATATATATATATATTCTTCTTTCTCTAAAATTTTGGGAGGCAGTTTCTTCTAAGACCAAAACACACCCAGAGTCTAGAATGTGGCTCTGTTCTAGTCACCATCCTGCTCATTATCTTTTTTCTTTTTTCCTTTTCCCCCTGGTTTTGGATCTCTTCTGATTTGTTTAGCATATATTTTTTCTGGGATCATTATTACCTTTTAGCATTTTGTTCTCTCATTTATCTAGTCTTCTCTGGACAAAATGACCAAATGGAAAAACTCACAAAAAAAGAAAGAAAGAAAACCCAAGAGACAGTACCACCTGCCAGGGACCTAATCAATATAGCCATTAGTAAGATATCGGAACTAGAGTTCAGAATGACAATTGTAAAGATAGTAGCTGGGCTTGATAAAAGCATAGGAGTTAAAAGAGAATCCCTTTATGGAGAAATAAAAGAACTAAAATACAACCAAGTTGAAATCAAAAAGGCTATTTATGAGGTGCAATAAAAAATAGAGGCTCTAACTGCTAGGATAAATGAGGCAGAAGAGAGAATTAGTGATATAGAAGATCCAATAATGGAGAATAAAGAAGCTGAGAAAAAGAGAGATAAACAACTACTGGATCATGAGGGGATAATTCCAGAAGTAAGTGATAACATAAGATGAAACAATATTAGAATAATTGGGATCCTAGAAGAAGAGAGAGAGGGGGGCAGAAGGTATACTGGAGCAAGTTATAATGGAGAACTTCCTGAATTTGGGGAAGGAGACAAGCATCAAAATCCAGGAGGCACGGAGAATCCCCCTCAAAATCAATAAAAATAGGTCAACACCCTGTCATCTAATAGTAAAATTTACAAGTCTCAGAGACAAAGAGAAAATCGTGAAAGAAGCTTGGGAAAAGAGGTCTGTAACCTACGAAAATAGAAATATTAGATTGTCAGCAGACCTGTCCACAGAGACCTGGCAGACCAGAAAGGACTGGCATGATATATTCAGAGCACTAAATGAGAAAAATATGCAGCCAAGGATACTATATTCGGGCAGACTGTCATTGAAAATAGAAGGAGAGATAAAAAAAAAAGTCCAGGACAAATAAAAAATAAAGAATTTGTGAACACCAAACCAAATATTGAAAACCATCCTCTAAGCAAAGAGAGAGCCTTAAAGTTACAGACCGGAAAGGAACAGAGACAATATATAGTAACAGTCACCTTACAGGCAACAAAATGGCATTACATTCAAATCTTTCAATAGTTAACCTGAATGTAAATGGGCTAAATGCCCCAATCAAAAGACACAGGGTATCAGATTGAATAAAAAAATAAGACCCATTGATATGCTGTCTGCAAGAGACTTATTTTAGACCCAAAGACACCTCCAGATTTAAAGTGAGGGGGTGTAAAACAATTTACCATGCTAATGGACATCAAAAGAAAGCTGGGATGACAATCCATATATCAAACAAATTAGATTTTAAACCAAAGACTATAATAAGAGATGAGGAAGAGCACTATATCATACTTAAAGGATCTTAAAGGATCTATCCAACAAGAAGCTCTAACAAATTTAAATATCTATGCCCCTAACATAGGAGCAGCCAATTATATAAGCCAATTAATAACAAAGTCATTGACAATAATATAGTAATAGTAGGGGACTTTACCACCTCCCTCACTGGAATGGACAGATCATCTAAGTGAAAGATCAACAAGGAAATAAGGTTTAAATGACATGCTGGACCAGATGTACATCACATATATATTCAGAACATTCCTCCCAATGCAACAGAATACACATTCTTCTCTAGTGCACATGGAACATTCTCCAGAATAGATCACATCCTGGGTCACAAATCAGGTCTCAACTGGTACCAAAAGTTTGGGATCATTCCCTGCATATTTTCAGATCACAATGCTCTGAAGCTAGAACTCAATCACAAGAGAAAAGTTGGACAGAACTCAAATACATGGAGGCTAAAGAGCATCCTACTAAAGAATGAATGGGTCAACCAGGAAATTAAAGAATTTTAAAAATTCATGGAAACAAATAAAAATGAAAACACAACTGTTCAATATCTTTGGGATGCAGCAAAGGTAGTCCTGAAAGGAAACTATATAGCAATACAAACTTTTCTCATGAAACAAGAAAGGTCTCAAATACACAACCTAACCATACACCTAAAGGAGCTGGAGAAAGAACAATGAATAAAGCCTAAACCCAGCAGGAGAAGAGAAATCATAAAGATCAGAGCAGAAATAAATGAAATAGAAATCAAAAGAACAGTAGAACAGATTGACAAAACTAGGAACTGGTTCTTTGAAAGAATTAAAAAGACTGATAACCGCCCGGCCAGACTTATCAAAAAAGAAAGAGAATGGACCCACATTAATAAAATCATGAATGAAAGAGGAGATATCACAACCAATACTGAAGAAATATACAAACAATTATAAGAACATATTATAAGCAACTATATGCCAGTGAATTAGACAATCTGGAAGAAATGGATGCATTCCTAGAGACATATAAACTACCAAAACTGAACCAGGAAGAAATAGAAAACCTGAACAGACCTATAACCAGTAAGGAAATTGAAGCAGTGATAAAAAATCTCCCAACAAACAAGAGCCCAGGGCTAGATGGCTTCCCAGGGGGAATTTTAACATTTAAAGAAGAATTAATACCTATTCTGAAACTCTTCCCCAAAATAGAAAAGGAAGGAAAACTTCCAAATTCATTTTATGAGTCCAGAATTACCTTGATCCTAAAGCCAGACAAAAAGCCCATCAAAAAGGAGAATTACAGACCAATAGCTCTGATGAACATGGATGCAAAAATTCTTACCAAAATACTAGCCAATGGGATCCAACAGTACATTAAAAGGATTATTCACCATGACCAAGTGGAATTTATTCCTGGCAGCAAGTTTGGTTCAACATCTGCAAATCAATCAATGTGATACATTAATAAAAGAAAGAACAAGAACCACATGATACTCTCAATAGATGCAGAAAAAACATTTGACAAAGTATAGCATCCTTTCTTGATTAAAACTCTTCACAGTGTAGAGATAGAGGGTACATACTTCAATATCATAAAAGTCACGCATGAAAAACCCACAACAAATATCACTCTCAATGGGGAAAAACTGAGAGCTTTTCCCCTAATATCAGGAACATGGCAGAGATTTCCTCTATTACCACTGCTATTCAACATAGTACTAGAAGTCCTAGCCTTGGCAATCAGACAGCAAAAAGAAATAAAAGACACAAAAACTGGTGAAGAAGAAGTCAAACTCTCACTCTTTGCTGATGATATGATACTTTATATGGAAATCCCAAAAGACTCCACCCCAAAACTGCCAGAACTCATATAATTCAGTAAAGTAGCAAGATATAAAATCAATGCACAGAAATTAGTTGCATTTCTATACACTAACAATGAGGAAGATGAAAGAGAAATTAAGGAGTTGATCCCATTTATGATTGCACCAAAACCATAAGATACCTAGGAATAAATCTAACCAAAGAGGCAAAGAATCTGCA
This sequence comes from Mustela nigripes, assembly GCF_022355385.1. NCBI lineage: Eukaryota > Metazoa > Chordata > Mammalia > Carnivora > Mustelidae > Mustela > Mustela nigripes. The sequence continues at coordinate 126,589,517 of NC_081558.1, read as the reverse complement.
CTCAGAAAACTATAGAATACTCATGAAAGAAATTGGGAAGGACACAAGAAATGAAAAAAACGTTCCATGCTCATGGATTGGAAGAACAAATATTATGAAAATATCTATGCTACTTAGAGTAATCTACACATTTAACACAATCCCTATCAAAATATCATCAACTTTTTTTCCACAGAAATGGAACAAGTAATTCTCATATTTGTATGGAACCAGAACCAGAAAATACCCTGAATAGCCAGAAGAATGTTGAAAAAGAAAAGAAAGGTGATTGCATCACAATTCTGGACTTCAAGCTCTATTACAAAGTTGTGATCACCAAGACAGTATGGTACAGGCACAAAAACAGGCACATAGATCAATGAAACAGAATAGAGAACCCAGAAGTGGACCCTCAACTCTATGGTCAACTAATTTTGAAAAAACAGGAAAGAATATCCAGTTTGGAAAAAAGTCTCTTCAACAAATGCTGTTGGAAAAATTGGACAGCCGCACGCAGAAGAATGAAACTGGACCATTTCCTTACACCATGCATAAAAATAGACTCAAAATCAATGAAAGAACTAATTGGGAGACAAAAATTCATCAAAATCCTTGAGGAGAACACAGGCAACAAACTCTTTGACTTCAGCCACAGCAACTTCTTCCTAGAAACATTGCCAAAGGCAAGGGAAAAATGAACTATTGAGATTTCATCAAGGTCAAAAGCTTTGCACAGCAAAGGAAACAGTTAACAAAACCAGAAGAAAACTGAAAGAATGGGAGAGGATATTTACAAATGACATATCAGATAAAGGGTTAGTATCCAAAATCTATAAAGAAGTTATCAGACGCAACACCCAAAGAACAAACCAAGACATGGGCAGAAGACGTGAACAGACATTTCTGCAAAGAAGACATCCAAATGACCAACAGACACATGAAAAAGTGCTCAACATCACTCAGCATCAGAGATATGCATCAAAACCACAGTGAGATACCACCATTCACCAGTCAGAATGGCTACAATTAACAAGTCAGGAAATGACAGATGTTGGTGAGGATGCAGTGAAAGGGGAAACCTCCTACACAGTTGGTAGGAATGCAAGCTGGTGTAGTCACTCTGGAAAATAGTATGGAAGTTCCTCAAAAAGTTGAAAATAGAGCTACCCTACGACCCAGCAATTGCACTACTGGGTATTTACCCCAAAAATACAAATGTAGTGATCTGAAGGGGCATGTGCACCCCAATGTTTATAGCAGCAATGTCTACAATAACCAAACTATGGGAAGAGCCTAGATGTCCACCCACAGATGAATGGATAAAGAATGGATAAAGAATAATGTATGTATGAGTGTGTGTGTATGTATATACACGCACATACATACATTATGCAGCCATGAAAAAATAAAATCTTGCCATTTGCAACAATATGGATGGAACTAGAAGGTATTATGCTAAGTGAAATAAGTCAATCAGAGAAAGACAAATATCATATGATCATATGATTTCACTGATATGAGGAATTTGAGAAACAAGACAGAGGATCATAGGTGAAGGAAGGGAAAAATGAAATAAGACAAAACTAGAGAGGGAGACAAACCATAAGAGACTCTTAATCTCAGGAAACTAAGGATTGCTGGGGGCTGTGTGTGGGAGGGATGAGATAGCTAGGTGATGGACATTGGAGAGGGTATGTGCTATGGTGAGTGTTGTGAATTGTTTAAGACTGATAAGACCTGTACTCCTGAAACAAATAGTACATTTTATGTTAATTAAAAAAGAAAAGAAAAGAAGTAAAATAAAATAAGCATTTCATCAGAAAAAATAATAAAATGCAGGAACTGAGAATTTAAGATTAAAAACATAGCCAACTAAAATCAGGTGGAGGAGAGGAATGAGAAAAATTGGAGAAAGAATCATATTAATTCCATTCCTACTCATGCTGCTGAGCCAATATATGCTAAATAAAGAAATTAATTATGCTATGTAATAATATATTCTTTTTCTAAAGAAGAGTCCATTGATTATATAAAATTATAAGACTTAACTTAGAGAAAGATAGAGTACAGACATTTTTCCATGTTCTTCCCTCTAAAGAGTAAAAATCTAGTCACTATATCTAGAATAAACATAAAAATCTCTGATGTGGAGAGATCAAGGCAGACTCACTAAGAACTTCAGAGACCTAGGGAACAGGAATGGTGACATCCTTGGGTTTCCATTTTTGACTCATATATCCTGGGCCAATGGTGGAGAAGCTGCAACCCAGAAGACCAATGGGTGCAGACAAAAAAATGAAAGAAAAAAAAAAGCCCTATATATGCCTGTATATATTTTTCTCTAAATAAAGTAGTATTTAGTATTTTTCTCTAAATAAAGACAAGGAAAAGGACAGCCAATCAAGACAGAAAACTCTTAGACAATGACAGGTAAATACTCCAGTCAAACACTAAAGAATAAAACTTTATCCTTGACTCCAACCCCACTAGCAAAGACCAGGTAGAGTCTATTCTTCAGACTCCATGGGGATGCATGAGATACCCCTGCCCTACACCAAGATGGTATGGGAGAAAGGGCTGAGACTTTCATCCCTGCCACACTGGAATGTATCCCCTGCCCTGGCATGTCCGTAGAAACTGTGTGGAGACTGTGAACTTCCACCCCCATCAGATAGTATTGAGATACTACTGTTTTCTTCAAGGTGATGTTACAGTAGATCCAGTGGACAGTCAGGACATTCACAACCACCAAATAGCAACAAATCTACCCTGTGCAGTGTCAGTGGAGGTAGAGTGTGAAGCCGTAAGAGGCACTTCTACCCCTCTGTCAGATAGGTGCCAACAGAGGTCCCATGGGAAGACTGAACCCTCACACTGGCACGGCAGGAATAAGGCACATTTATGCCCCCTTTCACTTGGGGCAGAGAACTCTATCTGATGAACCTCTTTCCTTGCAAGTACAGTATCACAGGATACTTGCTAAAACGAGATCCAGAATCTTATATCATAGTATTCAATATAGTATTCAGTATAGTATAATATAGTATGATAGTATTCAAAATATCCACGTTTCATTAAAAAGCTATTTATCATACCAAAAACCAGGAAAATTTCAACTTGAACAAGAAAATAATCAACAGACACTAATATTCAGATGATACTGATTATAAAACTATCTGATCAGAATTTTAAATAAGCCATTATAAGTAAAAATGATTGGTGAGCAGCTATGGCCATACATGACACAAATTTAAAACGTAGATTAAGTAGAAAGATAGAAAAATAGAATAAGAATAAAACAAAGACTAAGAAGCATAAGGAAGAACTAAATTGAAACTTGAGAATTGGAAAATTCAATAATCAAAAGAAAAAAAATATATGCCAAACTTAACTCAATGAATGGACTTGATAGCAGAATGGAGAGGCCAGAGGGACAGATCACTGCATTTGAAGATAAACAGTAGAAAATTCCCCAATCTAAACAATAGACAGGGAAAGGAAAGAAATGACCAAAAAAGGGAGAGAGCAGGCCTCAAGGACCTGTGGAACTTTTTTTTTTTTTTTTAACTTTTTAAAAGATTTTATTTATTTATTTGACAGACAGAGATCACAGGTAGGCAGAGAGGCAGGCAGGAGAGGAAGGGAAGCAGGCTCCCTGCTGAGCAGAGAGCCCAATGCGGGGCTCAATTCCAGGACCCTGGGATCAGGATCTGAGCCAAAGGCAGAGGCTTTAACCCACTGAGCCACCCAGACACCCTGGACCTGTGGAACTATTAAAAAAGATCTAACTTTGTTTCTTGTCATCCAAATCCCAGAGGGGAGGAGGAAAAGAATAGGGCTGAAAAATATTTAAAGTAAAAATGGTTGGAATTTCCTAAACATGCCAAAAAATATAAACCTACAGATTCAAGAAGCTGTGTGAATGACAAACAGGATAAACTTAAAGAAATCTGCATTAAACTTCTAAAGACCAAAGAAGAAAGTCTTTAAAGCAACGGGAAATAGCACCCATGTTAGCTTAGAAAAAAAGACTCCAAAATAAAATGATAGTAAATAAATGGGTACAACCACACAAAACACATGTGAGAAAAATAAAACAGTGGTCATGATATCAGTATCAAACAATGTTAAATTTTATGGCAACAAGGAACTATTGGGAAGGACACTTATAATAATAGAGAATAAAATTGACAGTGAAGATTGAAGTGTAATGAATATGTATAAAAGCAGTAACAGCATTAAAACTCATAAAGCAAAAGCTGTAAGCAATAAAAAGAGAAATAGACAGTAAGAGCTTATCAATAGTAGACTAATTCATTAATGTTAACACATACACATAAAACTGCATACACATATGCATGAAAAAATAAGTTTATAGAAGTTTGAACATAATTAGTAAGGTACATCTAATTGTTGTAAACCAAACTCTGTTCCCTAAAATAAAAATTATATTTCTCAAATATCCATGAAACATTCACAAAATTGAAAAAAAAAGTCAATCTATTCCAAAAAGTATGATGTATGGCATTCTATGATCACAAGTAGTAAAATAAGAACTAATAACAAAACTAACTTCCTATCGGGGAAAAAAAAAGCCACATTGTGCTGCATCAGCATTTTGAAATCTCCCTTTTAAATAATCAGTGGCTCAAAAAGAGAAAACAAAACCAGTATCTTAGAAATTTAAAAGCAGTAGTAAGGACATTCACATCCCATGAGGTAGAGCTAATTCAGAAAACAGAGGAAAATTTATATTCCAAAATATTTGTGTTAATAAATAAAAAGTGATGAAAATAAGAGAAAAAAACAAAGTAAAAATGAGGAAGACTAAAGTAAAACAGAAGGAAAATATGAATTATTTAATAAGTTATGTTAAGTCAAATGACCAGCAACTAGACAAAAAGTCACTCTTGTAAAAGTAATTTGGTTTACCAAAATTACTTCCAAGCGTATAAAGTACTTAGAGATAATGACAAAAACTCTAAGAGTACTAGAAATACATTGGGATTTTTAAAAGTTATTTTGGAAAGCCATATTATAAATCTTGACAAAAATTCAGAACCAATTCAGAACCCATAAAAGAGAAAAAAATAATCAATTGTGTTTTGACTTAAAAGAAACAAAAAAAAAATTCTTCAAGGCATTAAACACATATAAAAAGTATAAAATTTGTTTTAAATGGAAGAAAAAAATACCAAGTTTTTTAATAAACTAGGAGTTACTACGTATTAGAAAGAAAAGAATCTATGATGCCCATAGATCTTGTGAAAAGATGATTAGCACCATGCATAATGTAAGAAATCCAAATTAAAGTTGCATGTATATAACATCTTTAGGTTTTTTTTTTAATTAACATATAATGCATTATTTGCTTCAGGGGTAGGTACAGGTCTGTAAATCCTTGGGCTTACATAATTAATTGCACTCACCATAGCACATACCCTTCCCAGTGACCATAACCCAGTCACATTATCCTTACCCCCACTCCCCAACAACCCTCTTTAGATTTTTATAACATACTAGTTTGACAAAAGAAAATGGCACATTGGTAATCCTTCTTACTAAATTTGCAAATCTCTTTGTAAGAAAATTTGATACTATCCGTCACAAATTAGAAACCATATTATTTTATTTTTAAAAAGTTTTCTGATGACTTACCCCACAGATACAATGGTATATATGGATAAAGACTTCCATAAGGATGGTCATTACAGTGTTGCTCAGAGTGGCAAAATATTTTAAGCAACTTACTTGCTCATCAATAATGGTGTGGTAAAATAAATCTTATGAGATGCAGTAAGTCCTATGCAGCTGATAAAAAAACAATGATGCAGCACTATATGTACTAATTTTAAAAATCTTGGGAAATTTTACTTATAGAAGAAGTAAATTTCACAGTATTATGTATCTATATTAACCTTTTGGGTAAAGAAGGGTTAAAGGGTGAGAGAGAGAAACATTTATATGCTTTACTAGATACGGACTATTTCTGGATATATTCAGTCATTTATCCACTCAACTCAAAAATACTTTTTTAATGCCATTGCCTGTTTTAAACATATGGAACTTATGGATAAAATACATAATATCCCAGTCGTGCTTTCTAGTGGAGAAGAGAGTAACAATGAACGTAATTAATAAGTGAGTTATATGTATGTTAAAAGGGAATAAACCAATGTTAAGAGAAAAAAATAGAGCATGATGTGGGACTCCAGAGAGGTTTATGGGTTGAAATTGTATTTTATTATTTTATTTTATTTTGGTGAGTTGAAATTTTAAATCTAGTGGCGATTCCACCATTAACTGTACAGCTGTAATGGTCTTTTAAATAAACTGAATTTAAAACTTTCATTTGGTACTTACATTAAGTCAAATAAAGGCAGAAAAGAAAGTGTCATACAGATTGAATTCAAATACGAGCTCTGTTACATATTAAATGTCTTTGGGAAAATAAGAAAAAAAGTCTCTAATGTCTCTTCCTCTAGCTGGAATAGAAAGAAAGGTTGATGAGAAGTCAGAAGTTCTAGACTGGAATCTTGGTTTTTATCTTTCCTGGCTACTTAAGCCTGAGAAAGAATTAAATCTCTAAGCTTCAGCTTTCTCAAGTATAAATAAGAATACTGTTATCCACATCAGAGGGATAGTTGTGAGCATTAAATGAGATAATTCATGTGGAAAACATCATTATGTAAAAATACTATAAGCTAGAAAGTATAAATGACAGGCCTTTGGCCAAATCTAGCCACAAATGTGTTTGAATTGGCTGATACAGTTTTGGCTTCCACAGTGCTATAAAGCAATTTAATTAGTTGCCAACTTTCAAAGATTAAATGATTTCATATAACGTAGATTTTGAATTTCCTGAAAAAAAAAATCATATTAGCTGGCTCTATTAGGCCCATATTCCTCATGGAAAAACCAACTAAAGGTGAGTAGGGCTTATTCTCCTATTGGGGCACTTCCCATTGTTCATTCATTTTCTCCTGACGATGAAGGCTCCCCGCTATGTCTCATTGGCTTTTCTCCCTTGCATCTTACCCCCTTCTTCACAGTGATTTTTCTGTGTCACCCATGATATGCTAAATTGCTTTTCAGATTTCAGCACAAAGTCATCAAGGAGTAAGCTGCTTGCCTGTCTTCTTTATCAACTTTGAGATTAAATATATAAAATGCCCCTGTGCCAATCTGGAATTGACCTCTGTTCACTAGGCCATCTCCAGTTCCCAAAGTATACCAAGCACGTAGTTCTACGCACAATAAAAGTACGTAGTGTGATTGAAAACAAACAAATGGTCGTCCTTGTTCCCTTATGGTAACTTTTGAGTAGTTGTTTTTATTTGAATATTTTCTTATGCTTTTGCTATTAGATATGATTACTCCACCTGAAACAGAGAAAAACTTTTGTTCAGGTGATATTTTTATTCAGTTAGGTATATATAAGTATACATACCAATATGTATACATATCTGTATACATACATATGTGTATATATATATATGTATATTTTATTTTTACTGTAGGATGTCCCCCAAACAATGTATGGCCCAAACTGTGAGCTAAATGTACCTGAAAAATGGTGGCCTTTGCAGTCCTATGGACAGAAGTTTTACCTGTGGTCTTGAATGGACAGGAAATTACTATGAAAAAGATAAGTTGATTATCACATTCTTTTATTCAATAAAATTCTAGGACATACTGCCATTGTTTGATAAATTATAACAAAGACCTGTGAAAAGGTTATTTTCCAATAAACTCATGAAAACTGTTTATAATTATGACTCCATTTCCAATACAAGTAATATTATGTTAATATTGATTAATTTTTGTTACCTTATCAAAATAACACATGAAAATCCTTAAAACCCCACGTAATTGAAATAATATTAATTAATGTGAAAGAGTCTATATGAGACATAAACCCCATTCTCCCTCCAGCTCTGTTTAAGCCTGAAGTCTTTGTGGATGGCAGGTTTGCTGGACCTTGAAGTTTTGGGCATGATACAGAAGGCCCTCAACCACCACAGAGACATTGAGGCTGGCAGGATGGAAGATGCAGGGCCCCAGCTAGAGTCAGTTCATGTTATGAGTGGGCCCAGCTAGATGTGCCTGGGTGGCTCAGTTGGTTAAGCATCTACCCTTGGCTCCAGTCATAATAGCAGCGTCCTGGGACTGAGCCCCATGTCTGGCCTCCTGCTCAGCAGGGAGTTTGCCTCTCCCACTTCCTCTGTTGCTCTCCCTGCCTGTGGGCTCTTTCTCTCTCTCTCAAATAAATAAGTAAAATCTTAAAAAAAAAAAAAAAAAAAAGAGTAGGCCCAGCTACAAGGGGCAAAGAGGAGGACTCTGGGAATAGAGGTCTCCCACCTTCACTTCATTAAGGAAAAATTATTCAGGGGCGCCTGAATAATTATTCAGTGACTTAAGCCTCCGCCTTTGGCTCAGGTCATAATCCCAGAGTTTTGGGATGGAGCCCCGAAGCCTGCTTCCCCCACCTGCCTGCCTCTCTGCCTACTTGTGATCTCTGTCAATAAATAAACTCTTTTAAAAAAAAAAAGAAAAGAAAAGAAAAAATTATTCATGTACCACTAAGAATATTTTTTTATTTGTAAGTGACATGCATGTGTTTTCAAATAACATATTACGTGTATTATAAAACATATATAAAGGTTTAAATTGATAAAGAATGAATAAAGATAAATATTGGTGGTTATTCTCATTTCTTTCTGAACCACAATTGATTGTTTTGTGCAACACTGGAGAGTATCCTACCTATTTAGAGCATGCTATTGTAGGAGATGATGTTTTATTTTGACAGAATAGAGAGAAAGGGTTCTGATGATGAGGCAGAGGGTGGGTAGGATTGTTATGTGGACACCTAACCTTGGAGTACCCTGAGTGGAAAAAAATCCACTCAGGCTCAGCTTCTGGGCTGTTTAATGGGATTGATATTAATGAAAGTTTTGTAAATATGTATATGGTAATCTAGGTACAACTTTACTTTCTAATAGGAAGGATTATGTGTTTCTATGGAGTTTTATTCATTCTGGACATATAGTTCACTTTCTGTTTAGAAGGCCTGCCAAAAATGTTTAGATTCTGGTAATACCTTTCCTTTTTTCTTGACCTGGAATTTTCTTTCTCTTCTTTTCCTACATGATAAATATTCTAAATACAAGCATGTGTGAGTGTGTGTATGTGTGAGTGTGTGTACGTTCAGTGTGTGCATGAAATTCTAATGTGAAAGGCACTAGCTATGATACTTTCATGCTATCTTTACTATTATATGCATCTAGGTGTAATCTATTTGCATTTTTGTCAGAAAGTATACCCTTCTGTGGTTTATTATTTTATGTTCTGGTGCTTTTTATCTCAGATATAAATCATGAACACTAATAATGGTCACAGACATATAAATCTTAGTAAAAAGTGGTCAAAACTTTGAAACCCAGTATCAAAAACACATCTTATTAAAATAAAGTAAAATCTTTTACTGCTAAAATAAATTAACATTAGCTCTGGGCATTTTTTGGCATGGAATAGCCTATGTAAAATTATTTAATTTGTTAATTAAAGTTTTTGTCTTGCTCTAAAACAACAACAACAACAACAAAACTTTCACCTAAATGGTTTCACCTATGGGGATTATCACTCTTTAGATCTGTGGCCCTAACATACCATCACAATGGGTGTGATTACCTATCATCCTTTACCATTAATTTGACTGTCATCAGATGGTACCTTGCCCTGAGAGTGGTTAGATCCATATGCTAACTCCTGCACTGCTGATAACAATGCTCTATGCCTTTGGGAATATCAGTCTTCCCATGATACAGTTTTTCCCATCTGGAAGTGAGGGTAAAGACACTTTGAAATGACAACCCTTCTAAATCTAATATTGAAGATTGTTTTTCAGGGATTATTTTTTAACATGGGTATTTTCCCTAATTTATGGAAAACAGCTTTTTTTTTTTTTTTTTTTTAAAGTAGGCTTCATGCCTAGCGTGGAGCTTAATGCAGGCTTAAACTCATGACCTTAAGACCTAGATCTGAGCTGAAATCAAGAGTCATACGCTTAACTGACAGAGCCACCAGACACCCTATGTGGAAAACTGCTTTTACCAATTTTGTGATATTTAAGATTACTAGATCAGAATAACAGCAGTACTTTAAATATAGAACCATCATGTTCATATTTTTAAAAAAATTCCGAGTTGGGTAATTCTCTGGCATTTTGGAATATGAGATATTTTAGCTTTTGATTCTATCACTTAAACTGTCAATATGGAACATTTCAAACATATGGAAGAGTTGCTGAGTCATTGGGTAAATACAAATATAATTTTGCAACATATTATAAAATTTACTGAATTTTTAAATGAATTTATTCTTCTTTTCCTTTTTAAAGACTTATTTATTTCAGAGAGAGATAGAGAGACCATGAGAGGGAGGTGCAGAGAGAAAAGGAAGAGAGAGAGAATCTTTATCAGACTCCACACTGAGCATGGAGCTTCATGTGGGGCTTAATCCCAGGACCCCAAGATCATGTTCCACTGAAACAAGAGTTGGCATTTAAATAACTGCCCAGGCACCTCATGAATTTTTCTTCAAATGTATTTTCTACATCTACAGAATTAATAATGTGATTTTTCTCTTTAGCCTGATAAATATGATGGATTTATTAATGAATTTTCTAATGTTGAATGACCTTACATTATTGGAACAAATACTACTATTTCATGATAGTCATGATATAATATGTTGTTGGTTTCTGTATATTTATATTTTCTATGAGTTGGCATCAATGTCATAGGCAAAATTAGGCTCTAGTTTTATGTATTTTGCCAAGTTTGGAAATTGATGTTATACTCAATAAAATGTATTTGAAATTTCTCTTCCTTTTCAATGCTCTGTAATAAGATATATAGTAAGATGACAATCTTATCTGCAGAGGTTTTTAGAATTCCATGTGAAACCTAGGACTGGTGAGATTTTTGTTGCTGTTGTTTTAATTCAGAAACTATTTACTATTTTCTTTATTGTTTTTGTATTATAATTATCTTATCTAAGTTTTCTGTCTCAAATAATCTATCTTTTATAACTTTTCCATTTCATTTAGGTTTTTATACTTATTTGTACTATGCTTTTTGTATTTATTATTTTTGATGGTTAATCCATATTTTTAAAAAGATTTATTTATTTATTTGTCAGAGAGAGTGAGTGAGAAAGAGAGAGAGCACAAGCAGGGGGAGTGACAGACAGAGGGAGAAGCAGTCTCCCCACTGAGAAAGGAGCCTGTTATGGGACTCTATCCCAGGACACAAGGATCATGACCTGAGCCAAAGGCAGACATTTAGCCAACTGAGCTATCCAGGTGTCCTGTTATTCCACATTAAAAAAAAGAAAAAGTTTGTGTGTATTTATGCTTTTTTAAAATAATTTTTTATTTTTTATAGACATATATTTTTATCCCCAGGGGTACAGGTCTGTGAATCACCAGGTTTACACACTTCACAGCACTCACCCAAGCACATACCCTCCCCAATGTCCATAATCCCACCCCCTTCTCCCAAACCCCCTCCCCCCAGCAATCCTCAGTTTGTTTTGTGAGATTAAGAGTCACTTATGGTTTGTATTTATGCTTTTGTTTTGATTAGGTTAGCTAATGATTTGTCTGCTTTTATTCTTTGATCAATTCTACTGTTTCTTTCTGTCTTGAAACTCATTACAACAAATTCACTTGTCTTAACTAGAACTAATGCTTTGGTGGTTTGTTTTTTCAGAATGTTCTCCTGGTTATTATGACCCAGTGTGCCATTTTAACTGCTGATGTCAGAACAATGGAATTTGCAATAGGTTTTCTGGAAGCTGTGCCTCCGAGTTTACCATGGAAGGGACTGCAAATGTGGAAAACAGAAATAATGAGTGGGCATATTAAGGTGTTGACAAGTTTTAAGCTTTAAAAAGTGCTTTAAATCATAAAAATAATACTTTCACATTATATAAAATTAGGTACACTGTTAATGATTTAATGTATGTTTTTACAATGGATTTCATATCTCTAATTTAAGTTCTAAATGCTGACAAATGCCACAATCAGTAATTGAACTTGTTTCATTGTAACTCTTGTCCAAAAACCAATTCTGTGATACCATGAGCATCTGGAGTATACATAGGCAGAGAAGTCAGCTGCCAGGCTTTTTGAACAAAGTTATTCTCCTTCTTCTGGCTGCCTCTATGTAAAATATAGACAAGGAAGCTGCTTATTTCATGTGAATTTAGGCTTAATTCTGAAATGGCTGCTTTCAGGTTCTCCTTAAACATATTTATATCACTTCTTCATTTGGACTCAATATTTTCATCTGAAATTAGAAAAAGGAGGAATTATACAATAATTTGTTACAGGCATCAAGTATCCCTGATGGACAAAAAAGTTAACAAATTAAGATGTGAGAGCTTAGGCTCTAGAGTTAGTTATATATGGCCTAAATCTGTCTTATAAAGGTGTATAGACTATTATTAACTTCTGTAAGTTTCAATTTCAACAAGTGTAGAATAGGGATAAGAATAACACCTCCCCTAAAAGATTATCATCAGGACTAAATAAGATGATACATGTAAGTATTTAGCAGTGAGGCATGTGCAAAAGCTTGAAAAATATCATTTAGAAGAAAAGAATTTTTTAAGCTTCTGAAATAATATTAATGTTTAAAATTGTTCCCATGTCTTTCAACTTGTTTTTAGGCCCTGGCAAGCATATTTCACAGGAATAACTCTTATTAAACCTTTTGAGGTTTAGATTCTTGCCAACTACTCTGAGGTTTTGTAGGTCAGAAAGTATGGAGCCAAACATCTTGTGGCTTTTGTTTGTTTTGTTTTCACAATTGGAGTAGCAGTACAAGAGAGGAAAAAACAGTACAAGATATGTTTCATCTTAGATTCAGTGGGTTATCAAGGAAGATTTTCAGCAGACAAGAGATAGCACTCTAGTGAAACAAGTGAAAGTGTGTGCATTTACTGATTATTGGGAAAAACAGTTATCCGTAGTGTCTATGTGGGAAGTTATGATGATAGTCTAGGATTTTAAAAATGTAGACTGGGATAAAAATGGGAATTAATGAGCAGAAGATTATGGAAAAACAACTGTCTGTATTAGGCAATTGATTTGGATGGAGATCAGGAAAATGAAAGAATCAAAGATGGTTCTAAAGTTCTAAGCCAGAGGGCCTAGAAGAATAATAGTATTATTTAGAGAAATAGAGAATTTGAGCAAAGCAACATTTATGAGCTTAGTTTTTTTTTTTATAATTTTTTATTTTTTATAAACATATATTTTTATCCCCAGGGGTACAGGTCTGTGAATCGCCAAGTTTACACACTTCACAGCACTCACCAAAGCACATACCCTCCCCAATGTCCATAACCCCACCCCCCTTCTCCCAACCCCCCTCCTCCCAGCAATCCTCAGTTTGTTTTGTGAGATTAAGAGTCACTTATGGTTTGTCTCCCTCCCAATCCCATCTTGTTTCATTGATTCTTCTCCTACCCACTTAAGCCCCCATGTTGCATCACCACTTCCTCATATCAGGGAGATCATATGATAGTTGTCTTTCTCTGCTTGACTTATTTCGCTAAGCATGATACGCTCTAGTTCCATCCATGTTGTCGCAAATGGCAAGATTTCATTTCTTTTGATGGCTGCATAGTATTCCATTGTGTATATATACCACATCTTCTTTATCCATTCATCTGTTGATGGACATCTAGGTTCTTTCCATAGTTTGGCTATTGTGGACATTGCTGCTATAAACATTCGGGTGCCCGTGCCCCTTTGGATCACTACGTTTGCATCTTTAGGGCAAATACCCAGTAGTGCAATTGCTGGGTCATGAGCTTAGTTTTATATATAATTAAAATAAAGGAGATAAAGGATAGTTGATTTTGGAAGGAAAACTTCAAAACTCATTCTATGAGGCCAGCATTACCTTAATCCCAAAACCAGACTAAGACCACACTAACAAGGAGACAAATATCCCTAATGAACATGGAATGTAAAACTTCTCAACAAGATGTTACCTAATAGGATCCAACAGTACATTAAAAAGATTACTCACCATGACCAAATAGGATTTATTCCTGAGCTGCAAGGTGGTTCAACATCCACAAATCAATCAGTGTGATACACTACATAAATAAAAGAAAGAACAAGAACTAATCAAACTCAACACCCAAGAAACAAACAAACGAACAAACAAAAAAATCCAGTCAAGAAATAGGCAGAAGAAGTAAAAGACGTTTCTCCGAAGAAGACATACAAATGGCTAATAGACACATAAAAATATGCTCAATATCAGTCATTTTCAGGAAAATAGAAATCAAAACCACAAAAAGCTCATACTGGTAAGAATGGCTAAAATTAACAACTCTGGAAACAATAGATGTTGGTGAGAATGCAGAGAAAGGGAAACCCTCGTACACTGTTGGTGGGAATGCAAACTGTGCAGCCTCTCTGGAAAATAGTATGGAGGTTCCTTAATAAGTTGAAAACAGAGCTACATTATGACCCAGCAATTGCACTACTAGGTATTTTTCCAGAGAATTCTTTTAGAGTGGCTGCACCAGCTGTCTTGATGATTACAGTTTTGTAATAGAGCTTGAAGTCCAAAACTGTGATGTGACCACATTTCTTTTCAACATTCTTCTGGCTATTCAGGGTTTTTCTGGTTCCATACAAATTTTAGGATTATTTGTTCCATTTCTGTGAAAAAAGTTGATGGTATTTGATAGGGATTGCATTAAATGTGTAGATTACTCTAGGTAGCATAGATATTTTCACAGTATTTGTTCTTCCAATCCATGCGCATGGAATTTTTTTCCATTTCTTTGGGTCTTTTTCATTTCTTTCATGAGTATTCTGTAGTTTTCTGAGTACAGATCCTTTGCCTCTTTGGTTAGATTGATTCCTAGGTATCTTATGGTTTGGGGTGTAATTGCAAATGGGATTGACACCTTAATTTCTCTTTCTTCTTTCTCATTCATTGTTAGTTTACAGAAATGCAACTGATTTCTGAGCATTGATTTTATATCCTGACAATTTACTGAGTTACTGTATGAGTTCTAGTAGTTTTGGAGTGGAGTCTTTTGGGTTTTCCACATAAAGTATCATATCATCTGCAAAGAGTTTGACTTCTTTGCCAGTTTTAATGCCTTTTATTTCTTTTCATTGTCTGCTGAAAAACCCTCGGCAAATATCATTCTCAATGGGGAAAAACTAACAGCTTTTCCCGTAAGGTCAGGAACAAGGCAGGGATGTCTACTCTCACCACTGCTGTTCAGCATAGTAGTAGAAGTCCTAAAAAACAATTCTATGTTGAACTTTATGGGCCATCTAAGGAAATTTTCCAAATACTGAATTTAAAATTTAATTCCTCATAATATGCTAATCTACTGTATATTATATATACATTATATTCTGTTTTCTATTCCCTTTCTCCTTCTTCTTTCCCTCCCCTGCTTTCCTCATACCCTCCTTTGTCATACATTCGCAGGACTTCAGCTATCAAGAGCTGTATGAATCACTTTCCACAGATAATCTTATTTACCTCAAGAATTTAATTGAAAAACCATTCTCATTAAATTTAGCCTGAATCTGAAGTTCGAAAACATCATTTTAGGTGTTTAGGGTATTAGAGGGTTTTGGTGAAGTCTTTGTAAGACTGCAGCACATCATACCAAATTATATCTACTTGAGGATGTTTTACATTTTCTTATGTTTTTTTCCTAGGCTACTTGTAGAGAAAGGCATTTCATATATTCATTTACCTATATGACTAAATTATTGTCAATATTTGTGTCCAAATAATTTTTTTGTTTTGTTTTCTAATTCTTTGTTCTCATCTTTTTCTTTGGTTCTGGGTGTGGAGGGAAGACCAGAGCAGGTCTTTTAATTTTCCCTTTAACTCATTCTTAAAACCAAAATAGCCTTGTGACATTTCCATTTTCTAGTGTGCCTTCCTGGATTTTATGGCTTGAATTGTGGCCACATCTGTGACAGCAAAAACGGAGCCAGTTGTGATTCAACGAGTGGACAGTGCATTTGCCCAGCAGGTTTCCATGGCAGCCAGAGTGATAAAGGTAGAGCTAGGGCATTGTTAGGCATGTAGGAATTCTGCATGACTATGAGATCTTTTATTCAGAGGGCAAAAATGTAAACTCAAATTGAAAACATGGAATAATCACCTAAACTTTGGACTTGGACATTAAGGATACAGGAACTCATTCTGTGCCAATATCGTGGTTGTTTCTGGTTTTGTTGCTGATTGGTCAAAATGTTTTGCCTCCCATAAATGAAGTTGTTTAATATCTTGAAACATCTCTAAGCTGTTAGTCTTCAATGGTCTAAGAAGTTCCCTCTGAATGAAAAATATGTTACTAAATGTTTTTAAAAGACTGCATTGAGTTCAATGGTATTCAAATAAATACAAGGTCTTTATGAAAAAATATTTAAAAATATGAAATAGCCACTTATCACAAGAAAGTAGTGGCAGCCATAAATGTCGACAAAGAGATAGAGGTGGGAATTTGGGCTACTCAGTTTAATATAAAATATTATAAAATCCTAGAAGACGAATCAGCCTAATTTAAAACAGCGCCAAACTGTACAGCTCTCAGTAAACGACTCTAAGTCCAAATTTCCTCTGTATTATGTACACTCTTGTGCATATGATTACAACAACTATGGTGATGATATAATGATAGTGATAATTTGACTTTATGTGAACCAAGGTTATTGCCTTTAAAAAAGATTTATATATTAGTCCCACATCATATCCACATGTCACTAGAGTCTTACATATAATATTTCTTTTTTTTTTAAATTTTATTTATTTATATGACAGAGAGAGAGACACAGTGAGAGAGGGAACACAAGCATCAGGAAAGGGAGAGGGAGAAGCAGGCTTCCTGCTGAGCAGGGAGCCTGATGCGGGGCTTGATCCTAGAACCCTGGGATCATGACCTGAGCCGAAGGCAGACGCTTAACCATCTGAGCCACCCAGGTGCCCCACATATAATATTTCTTGTCCATCCTTTATTCATTTATTATTTAGTGATCCAATAATGTGCACTTGTTATGTGTCTGTTTCTGCATTAAAACTTGGGAATGTAGCAGAAAACATGGAGCTTACAGTCTTCTGAGGAGATAGACAATAAATAACATTTTAAGGAAAAAATATTAAAATACACTTAGCTAGTAGAATCAGTCTCCTTCCTCAAATTCCTATCTTCCAGAACACACATTGTAACAGATGCAAACTATTGTCGAAATAAATCCATTTTAAGACCTGATGTGAAGTCATGTATACAGTGCAGCTTCTTTCTGAGAATTCTAAAACTCCCTCTCTCCTTCTGACCAATAAATATCACGTTACCACCCCACTTTCTACTTGGGACTTATCTTGAGGAAACTGTTATCTTTAATCTCACTTTAGGTGCATCAGTGAAAGCTCAAAGGATTAAATTTTCAGCTTTTCTCTTTCCTTGGTAGAGTGTTCACCTGGAATGTTTGAAGACAATTGCCATCAACTTTCTGTTTGTGACTGACAAAGCTTCTGCCACCCAGTAGCTGGAAAATGCATCTGTCCACCTGAGAATACCAGAGCCAGATGTGACGCTGGTGGGAACCAAAGCACCTTATGACATTCCTCTGATTCATGGGTTATCCAGAGATATTTAGATATTTCCATGTAAAAACATTACTCAATTAGAGAACAAAGCCTTACCACTGCTTTTCACCTTCCCTTAGTATGATTAATTGTGGTATGAGCTTTTGCATTTCAGGCATCCCAAACCAGCACCACGACTAAGAGAGGACACATTGTAAGTACCTCAGAGTGATGCAGTTAAACACCCTGATCACAAAAGGTATTCAGAGATATAACTAAAATTAAGGCAATTATGGCACAATCTAGATAGTATTCTTGAGAATCGAGTTCCCACCTATTCATTGTAAATTGAGACTTATCTTTTATTGTCCTTTCCACCCCCAAGAAGAATGACCTAGAATATAAAGTCCCAAATCTTCAGGGACTGTCTTAAAAAGAGGAGAAAGTGGATTGAATTGACTCATCTCTTGCTATTTACCTTAATGGAACCTTACTAGATGAAAACGTTTTATACATTTCACAATAGCTCTGAAGGACTCTCCTTGCCACAGATTTTGACCCAAAGTAGAGCATTTAATATTAGAATTTACTTTCTTCATTACCAAAAAGAAGGGTTGAGCTTATGTATTACTAAGATCATTTCCAGGCCTAATCTATGATTCTTTAACTTGGAAACTCAATAATTCTGAGAAAAACACAGTAACCTTCCAGGATATAGGAGAGTGCTTCTTGCCCAGTACCATCTCCCCCACCTCACCTTAATTCTAAGAAATAGCAATAAAAGCTATTTTTTCAATGCCTCATCCCTTCTTAAACACTTTGCTTGCATTCATTTGACCACTTTTTGAGGTTGTTGCTAATTTTATTCCTATTGGACAGATGAAGAAACTGAAGCACAGAAAGGTAGTAAGTGGCAGAACCAAGATTTGAACCCAGGCAATCTGGTTGCAGATTTTGGGTGATGCTATTAGTGGCAAATACTGTATGTGTGAATATCTATATTTTGGCCAGAATAAGGAACCTCCAGTAGCTCATCAAGAGTGTTATATCATTACCTAGCATTTTTTCTTTCCTTTTTATAGACTTTTAGAATAAGGTTAAAAGGTTAGGAATCTTGACTTGGCACCTTATGGGATCTTCCAACTCAGGAGCTTATTGGTCTGGACATTGCTTTTTTGCAAAGTTCCTTTATTTAAATATCTAATCCTTGCGTTTCACTGTACTGTAAGCTTGTGAGTTGAATCAGTGTTTATTAGCCTTTTATTTGTCTTTTAGAACAAGGTCTAACACATGATAGTCTTTAGCAAATTTTTGTTGAAGGAATTCTGGCTTCTCTTCTCAGCATTCTTCATGGAGTCATGGTAGACAAAAGTACTTGAAACTTGCATATCTAAACAAAGTTATGTCAGAATAAACATCTACATGACACCTTGGTAAAGCCACAGTACCCATGTCACCAATGAAATGCTCACTAAAGACAGAGTCCTTATAGCATTTGTGGTTTCATCTAAATACTGAAGAAAACCACCAGTGTTTTTTGAATGCATGTTATGTGCCAGGCATTTTAATTTATGCTTTCCAATCATCACCATTTCCATTTTATAGGTGAAGGAACTAAAGAATAAAAGAATTAAGAGCTTGCCCAAGGTTACACAGCTAGTAATGATAGAGTGGAGATTTGAAACAGAGAATCTGGATCCAGAGTCATGTTTTAACATCCCCACTAAGTTACCTCTCAAGGGAAAGAAATAGGAATTGCTTTTGGTTATCTGTTTTCACTGCCTAATATGTCTTGTCCATTAACCACAGGTGGCTATTTAATTTAAATTTGGTTTAATTTAAAATTCACCTCAGTCACACATTACATTTAATTTAAAATTCACCTCAGTCACACATTACATGCTCAGTGGCCACACTGAGCTAGTGACTACAGTATTTGATGGTGCAGTAGAGAACATTTTCATTTTTGCAGAAAATTCTAGTGGGCTGCGCTCAGCAGTAGCTTAACACTAGCCACCAAACCAAGAGAGCTGGTTCATAGGCTGGAATTAAAACCTCACTCTATGGAATTCCTAAATTCCTGTATCACATAGGCTCTTTCATCGACAAGTAAATTACCACGTGACAGTGGATCATGTGTATTAATGTGTCCATTCTCAGTGGGCACCGCAAGGCCCCTCTTGTCATGGGCTCTTTGAGGGTACCCACAACCTCCACAGATGTACTACAGGGTCTTTTATTTGCATTTTTATTTTCAATTAGGCACAGTTCATCTGTGATATTAACTGTGAGCAGCTGTGTCTATGCAGGCACTATAAAGATAAAAGACCTCATTTTAATTCGAACTCTGGTAAAGGACCTATTAAACAGCCATAATGTTAATTCATAAAAGAATGTAACAACTTTTTATTGGATTATTTCCCCACCCTCTTGGTAAATTAACATTTGCAGACATTCAAACAGATGTCTTAAATACACATCGTTATTAACATGAAAATGTGGTATTTTTATAAATTAAAATCAGATTCTGAACTGCTCAGGAGAGATCCTGATTCATAACTTCTTTTCAAACAAGAACACTAGGTCTTACCACCAAACAAAGTAATCCTCCCACACACTGGGCAGAGGTGGATGTGTTAGTTTAAATTTGAAATAACACAGAATATCTTTTTACTTTTATAAAGTCTGAAGTTTTAAAGAAGAGATTCATTTCAGAGCAACATTTGCATCTCCTCCAAAGCTGCTTTTACCTACCTGTTTTACCTTCATTTAGGAAGGAATTGAATTTACTCCTTCATAATCACTAAAAACAACTAATTGCAAAATTGATTTCTAAGTCTCCATTTACATTATATTTAAAATCTTGTGAGTAAACTAATGAATAGTTTAAAATCTAGTGAATAAATTAGTTAATTAATTGAGACAAGAGAGTTAATCTGCCTCTTAACCGATCTTCATTGTCCAAGAGAGGGAAAAAACCCCAACTGCTCATGATAAATTTAGGTTGAATCTCCAACCCAGCAAAGAGAATTTTGAGGCAATAAGGAAATGTTTAACAAAATTTTGCCTACAGACTCAGAATTTGTTCTAGTACCTGTATCTTCCTATTTATAATTTATATATATATATATATACACATACACACACACACACACACACACACACACCTATGCATATATAATTCTTTCTTCATTATCCACTTTATGGCTCTCCAATTTCTTTTTTTTTTAATTTTTAAATTATTTTTTAAAGATTTTTATTTATTTATTTTAGAGAGAGAGAGAGAGAGAACACTTGTATGGAGCAGGGGGAGGGGCAGGGAGGGAGAGAATCTCAAGCTGACTCCCCGCTGAGCATGAAGCCTGACTTGGGGCTCCCTCTCATGATCCTGAGGTCATGACCTGAGCCGAAAGCAAAAGTCCACTGCTTGACCCACTGAGCCACCCAGGCACCCCAGCTTTCTGATTGCTTATTTGGACTTCCTTCTATATATTTACTTGATACCTTGTCTTTCTACATAGTTATGCAGAATGACGAATGAGCAGTAGATGAGAACTTAAAAATCCAGCCCAGCCATTTACCTGGGATATAACATTTTTTTTTCCTTTAAGATTTTATTTATTTATTTGATAGACCGAGATCACAAGTAGGCAGAGAAGTAGGCAGAGAGAGAGGAGGAAGCAGGCTCCCCGCCAAGCAGAGAACCCGAGGTGGGGCTTCTGATTTCAGGACCCTGAGATCATGACCTGAGCCGAAGGCAGAGGCTTCAACCCACTGAGCCACCCAGGCGCCCGTACCTGGGATATAACATTTAAGGTTTCTTAAGGCATAGAAAACTTCAGTTTATCTGTCTCTAGAATGAAAGAACTTCTCTCACGGCCTTGCCCACCTCACAAGTGTTTGTTAGGACCAACTGAAATCATCAGGAACCTATTTGTGAATCGCGTAGAGCTCGGTAACTGTTATTATTGCAAGTTAAATTCCTCTGGTCCTTAAATATTGGTAAATTGAGTTAATTTCTAGTCTTGCCTAAGTGACTGGGAAATATGAATGCATTTTCTGTTTCCACAGGCTGGACTGGGTGGGACTTTTTCCCTCAACTCACAATCCTTCAGAGACAGAACCTGTTAATTCTCTGCTAATTCTTTGCTGGATTTCAGACTAATACCAAGCCCCCAAGCTGGGGTGTGATGTTTGCATTACCCCTTTAGTCCATGTTTAGTTATTTTCATAAAGCTGCCACTTTTTATCCCTTTGCTTTATTTCTCTACCAGTTGCAATCTCAATGCAATTCAATTTAAAGATAGTTATATCCCTTTAGTACATATAGCAGGATTTTGTGGAGTTAGGTACACAGGGGATCTATGGCCCTTTTGACATATTTTAAGAGATGAAAGAGTTGAATTTAAAGCCATTTCATTTTCAACAACATGAGCTCAAATAATTGTGTTTTCAACCTAAAGACAAATTTCATATATTGTGTATTCTGAGTGAGTGTTGCCTTGTTCTGACCTCAGGACAACTAATCCATTTTCCCTGGGTCCCTCAGAATGCTGCTGCTATAAGCTCTATTGAATAATCTAATTCTGAGAAGGCCCTTTAAAAATCCACGTTGCTGTCCTGCCTTCTCCTTTTTTCAATTTTGTCACTAACTTCCTTGACACTCCCAGCTTCCTTCTGTTTTCCATTAAAGTCCTTACTGTTATTATACAACGTTCTAGCACGGGAAAAAGATTCTACACGGTTAACCAGAATTTTTTTACAAGTCTATCATTATCCTATTCAGTTCCAAGAACTAGTAGTAAAAAGACTTTGTGATAAAAAAGGACATTTGAATTGCTTTTATTTTTATTTTTTACCCTCACAGAATGCAGGTCAAGGCCCTCAGAAGTGTTGGTGCAGCCACAGAGCTCACTGTAACCCTCGTCACAGGAGCTGCACTTGCCCCTCAAAGAGAATGGGTCTAAGTTGTGAGGAAAACGGTTTGGAGTATCCTCAATAACCAAATACTAACAGCTTTTCAGTGAGCGAATAGAATTTTGCCAGGGTTCACCCATGGTTCATCATCTTAACTTTGGCAGAGAAATGGACTTACTCAACTATCTTCAGCCCAACTGCGCCTCTTGTGAAGTGAAAAACAGGACATCTCAACTTTATGGCTTCCAAGCACAAGTTCCTTTCTCTAGGCTCCCCTTCCTAAGTGCCTTTTGCTGAAGAACATGCCCAAGAAAAAGAGAATGTTTTTTCAAGATCCCAATCATAGTAACATTTTGGACTAATAAATAAAACTCTCTCTCTCTCTCTCTCTCTCTTTTTTTAATACGCACAGGCGGTATTTAAATTTGGAAGTAAGAACTGCTTTTCAGTTCAGGTTGGACTGCACTGAAATATTCACACCTATTCACTGAAGACCTCAGTGGCTATTAAGTAGCTGGATCCTCCTTAGAAATGTCTAGAATTTCATCTATTTATTCTCAGTATCCTGCTTCACAGCTAAGTCTGCTTCAGATTGTTAATGTCTTGAATTTCAAACATGACTTTTGGTGTGGGAGACTATTAAGACTTTGCCACATAAAAATCAGCGTACAAGGATGACGTGCACACTTATAATGAATCATCAGAATGTTTAGTGGTGTTCTCCCCATCACTGGTCAGCACACAGGGAAAAAAGTGAGCAGAAGTGATCAAGGCAAGTTCTTCACCAGCTTTGGGAGACACAGGCTTCCCGTAGAGTCGGGCCTGCTGGGAATCGGGTATTTTAATCCACATGACTAATCTTCATCTAAATTCCTCATCATTCAGGTTGGCTCTAGAGCTATTTGTAAGCATAAGCCCTATAATAAGCTCAAGAAAGATCCAAAGATAAATGATTGTATTTTTTGCTCTCAAGTAGTTTGTGAACATCTAAAATTTGAAATTACTGGTTAATTCACATTAGAAAGAATAATTTTTTTGATGGGAAATGTTACTCATGTTATCCATGTTTTATTGGATAAAAATAGAAAATATTAAAATTATATGACTGGATATTTGACTTATGCATAATGTCTAGGGTAGCTTTTTAAAAGATTTATTTGCTTATTTTAGAGAGAGCAGCATGCACAAGAACGGGGTGCAGGGACTGTGTGCAGACAGAGTCTTAAGCAGACTCCATGTTGAGAGCGGGTTAAGGCTGGAGGGCCACATGGGGCTCAATCTCACAACCCTGATCTCAGGATCCTGAGATTACCGCCAAGCAGAAACCAAGAGGCAGCTGCCCAACCAACTACAGCACTGAGGGGTCCCTAGAGCAACTTTTAAATCAAAACTAATTTGGGACAGAATTGACTGAAGTATTTATACAAAATACTTGGTGTTAACAACTCAGTATGGTATCTGATCTTAACATTTCCTTTATCACTTAACAGATATATAGCATACCTCCAATAGGCAGCCATGCCAAATTTAATGTTTTTAAATGATATAAAGGACTTGATAAGTAATTTTTTAGGAGATTACTCCTAAGTTTGGTTTAGTCTGAGAAGAGTCATGATGATGTTACCTTTTTTTCTCTATCTACAGTATTTAGAATTAAAGTTTTATGTTTATATTTCAATTCATTAAATGGTTTTTATCAAATCAGTTGAAAAAACTATGAGTATTCAGAGTACTTGTTAATTTTCCTTACCTCTTTTTTTTTTTTTTTTTTTTTTTAAGCTTCTCTTAGCTATTCCCATCTGACCTGCAAAGAGTATAAGCTATATAAAAGCGGCATTCTCTCCTGGGCTGCCATTTACCACTGGACTCTCTTCATTTTGAGACTTAAAACAGTGACTACCGAGAAAAAAAAAAATGAAGAAACCAGGTTTCTCTTTCATACTAGAGATGTTATCTCTTATTAAGACAGACAAAAATCTGTAGATTTAGCAGGGAGGAAGAAAGAGTAAGATTTCTTTTGGTTGAGATTTTTTCCTTATATATTGCTTAACTTTTTATAAATGAGAAGCCATGTGTAAACTGTTAAGCACAGTTGCTGGCCGATGTCAGGCGGTCCATATATTATCTCCCTTCACCCCCTTTTCCACTCCAGGCTCTAACACAAATTGCGACAGTAGGCAAGCAAAGTCAAAGTACGTACCTGTACTGGCACTATCCCATGACCCATTAGACCATTTGATTTTCTACTTTCCTCCTTATCCTAGTCAACAGAAACTAATGCAAGGGACTATAGCCCCATTTCTTTACAAAAAAATTTTAGGCCGTCTTTCACATCAAAAAAGAAAATAGAGAAATGTTTAAAGTCCAGAATGCTTTCATTTTACCGTGGGTCAGCTTGAAAAATCTTGATTCAGGTGGTGCCCTGCAAAGTTAGTAGTCTTAGGGTAAGTGATACCTCTGCAAAATTGTCTAGTCCCTCTGTTTGAGAACACTAGTAGCCAATGTCTGAAATCATTACAGGGAATGCCATGTCATCTGTGGACCAACATATACTAAATGTGAATCTTCAATAATTTAATAGCAAGAAAATTCTGTTTTAGATTTAGAAAATCATATAACTGAATTTTTAAATTCATCTTTTAATAATTGCCATGTTATAATGCTTCAGATTAATAAAATAATATATAATGACCCACATTTCTGAACAAATAAATAGAGCATATTCTTTGCTTTTTATAAGGATTTATCTGAGCTTTCTACACAAAAGAGCTATTCAGGTACAGTGAACGGAGATTTGGCTTCTAAGAAATAATTTGCACAAAACTTTAAAGAATTCAACTATTGTTTAAAATGAAGCATGATTTACTAGGTATACCTTCTTTAAACTAAAGTACAATGCCAAACTAGAATCATTGTCATTGGGAAGAATAATTTATATTTCTCTTATTTTTCCTCCCTATATAATCTGCCCTTTGAATGCAGAAATGCTGACCTCAAAAGAAATTCATCCACCCATAATACCCCTTCACAAAAGTGCTTATGCTGTGATGGTTCAGGCTCTCTCCCTTGAAATGCAAGATCAGAGTGGGGATTATTATGCTTTTCTGCAATAATATAGCTCAAGTTTAAAGAAAAGGGAGCAGATGTATGGAAGCGTGCTGGCTAATTTGGAGTTTCAATCTAACACGCGTGGGATATACCATTTCAGTTTAACACCTAACTTCCCCCCTACTCTTTCTAACTTCTACACTCATTTATTGAGTTTTCCAGATGAGACAGCTATTTGACACAGGTTAAATTATTTTTAGAGAACTTGGAAATCATTCCAAGAGTTAGTGGCAAGAATGGCATTTCCTTTGTTAGAAATAGCAAAGAAGGTTTGGCTTCTCCTGGGCCTCTTTCACCTTGGTTTCTCCAGTACCTGGTAATACAGATGTAGCAAGAATTTAAAAAAGCATTTTGATGAAGTGAACAAATAATAGCAACTGTCTACACTCTAGGAGTTATGTATGCAATTCAGTTGAAATAACTTTTCATGTTTCTATAATAGAAAAAAATCAAAGTAGCTGAGCTTTTAAAATACATTTCAGAGTGATTCCAAAGTTTTGACCATTTTTAGCGAATCATGTGGAAACTATGTTCTACTTTTCTTGCTTATATTTAGTTTTTCTAAATACAAAAACACAAAATCCAATAATTAAGGTCCAGGAAATATATTTAAAAGCCACAGATACCTCTTTTTTATATTCTTCCAAATAAAACTCTAAATCTTTTATTAGGATTGCTTGAAACACCATTTAATGATTTGTCATTTTAATATTTATGTACAAACTGCTTAAATTTTAAAGAAGATTAATTTAAATAATAAATATTAACATTTTAATTAATATTTTTCCATTAGATATCTTTAAAATTATAGGGAAAGTTTAATAATAATGTCTCCATTTAAAAAGGACGTAAGGATATCTATAAAGTACAATTTTATTGCCCAGACCTCACAAGAAAAATTCAGCAATAGTCCATCAGACAAAAAGTTTCGTGTAAAGAATTAAATATTAAGTACTTAAAGTGTTGACAATATTGGTCTCTTGAAATGTAGAGTATTGGTTTGTGAATAAAATTCCATATGTAAGGTTTGGGTGGATATTGTAGCAAACAATTAACGTGAATAATGAACTTGTGAGGTATTAGATATCTAAATGTTCAATTGGTGACATTTTGAATCATTTATTAACTGAGAAGTACCTTCATTTGTGTCACCTTTTAATCATTGCCTAAAAAGCAACTTTCTGTATGTTAGCTCTATCTTGTACTTCCTAACTCACTCAAAAATATTTATTAAGTGTCTATAACACTAGATACTGTTAGAGGCATGAAAAAAACCAGTGGTGAACAAGATGGATGTATTCCCTGCCTTCATAAACTTACAGTCTAGTAGTCGACACGAGCCAACAAGAGCCATGGTTTTTCAACATTCTTAGCTTTGCAGTGAGTTTTATAGTTCATCAATCCTTTTATAGTTCACTAATCCTTCGCTAAGTCTATTTCTCACAAATTTGTTAATTCTCCTATATTAATACATACTTTGATAAGTCAAATGTATTCCACCTAACCTTAAAATTCCATACAGCAGATTTTACTCTTAATGCCACTACAGGAAATGAAATATTTTTTTAAAAAACTTGTGAAATACCATTTTACATTTATAGAACACTGTATTATTTTTTGCCATGTAAAATGGAAGTCTACTTTCAAATCTGTTATTGCAACTGTAATGGCATGGGGATTGAGGTAGTAGAAGTAGAAGGAAGAAAAGAGTATTTCTCTTATTCTGAAAATTGTCATATCCGTTCAGCATCCAGTACTGCCTTCTCTTTTGGTCAAGAGAGTGTTTCCCAGTGATAGAGGAGGGTTTTTAGGTGTTTCCAAGAATCTGACTTTATTACAAAGCAAGTAATTCTCTCAGGCATTAAAAAAATATCTTGCTATTCTAGTGATGTCTTAAAACAAGGTTAAATTATTTATTTCTTTATATTGTGGCAAAATACACAGAAGGTAAAATTCACCATCCTTACCAATTTTAATTGTACAGTTCGGTGGCATTCAGTACCTCCACATTGTTCTGCTGTAATCATCCAGGATTCTTTTTTTTATATAAATGGAATTCACTGATAATCAACTGAGCATTTAGAGTCCTCAGTACAAGTTTTTGGTCCACTTAAATAGTGTAACTCATGTACTGCCTTTACTTAGGACAGTTTTCATATTCTGTAAACACTTTGGTTGTTTGAAAATATGTTTTCTATAAATTTCTTCTTATTCACAAGGCCTGAAGCAAAGGCATTTTTCACATTTAAACAACAATACTTTTTCTAGGGATGCAGTGATTAGAAGACCAATCACTATGCCTATCAGTTGTAGCTCATCCACTTTAATATATTTCTAAACATGCTGAAAAAAATATACAATCAGTAAATTCATTGGGCTTTATGAAATATTAATCAAATTTTAATTCCATTGTGAACAACCTTCATGAATTTCTGAGATTTTATACACTTTTCCTATACTCACTTCCTAGAACACTCTCCAGACTGCCTCAAGGCCATGGGATAGAGATTTCCAAAGCCTTGAGACCACCAGCAGCAGGTCCCAACCAGTATTCCATGAAATGCAGATTCATAGTATTTAGTAAGGAGAAAAGGGGCAAGGGAGAAAATTGTTTGGGTCTTAGAGTAAAAAACAACACTACCCACTAAGAAATTCTAGTTGCCTAATTTCTTAAACGGAAATAAATAGTAGACTCTACTGCAATACTTGTTAGGAACTCTAATATCCCATTGTGATTTGTGAATTTTCAGTAGAACAGACATAATATGCGAAGAATTCCAAATTGTTTAACTAGGAGTTCCTTTCTTCAGGGCTGTCTTGAAAAACTAGCATCCCAGGGAACATCTTTTGTGAAAAATGGGAATAAATATATAATCGAGTGATCCCTCAGAAACATCCTTGGTCTGGATACCCCGATCACACCTTTTTTACGGTGTTTCTAGTAATTGCCTGAGAGAATTCTGAGCAAGGCCTATATTACTTTATAGTTTCCCATGGATTTGCTGTGAGCCCGTAAGTATTTCTTAAAAGGGAGTTTTGGAAATGCAAAATAAAATGCTAATAAAGCTTTTTTAAAGAAGTCTTCCTTTCTTGTTTCTCTGATTCATATGAGAAATTGAGTAAATAATTTTGTAAACATTAAGGACAATTAGAAAGATGTAAAATAAATTATATTCTTTTTAAATGAAATATTATAAAAGTTTTATAGGAATATGTATTAGAAAATAAAAGACTAAAGTTTTACTAACATCTGGGCATTTTATAGTAGTTTTACATACCATATTTTGAATAACGCCTGGGGATTATTTAAATGATTTAAAAATTCCAAAGAGAATGTTTAGTAGTGCACTGGAATGAATATAATTCCTTTCTGAGAATTACTAAATGGTTACACAAGTTGTTGTCATGCCATAATTGAAGTGTGTAAATTCTACTAATACTTGAGTTATTATGATCTAAGTCTTATTTACTAATGATCTTTGTATCGTTTATTAAGTGCTTAACATAAATTATCTCCAGGTCTATGTGCACACACATAGATACATACAAAGACCTATTTGTTGTTGGTAAAAGGTTATGGATAATTTCCTTTTGGATGGTATATTTAAGACATTTTTGGTCAAAACTCTACTTAAAATTCCAAATTATTACAAATGAATGTACACAGTGTAGCATTCAGAAAAATCATCTTTCTCACTAACAAAAACCTCCAGTAACACATGAATTTGATATATATACTTAAATTTTAAAATTAGCAAATAGTGGTATGAATCAATTCACATAGGACCAGGCTAAAATAACCCTTTCTCCAAAATATGAGATCTAACCTAGCTATGTTAGGTTAATCAAAACAAGGAAGAGGCATTTAAACAGAGTAGAGGATCTTGCTTTACTTGGAAGCTGAGAAGCACAGAACTGGAAAATACCTTAGAGCCTTTCTAGTCTTTTTGTTTTATGGGCAAGGAAACAGAAGCTCCAAGAAGTAGGTCCCACAGTGAATACATCACAGAATGAAGACTTTCTTGTCTTATGTCTTTCATCTTTTGCTTTTTGATTGTTGCCTTTTCTGAGACATGTGAGAAATTCTTTTGGCTGGAAGGGTCAGTGAACTTCGCTTTACAGAAATCCCTTTGAATTCTAGCTGGTAGTATCACAGAACTTCCAAACTTGCAGTGTCCTCCTTTTTTGGATATTCACACTCTATGTGAGAGCAGTAGTTAAATACAGTTTTATGGAATTGAAGCCAATGAGAGGTTCATGGTCCTAATGGTTTCATTGTGTTCCAAGAAAAACGATCTGAATTTTAAAGGTTTTTATATCTTCTTCAGCATATATTATTCAAATTTCATATTTTGAAAAGCTGTTTAGCCTACAAATTTTAACAATATCTTATTTTGCCACTGCTATCCATTTCTGTAATGAATGGTAAGTATAATTCCTAGATTTAAGCCACATATACATGAATTATTCATGTAATATACATGAATTAATTTACATGAATTATTATTTATTTATCTGATATATGCCAAAGCAACCTCAAAGAAATATTATTGGTTAATACACCCATGTGTAGCCATAAGGAAAAGTTGCATTAACTTTTTTTCTTTTACTCATTCGTGTGAGAGCATTTGGGATAGAAATCCCAGAGATACCAATGCATCTATTCTGTACAACTTTAACTAACCAAGTGTACTGCCTTTTATTTACTTACTCAGCAATTCAGAGAAATTTAGAATAATTCAATAAAAATGGTCTGAATATGTATGGACTTCTAAAGCAACAGTTACCAGCCTTGATCACGCAGAACAACTGACTACCGTAGTAGTCAAAGTGGAATATGAATTACTGGAACATTTAATCATATTACATGAGCTGGAATCAGTACTACTTAGAAAACCATAAGTCTATTACAGGTATATAAAACAAAAATCTTAAGCATGAATATATAGGACCACAAAAATTTATTAACTGTTCAATTTAGGCACAATCACCTTTCTGAGAAATTCCATCAATATATATTTTATAATAGTTGGATATTCACTTTGTCAGACTCAACATTTCTTGGACACCAATTTTTTTAAAGATTTTTATTTATTTACTTGTCACACAGACAGAGAGAGCATGAGCAGGGTGAGGGGCAGAGGGAGAAGCAGGCTCCCAGCTGAACAGGGAGCCTGATGTGGGACTTGATTCCAGGACCCTGGGATCATGACCTAAGCTGAAGGCAATGCTTAACCAACTGAGCCACCCAGCTGTCCCAGACATCAGTTTTTTAAAAAAGAACTTTCAGTGATCAAAGTGTTAAAAAGAAAATCCAGTTAAATGTGAACTTGGAAAATGACTGGCCACATTCAACTAAATGATGGAACCTTTCTCCACATTCTCAGCACACTGTTGTAGAGTTTGGGAACTGTCATTTCAAAGTCTACATTATAGTTTATGGATAAATAATTAAATAATAGGTAAATATGGGGGCTGTATTTCAATCTCTAAATGTATAATTTTTAAAAATAGAGAACCTAGAAGTTTATTCAATCATGTACATTTTTTACAAGCTTAGCTATCACAACAATCATGCTTCTTTTAAATAAAATTTTTATGATATTTTTGTGATGATATTCTGTGATAAGTCATAAGCATAACTGAAATATTACTTTTGGAATGAATTATATAAACTTAAGAAATCAGTAGCTAGCTATAAAAAAAAAGGTTAAATAAGTCTTATATTTGTTAGCTCCCCATCATTTGATTTGACAATGTCAGTTCACTGGCTGATATGATATCTTTTCCACTCTGATTGTTTGAAAGCATTTGTTGCAACAAATTAATCTTTTTGAAAGGCTTTGCTTTTCTCTTTATTTCCTTGTCTATTCTTTCATTTATGGGTATATTTCTCTTGAATGTTTTATCCTGATTTCTTTTTTTTTCTTCTTTGTAAACAACAAGAATATTTTATCTTTTCTAACTCACAGTATTGATGCCAAATTATTTGTTCATGAGGGAATACTTCCTAGACACCAAAGTATTATATGGATGCTCTTATCCTTCACATCATTATTTAATCAAGCAAAATGCAGTGAATCAACGGGCTCAGTGTATAAATAAAGTAGTTTAACAGATGTTTTTTATCAAACTGATTGCATGTGTTTATCTTTGGGTGATGAAAATAATTATATAATTGGTTAATGACATTTATCACAGTCTTAATATACACCAGACACTATAATAAGTATTTTTCAAACAATTTAATTAATCATCACAATAATTACTTAGAAGATATGAGTCTGCATCTGATTCTTCTTTTTAACAGTTGAGAAAGTTGGTACCGAAAGGACTCCAATAACTTGCAGAAGTCCTGTGGCTCCTAAGTGGGACAGAGCTCAGGGCCTGATTCTGAGAGCCAAGCTCTCAACTATACTATGCGTGCAATTCTTAGACACTACCAAATAGACTGAAAATCTATCACTGAAAATGTTGGAAGGCAATAAAAATTTGGTAAATCCAAGTAAGAGTGCATTCATATTCCAGATGCTCATTCGGACACATAGAATTGGTCACATTTTCAACCACCATTATTTTTCTGTATAAGAAATGTGTGTGCGCACTTTTTTTGACATGTATATAAGAAACTTATAATCAACTGCTATCTCTGGGTGACCTTGACTTTTTTTTTCCATTTTATGTTATTTTACTTCTTTTCAGTGTTCCAGCATTCTTTGTGTATGCACCACATCCAGTGCTCCATGCAATACGTGCCCTCCTTAATACCCACCACCAGGCTCACCCAACACCCCCACTCCCTCCCCTACAAAACCCTCAGTTTCTTCTCAAAGTCCACAGTTTCTCATGGCTTGTCTCTCCCTCTGATTTCCCCCAATTCACTTCTTCTCTCCATCTCCCCATGTCCTCCATGTTATTCCTTATGCTCCATAAGTGACCTTGACTTTATCCAAAAACATTCTTTCTAATTTCACCTGTACCTTAGTCTCTCCCAGTTCTCAACCAGATACTTAAAAATCAGAATTTAAAAAAGAAAAAAATCCTTGATTAATCTAAGATATTGCATGCTTTGGTTCTTTGCTTACAACAGTATTACATGTAACTTTTGCCCCTACTTATCTGTCCACTTAACTTCAGATGTTTGTTACAGAAATTCTTTACTGAGATGTGGGCATCAGGTTTTCCTGACATTTGTGGGAACATAATTCTTTGCTTCTCAGAACTCACAGAGACAGAGCTTGCATTCCTCCTTTAAAAACTTTTGATGATGACTCTTTGCACCAAGGAATCCATCATCTCTACCATCCCCTTCTCACTTAGGTTTCTACATCCATTCCACCATGTGCCCTCCAGCTACATCAAAGAATTGCTTTACCCCTGAACTCACCTTACTTCCATGCCATTCCCTCTGTCTGAAATCCTCTTTATTCTCTACATGGTGAATTATTTATCTTTAAAAGATCATTCAAGGAGTCTTACCTAGCCCTAATCCCTCACCCAAAAGTATAGAGTTTTCTTTTCAAACTTCCACAGCACAGAAGCTGGCACATAATGGGAGAGAAACAATGATTTATGGAATTGTCAACAACATTAAAAATGAATTAGAGACTGATCTACCTGTCAGGAGGCCTCTTCTCTCTTACAAAATTTAGAGCTCCTTGTTTAAATTTCAAACACTCATTTCCCTTGTGGCTATAATTGGCTTGGACTAGCAATAGCCAAATGAACATATGCGGACAGTAGATGCCAAATAATGTGATTTTATTGAAATATGCATGTGGCTTTTTTGTTGGCGGGAGAGTATACTGCTATCCCAACATATATACTTAGTTCAAAAAAATGCAGCATAAGGAAAAAAACAGATCCCATCTGCCAGGCAAAATAGCTATAAAGTGGAGAAATCAGGTTTTTAATGAATCCATTGAGAGTGACTTGAGTTATTTTTTAATGTAAGAGCAAATAAACTCTTGAGCAGAGCTGCATAGCCATGGAGCATTCTTTTAATTTATAGCTAGCAAAGTCCAAATCCTGGTTTTAGCTAAATGAGAATGTTCCCAGAAGAGAGAATGATTAGACAATGCAAGTGGGCTTACACTGGCCTTCTAAAATCTGGCTCACAGTCTAAGGGGACTAGAATTCCATTCTCAATTCAAGACATGTAAACACTTCTCTATATATTCGTGAGACACACTGCGCAACTTGGCTGGATTTTTCTGTTTTCTTTAGCACATATCCACAAAAACAAGAGTGTTGTTCTTCCATATTCCAGTCTGAAGGAGTGTGGGATAAAGGCAAGCACCTGTTCTTTCTTCTTTCTTGGCCAACATTTTCTGTCTCCATTTTTGGACTTCCATTTTACCAATACTTTTTTTCTTTCCCTTTTCTACTAATAGGAATTACTAGAAATAGAATTCATTCATAGGATTGTAATGGTTAAAAAAGACATAAACTCTACTGATAAAAATTAATTATGAGGTACATCATGTAAAGGCCAAAACATCATAAATAATCAGAGGTTTGGGGTCTTGTCACTACTAAGATATATTGCTTTCCTTAATATGTCACAGCATGCCCCATCACAGCAGGATGGAGAACTCTGCAGAAACATAACTTTGAATCTCACATTTGTCCTGTACCGATTGAATATCTTGGACAGTGGTTTAACGTGTCTGTCCCAGGAAAGAACAGCTGTGTAATCCAAGCAAAATACCTAATCTTTTATTTTATTTATTTATTTTATCCCCATAATGAGTTTGTGTATTTAATTATTTATTTATTTTTGTTTCAAGTTTTTATTTAAATTCCAGCAAGTTAGTTCAGGATAATATTAGTTCAGGCATAGAAATCCGTGACATGTCACTTAGATAAAACACTCATCGTAACAAGTGGTCTCCTTATTTCCCATCACCCATCTAGCCCATCTCTGGTCTGAACAAAGACAAAGTGAAATGAAGTCTCAAAGTTACCAAGAAGATTAAATAAAAACAGAGTGCAATACCTGCACCATATAGATTCTCAGTAAATGTAAGTGGAATATGGACTATGTAGTCTAAGTCTGTTAACAGCAATACCAGTGGCAATAATAAAAACAGCATTCTAACCTCATGCGGAAAGCTTGCCTAAGACTGTACATGTATTAGTTCTCCTAACACGCCTGCAATAGCCCTTGTGGTAGTTACTCTTGTTTTGATCTTTCATTTGTAGAGAACGAGTCTGTAGTCTCCTACAAGTACTGTCTTATACTGGACAGTACTTCCCAAATAAAAAAATCAGAATATGGGAAGTGACCATGGAAAGTGTAACATCATATATTTGAAATTAGAGGCTTTCTCAGAAAACAGAGGATAAAGAATTATAGTTCTTCCTTCTATGGAATATCTTTATATTTCGAAGAAAAGTTAAATAAATCACATTTTTAATATTTATCAAGGAAACTTATCCAAAGGGCTAAATCATTCCTCTAGCATTTATGCCTTTGAGTAAAATAAGTTTTCTAAGTATCTAAATTGTCCCAAATTCTAAATATCTATATTCTGCTATTTTTACCAGCAGAAAAATGGCTATTGGTATTTGGATTCTAATACTGTTTGTTTTCTAGTTCCTAGAAGAATGGTATTACAAAAATATTTGCTTCCTACTTAAAGCCAAAAAGAGATGAGGATGTCATACTCATTAGGGACTGCACAAGGGACATCATGAACTAGGAGACTGAGATGTCTGGGAAGCTCAGTTACAGAATCTCTTGAACCATATTTGAGTAACATAGTATGGAAATTGATGACATAGAGAAAAGATGGATAATATGAGTCATGTCCAAATGTGTGATCAAATGAGTTGTAGAAATCTGAACCCATCTTATTCTTTGTGATTTTTCTTAAGCCCCTGTAAACCCCAAGCCAAAGAAACCCCATCCTATTATTCATGGTGCATAATTGACACATTCTGGCAAATTGGACATGTCACTATATTCTGGAATTTCTATTCTACTTAAATCAGAGGTGTTATCACGAGGGATTGACTATTCCTTTAACATTGTTTTCAAGGGCAATTTGCCACAGTGACTCCTTGGACAAGCCAGTGTTTTCTGTCAGTATGGGGGGAAAGTGAGAGTGGGGTAGGGAGAAGAAAAGAGGAAAAGAAAAACTAAGACTTCTGACCCCTAGAGTGTTGGCCAAATATGTTAGCAATGTTTAAAGTAATTGAATCCAAGGGTTGAAAAAACCTTAAGAATCCCATAGTCTTTAGTTCTCACTCAACATCAATGTTATAACTGTACGTCTGACATCCATCCAACTTTTTGAATATCAGATTCTTCCCTGATTCCTAGAAACGTCTTTCTTAAATTAAGACAAGTGTTGACTCCATAAAACTTCCAGTGTTTGGAAAATAAGTCTTGATACTCCTCTACCTGACAGTCTTTCAAATGGTTGAAGCCAGCCTTCATGTTCCATTACTCTGTTTTTCTCCAGGTGACAAATCACCAGTGCTTTCACAGTTCCTGATATCATTTGCCAACCTCCTCTAAAAGTGTCCCAGATTAACAGTGAGTCCTTTTCTTAATTTCCAAAGATGTAGCTGTTGTTCAAAATAGATTATTATGTAAAGCTTAGTGTTTCTTTCCTGATTTTTTAAGTAATATATGTTTATTGAGGCAAATCGCCCATAATCTCACCCCGAAATAACCAACACTTATGTTTTCTTGTTCTTCCTTTCATCTTTATACATTTTATATTGTTTTATAAAATAGATTATATATACATTTTGAGTACTGCTTTGTTTCTAATGTTACGCTTTGAGCAATTTCCCATGTTCTCAACGCTCTTTGAGGAGATGTCTGCAGCAATTCATCCTAAATCCAGTATTTTAAATTGTATCCTGATAATATCTTCTTCTTGACCCTTTCACCCTAAGTATCTGCAGAAATTCTTTTTGAAGCACTTAGTCAACATTAGGACTATAGGTTTAAAGACTTGTCGTACTCGCTAGGTAATCATTGATAACAAAGCACTTCAAGTACAATAGAAAACCAATGTTTTTTATTTAGAAAGTTGGTTTAAACCAACCAAAGAAAGAGAACACTTCTGTCTTTGTTGACCAAGTCTTCCTTCTTGAAAAGACACTTCTGAAGCAGATAAAAAAAATTTTTGCACTCTCTATTCACAAGGTATTTAATCTTTATATTCTCATGGTGACAAACTGAGTGCCATTAGCCAAGGAGACTCTCACCTGATGACAGAGGTGGATCCCCAGTGAAAGGAATCAAGTAAAGGTGAGGCAGCACAAGGCTTTGTAACCATAGTTACTTTAAGTCTAAGATTATAAATATATTGCTTCCATTATGAAAGATGCATTAACATTCCTTTATGTCCAGTCTTAGAAACCTTGTTATCAGGGCTAGCCTGTTTACTTACTTATCTCTTAAGAGAGGGCTAGGCTAAATTAACACTTAAACATTAACCTTGAAGATAGTCCTAGAAAGTGGCCAGAGAGGGAGGATAGAACTTTTTTAAAATGGGATAGAGTGATCTCAAAGAAATACTCAAATTCTGAGAAAAGCAAAAACTTTATCTTATTTGCTTATTGAAGAATTTGCTTCTACTGACCCAGAAAATTCTGGAAATGACCTCCTCTATCTTTTTACATGCACCTGAATGAAGTGAAGGGTGAAATGGGAGTACTTTATAAGACAATCCCTAAAAACAAAATTGCTATATACTTTGCAGCTGATCATTCATCTAATCATAACAGATGTTTTTTTATATATGGTAAAAGATATTCACAGTAAACCACTGAAATAATTAATATATTCATAACAATAAGGTAAAATATTCTTTTATGACTGGGGAAACTGCTGTCTCAGACTTTCTCTGCCTTTGTAGCAAACATCCTGACAACCACACAGTTTTGCCATTTGCATGAGAGCCTGGATATTGTAAATCGCTACATTAGTTATAGATGTATTGTATTGTTATTTCCATGTAGTTTTATGAAGAGAAGTTACCAGGAAGAGTTGTCCCTAACTATTTATAAGAAATTTCCAGTGCAAGAAGTTTTCAACCAGCTTTCCAAAAATATTCTAAACTCTAGTGTTAGCCTTATTTGAGATCTTTTCTAAAGTTTCTTTGTCCCTTGCAAAGCAAGGAGAAACTTAATTCTCAAACAAAACAGGACTTTACCACTTAGTATGATAATCATTCCCAACTTGACTCCCAATGTTTACTTGACTCCTTTACACACTACAGAAATTAGCTCAAACATAATTTTCTCAAAGAAACCTTCTGTTTTTCTGCAATAAGTTAACTAGTACATCATATTTTATACCCTCATACTAGCCTAATTTCATCATGTGACCTAGCAAACATTAAATTCTTACTCAATGTCAGTCTTCTCCCCCAAGTTTAAAGCTATGTCAAAACAAAGACCTAAACTACACTTTCTCATTGTTGTTTCCTCAGAACCAAAGATAGCATCTTCATGGCTAGCCTTCCATAAATGTTTGCTGAATGAATAATATTGATGCTTTAAGTATACTCTATCGGAGTCCTTGAAGCATGAGCTTTTCCATAATATCGCTTTATTAATTTTATCTGAGAAAGAAGATGAAGAGTGGCACTCCATATTTTTAAAGGCAATATCTGGAATATCTGGATTTAGGCACACCCTATGGTTAGTGAAAATTCTTCCATTTTGGGGAAAACCAAGACTTTTCCCTTTCTATCCTGTATTCTACCTCAAGAGGAGGCTAAACATGAAGAAAGGGCAGTATTGGGTCAGTATTCTAAACAAGGATATAAAACCCTCCACGTGACAATGGAAGAGGTTAAAACATCAATAATAAATTTCCTTTGTAATTGGGAACAAATTTTCATGCTCTTGGTAATTGAGAATACATGCTTTAGTAGAGAGAAATTAAGACCATATGATCAGAGGAAACCTTTAAAAAGTATATATTATTATTTCTATTTATCTGGACTAGGATCTTTGCTTTGCTACAGATAACCTGCTAATACTGTTTTGCTTTGTTTTAAAGAGAAATTTTGTAGTAAAATGTTTAAGTTATCCTCTTTGTAAAATCTCTCTATTTGTAGGGTATTGAAATAGCTATTCCATATAATTACAATGCCGGCTGGGGAGAAGAGACATCTCCTTTGCAAAAAAAATTCTAAATAATTTATGCAGATACTTCATCCCAAAGGAGGTGAAGTATAACTCCCCATTACTTAAGTATGTGTTGTGCATAGTGAATTCTTTCCAAAGATATCATATGAGAAGGTGGGGAAATCTTACAAATACTACTTCAGCTAGGGGATCAAGGTTAACATCAGCAGTGATGTCATGTTGGTGGTATGATGTGATGAAAACGATACCTTACATCTTTGATCTTCCCCAAAACTCATCATCTCAGTCTAATCATGAGAAAAACATCAGCCAAATCCCAACAGAGGGATGTTCTACAAAACACTGGCCAATATTCCTCAAAATGATCAAAGTCATCAAAAAACAAGGAAAGTCAGAAATTGTCACTAATAAAAGAAGCACAAGGAAACCTGACAACTAAATGTAACATAGTATCCTGGATGGGATAGGACTAGGCAAAAACTAAGGAAATCTGAGTAAAGTGTACACTTTAATAATAATAATGTATCACTATCGGTTCACTACTTATAACAAGTGTGTAAGATGTTAAAGGAAAGTGTGTGTGGGAATTCTCTATAGTATATTTCTAATTTTTCTTAAAGTTTAAAATCGTTCTAAATTGGAAAGCCTATTTAAACAATGACACTTTCAGGGTGCCTGAGTGGCTCAGTGGGCTAAGGCCTCTGCCTTCGGCTCGGGTCATGAACCCAGGGTCTGGGTCCAGGGATCAAGCCCCTCATTGGGCTCTCTGCTCAGCAGGTAGCCTACTTCCTCCTTTCTCTCTGCCTGCTTCTCTGCCTACTTGTGATCTCTGTCAAACAAACAAACAAACAAAAAAATCAAAACAATGACACTTTCAGCCTTGTAAATCTTACCAGATTAAAATTCTTGTGGTCATAAGTTGAATCCTATTTACTCTAGTTGTTTTTATTTTTTTACAATTTTTTATTATGTTATGTTAATCACCATATAGTACATCATTAGTTACTTATGTAGTGTTCCATGATTCATTGTTTGCATATAACACCCAGTGCACTGTGTGCCCTCCTTAATACTCTAGTTGTTTTTAAAAGAATAGGGAGTATACTAATTTCTTAGGGCTGCCATAACAGAGTATCACAAACTACGTAGCTTAAACAACAAAATTTTCTCACAGTTCTGGTAGATAGAAGTCTGAGATCAACATGTTAGCAAGGCTGACTTTTTCTGAGGGCTGTGAGGAAAAATCTGTCGCATGCATCTTGCCTAGACTCTGGTGGTTTGGTGACAATATTTGACATTTTTTGGCTTATAGATGCATCACTGAGATCTCTGCCATTATCTTCACATGGTATTGTGTGTGTGTGTGTGTGTGTGTGTGTGTGTGTCTGTGTGTGTCTGTTTCTGCCCAGATTTCCATTTTATGAGGAGACTGGTCATATTGAATTAGGGTCTGCCCCAATTACCTCAACTTAACTTGCTCATATGCAAAGACTCCATTCTCAAATAAAGTCATGTTTATAGGTACTGGGTACTCTGAAGACTTTCTGGAGGGATGAAGTTTAATTGATAATAAACACTGTCTTTGAAATATAAATGTTTGTTCATCTAGGAAATCATCTCACTTACTGGGAGACCATATAAGAGTGGTGGTAATTGGATAGAATTCCTATTTTCTTAAAGTCTGTAACTGCTTCTACTGAAAATGATCTTGGAGTTAACTAACTACTGGTCCTTTCATAGGGCCAACCAGATATCAGGTTTTCTAGATTTGAGTTGACAAAATCACAGCTAAAACTACAGATACAACGTCCAGCTGTTTCTTAGATTGACAAGAATTTTTAAGCCCAAATGAATGGAAGCACATTGAATTTGGATATGCATATTTCTTTCTTCTTGTCCCCTCTTCACTTCCCCATCTGCACCATTTCCAACCATGTTCAACAGTCAGTGTTCGTACATTATTATACAGCACAAAACTGTTCAATCATAAAGTCTTCAATGCAGAGTTCTAAGAAATCTGCCCAGACCAGCCTTTTGGTGATACCATGTCAGGAGCACTATCTATGAAGTAGGTCATGGATTCCTCAATGAATCAGACTTATAAACCCCCCAATGCAGGCATTTATCCTATCTCCCTGACCTGTTATAATGGCTCCCCTGCTATTACTCCCTTTTAAGGCTAATTCCTCCAGTTGGGCTTTGAATCACCTATAAATAGGTAAAATACATTATTTTAGAAAGCATATTAAATAGTAATAAGTGCTAAAAACAAAATAAACAAAGGATGGAAAGGCAACATGAAATGATGTCAGACTATGAAATTTTAATTAAGATGTCCAGGGATGATCTCACTGGGAAGGTAACTATATAGTGAAGAACTAAAAGAAATGAGAAATTCAGGTATGTGGATATCTGAAGGGAGACATCCAATAATGTTCCAGGCAGGGGAAAGAGCTAATGTGAAAGCACTAAGGAGAAGGCATGCCTGGCATGTTTGAGACCAAAGTAACTAAAACAGAGAGAATGAAGGGGAAGATGTTAAGAGATGAAATCAGAGATTTATCAGGGAACCAGATCACTTAAGTCATTTGTCAACATAGTAGTTTTGTTTTTACATTGAGTGATGTGGAAACCTAATGAAGTGTTTTTGTAAAGAAGAATAATAAGAAAATAACTATACTTTTTAGTTAGAAGATAAATTTTGGAGAACTAGAGGTAGATGCCAGAAGGCTAGTGAGGGACTAATGCAGTAATTCAGGACATGAAAAATGGTGTCCAGGATGTAAAGAGTGGAGTGGGAAGAAGTTGTTAATTTTGGGTATAATTTCATGCAGAACCAAGAGAATTTGTTGAAGCAATAGTCGTGAAGAATGAGAAAGAAAGGGAAAACAAAGCAAAAAAAATACTATCAAGATGTATGAAGGAATTGAATTACTGTTTAACTGAGATGGGAATGACTACAGAAGGAGCCACAAGTTTAATGGCGAGAGGTCGATATCAGGAGGTCAGTGTTTGTTATATGAAGGTTGAGATGCCTATTATATTTTCAAGCAGAGATGTCAAGTAGGATGTTGAAAAGTTAGATCCAGGATTTGAGGGGAGGGTCCAGGCTGGAGACAAAGACTTTTGAGGCATTAGCTTGTAGGTATTTGAAACCAGGAGACTAGATGAGATGACTGAGTCCGTAAGCATAGGCAGAAAACAGCAGTGGTCCAAGGACTAAACCCTGGATGTAGGAGAAGCCCAGCATCTCCTAATCTTTATTCTTCTTCTGACATAACTTCTGTGTATTTTCTGCAGTCATCTGCTCTATAAATAACCATTAATGGTTGGTATTGCTCTACTGTATGTCAAACTTATAAAGCTACAGTAATTAAGAGACCATTGTATTGGCTTATAAAGATGTAAGTAGAGCAAATGAATAGAACTGAGATCTCATTAACAGACCACTGCATATATGGTCATGTGATTTACATCATGTGGGGAATAAAATAATGGGGCATATGGTCTTTTCAGCAAATGATATTGGGAAAATTGGCTATGTGTAGAAAAAAAAATGAAAGGAACTTGGCCTTTCATATGCACCGTAGATTTAAATGTGAAAGTTAAAATACGAAAACATGTAGAATGTAGGAGAATACATTTATAATCTCATTATAGGTGAAAATTTATTTTATTTTATTTTATTTTTTAAAGAGAGAAAAATAAAGAGTATGCAGAAGAGGAGGGGCAGAAGGAGAGGGAAAGAGAGAATCTTAAGGGCTCCACACCTCCTGACACAGGGCTGAACCCCATGTCCCTGAGACCATGACTAGAACTGAACTCAAGAATTAGACGTCAAACCGACTGAGCCACCCAGGTGCCCCATAGGTGAAAATTTCTTGAATAAGAAAAAATGTACTAACATAAGGAAAAGATAGATAGGGACACATGGGTGGCTCAGTTGGTTAAGCATCTCCCAGGGTCCTGGGATCAAGCCCCACATTGGCCTCCCGGCTCAGAGGGAAGCCTGCTTCTCCCTCTCCCTCTGCTCTTTCCCCTGCTTGTCCCCTCTCTTGATTTCCCCCTCTATGTGTCAAATAAATAAATAAAATCTTTTTTTTTAAAAAAGAAAAGATAGATAAATGGGGTAATTTATTAAAACTGAAATTTTTCCATTCATCAAAATACACCATTAAAACAGTTAAAAAATCAAGAGGAAAAAACTGCTTTCAACACATTTGACTAGCAAAGACCCTTTTTCCAGATTATGTAGAGAACTTCCACACAGAAATAAGAAAGAGGTAGACAGCCTAATAGAAAAAAAGTACAAGAAAACTGAAAAGACACTATACATACACATACAATGACAACAAACATCCAACACATATGGTATATAAGAAAAGCTATCCAATCTCATTAGTAGTCAGGAAAATACAAATTAAAATCTCCTAAAGAATGGTTAGATTTTAAAATGCTGATAATAATAATAGATATATGGGGCAATGGGAATTTTGCATATTGGTATTGGATGGATGGTACTACAACTACTTTGGGAAAATGCAGCTACTCAAGCTGACCACATTTTATGGCTCTGTAATTTTACTCTTTAATATAGTAGTCAAGATAATGCAGGACATGTATATCAGAAGACATGTACAAAAATGTTCATAGCAGCATTATTTACTATAGTCAAAAGTGGGGGAAAAGTCCTTCAACAGTATGGCAATGTCATATGTTTCTTTTGATTTTATGATTGGGTCAACTCTAGAAATTGGTAGAGCAATAAAAGATGGATACAAAGCAGCATGATTATATCAGACCAAGAAGAAGAATGTGTGATCAGGGATAACAAAACTTTTCATTTCACTTAACATTCTGATTGATAGGCACTGTGATAAATCTTGGAACCATTCATGAACCAAAAAAGAAAGTATTCTGTAATCAATTATTAATATCTATTGTTTTACTCCATCCAGCCTGCTAAAACAAAATACCACAGACTGAGTAACTTATAACAACAGTAACTTTTCACTCACAGTTCTTGATGGCGGCTGGGAAGACCAAGATCAAGACATCAGTATAGTCACCTTCCAGTGAGGAACCT
The DNA here is from genome assembly GCF_022355385.1 of Mustela nigripes. Lineage (NCBI taxonomy): Eukaryota > Metazoa > Chordata > Mammalia > Carnivora > Mustelidae > Mustela > Mustela nigripes. The sequence goes on along the minus strand of NC_081558.1, from coordinate 126,545,651 downwards.
CTTTCTGGTTCATAGCTGGTGCCTTCACTCTGTGTCCTCATATGCTGGAAGGGGTTATGGAGCTCTGTGGGGTCTCTTTTGCATGGCACTAATTCATTCAGGATGTCTCCACCCTCAGGAGCTCTCAAAGGCCTCAACTTCCAATACCATCAGTGTGGACAGTAGGGTTTTTACAGATAAATTTGTGTGTAGGAGAACGAACATTCCAACCACAGCATCTATAATTAGTAGATATTTGCCATATTTGTCCTACATGATACAATTCCAAGAGACAGATCAGCTCCAAATTCTGCTGAAAGATGAGTTTGAAGACAGGACGGTTCCGTTAAGGCTGGGCTTAAATAGAACCCTCAAGGAGCTCTTGGGTGGCTCTGTCGGTTAAGGGTCTAACTCTTGGTTTCAGCTCAGATCATGATCTCGGGGTCAGGAGATCCAGCCCTTTGTCACACTCATTATAGAGTCTAATTGGGATTCTCCTACTTCCTCCCCCTTTCCCCTTCCTCCTCTCATGTTCTCCCTAAAAAACAAATAAATAAATATAAATAAATAATAATAATAGAAGCTTCAGATGTGCATGTGAACTTAGCCTGCATTATACTTTCTGAATAAAAACAGTGTATGTATTTTGAGTGTGAGTATCAGTGTGTGTGTGTGTGTATGTGTGAGGAATGGAGCTGAGTGGAATGTGAGGTGGAGTATGATTTCTCAGTAACAGGAAATCATTAAGTGCCTACTCAGTGGAGAAGAGAGGTGTTGTAAAGTTGACTTGGAGACCAAATATTTCTCTGAGCATAATCTGTTTATATTTGTACATAAAAAATGCTACTGACTTAGGATAAATTTTGAAAAATACTTGGAAAAAAATAGTGGAAATGGCACCAAGTTTGAATCAGGGCTTCAGTTTCTAATTCCAGTGACATCCCTGCCCAGGTGTGTGAACTTGTGCAAATCACTTTTCTTCCCTGGACCTCTGCTTCTTTATCTACCAGGTGAACAACCAGGACAGCATGGTTTCTGCATTTCCAGCTCTAACAGTCTGTAATTCTATGATGGCAACCATTTGGGTAAGTAGAAAAACCATCCGCATTAGTGTCAGGCCTTTGTGACATGAAATATGTTACTGAGCCTCCCAGAACCCCATTTCCTTATCTGTAAAATGAAGGTGATTATATCTACATCCCTTCTTTGTGAAAGTAAAAAAGAGATAAAATGGTCAATTGATCAGTCCAGTGCCTAGGCATTAATGAACTTCCAAAAATGGTAAACTATAATTAGGGCTCAAATCATCTGCATGAAACTATATCACCCACTTTAGACTCCAGGAATTCCCCTTTCTTTTGATCTCAGCACAGTTCATGACATTTGGTCACTGTTCTGCCATGTGACAGTCTTCCATTTATGTATGTATTAAATATTACCTAAATACTATGTTACATTACTAGTAATGATATTAGTGACCATTTACCTATTGCCGATTCTGTGCCAGTCACTGTGCTAGGTAATTGTATAGAGTCCTCAGAGCCTCAAAGTGAGGTAGGTGTTTTGTTGCTTGAGGTTTAGGGCCAGGTCATATTTCATTAAATACCCTCACAACACCAAGCACAGTACCTTGAACACAGTAGACACTCATTACATATATTTTTGATTGACTGAAATGTGGCAGTGGGTCCCCTGCATCTCCCTCTAATGTATGTAGTTATTTGATTTATAAGAAATTTCTGTCCCTGGCTTTGGTCAGCTATTGAATTTATGTTTGACAAGAAAACCATAGAGTTTGGCAACTCTGCAGTGATAGGTGATGTGTGATTCATTTGGGGGAAGAATAGACATTTTCTATTCAGACTTTGAATTCCTGGGTCTTATGGTTAGTTAATCATGTCTATAGGAATGCATGACTGAGCAGACAGATTCAAAGGTAGGAGACTTTAATCTAAATTACTCCATTGTGTGTTTCCAGATATCATCTTGTTACCCATTGGTAATATTTTCTATAGCCACTGCTCAAATGTACGAGATGAATACAGCCTGGCGTTTATTCATCTTAAGAGAAATTCTGTAGTCCAGGAAGCAGGGTCCAAGCTGGAAGCAGTGGGTACCTAAAATACAGAACATTATGATCCTACAAAGCTGCCAGGATATTCCTCCCAATAAGTCACATCTCTCTGTGTCCCCAGGAAGCTGCTTGGGTTGACACATAATGGGAGACTCGCGGGAACACACTCTTTGCACAAGAAGCTCCAAGGCAGGAATTAAAAATGGTTCTGTAAGCTTCTCAGCAACAGAGGTAACAGGGTGAGAGCTGGCAGGCGTCACAGAGAGCCACCGTTCCAGCTGCCTCTCTCAACCCTTGCCCCCAGGAGACTGGCACAGCAGTTCCTCCTCAAGTAATTACTCTTGGCCTCCTTAAATTACCCCCCGGTTCCCAGTGGATGTTTTTCTTCACTTCCTCTTTGAAATCACTTGAGTCTAGTGGTTGAGCCAGGGGAGTAGTATGGTAGGTGCTAAACAATTCCAGTCTCACCCGTGGGAGACATGGCCCTGTAAATCCTTTCAAAGAGGGCCCACCAAGTCCTTCAGAAGGAAAAGGCAGTCAGTGACATGAATACAATTATTGTAGTGGAGCAAAATGTGTGACCCGTCGGGATTCTGTTAAATCCAGCAAAAGGGAATGCCACAGTTAAACCCATATCCCTGGGGAGCACTAACCCTGAAGCAGACTTATTAATTAGGGCTTCTGAGGGGCACAGAAAATGTGGGGGTAGGAGGGTCTTTCAGTTACAGAGACAGAGCTCCTTTCTAGTCTAGTCCGTTCCATGGGGGCAACTCCCGTATCTTTCTTCTTTTTTTAAACCAGTTTCAGCTACATGCTCACAAAATCCCTGTTGTGCCACAGCATTTTCAGTTCAACCTGAGAGCAGAAAAAGGTTTTTAAAATGAATCAGTAGGTGGAGCTCTTTCTTTTTATTTACGTTTCGATCCCAGATCCCATTTTTAGTGAGGGGCACAGAGCTTTTGAATGAAAAAATAGGCATTTTAAAACTGAAAACACATATACGATGTGCTTTCCTAATTGAAAGGGTATATTGTGAAATCATTACTGTCACAGAACATTTGCGTTGCATGCGAATGCTAAAGTAAAGAAAATATATAAACCCAAATTGACTTTAGCAATTTGAAAGTGATAGTGGACATCTGTGTTCAATAACTTTTTGCTGGTAACTGGTGTTTAATATTTCATGTCAAATCAAGAAGAGTGAGAGAAGGTTCTTGAACACAGAGACGGCTGGCAGTTTTGCAGCACAGCCTGCCCCTTGTCATACTCACCATAAAGAAACTTGCTGCAGGGAGGGCTGAAACTGCACCAGAGTGACTCCTTTCTCGGAACTTATATAAACTTACAGAATACACGGGTCTCTATTTTCCTTTAGAATGATGTCTATAAGAAAAAAAAAAAAAAAGGTTAAAGGACTTCCAAAGCTCATTATTTATTTAAGGGAAGAAGGGGTGTGTGTGTGTGTGAGAGAGAGACTGTGTGTGTGTGTGTGAGTGTTGAGGGTCGAGGGTTCTTGGAAGAAATTACAGAAGAATAAATCATCTAGAACAAATCTTACCTTTGTGTTTTCATCAATCCTGATTTTTTCCTAATCGGTGTGCAGTGATGTTTAGGAAGTTGTTTGCCAATAGAAACATACCTTCTTAAGGCTCACGATGAAGTATGTCTAGATAATATTTTAATGTTTATGTAGTTGGGCAGGATGGGGAGTGGAGAGTAGGGAGCAAGAGCTTTTAATTTTGTTACTTTGTAATTTCATTTTCTACATCATCCTAGATAGGAAATCTTGATTCTAAATGCATGTTTGTCTTAGCAACAAATGGGATCAAAGGAAGAACAGAGAGGACAGCATCATTCTTTGAGTTCATCATGGGATTAGCACTTAGTCCTTAAAATGACCTGTTGGTCATGTTAAATATTGCTAACCTCAACATCTTCCATTCAGTTCTCGGAAGACTGGACCCTGCAGCTACCTGGAATTACGTACAGTGAAAGTAAAATAAGAAAGTCTATAGAGTTTGAGATACTCTAGACATCTGTGCATATTTTATATTCATGTTGATATAAGAGGACTGTATATCTGGGCAAAGAAATACTTCCTTTCCCTTCTCTAATAATAATGCGATCCTAGAAAGACCAAATCCTTATGTAGGTAGATGCTCTTCTTTATTCTAAAGAGACAGATTCCAGTAACAGAAAAGCAAGATGAAGAAAGAATCCAGAAAATTGGAACAAATTACTTGTATGCTTAAATTCATCTAACTTAGTTTTGAGAATGAAAAGAAATAAGATTAAGCAAATTATTTAATTTTCTAAAGAAAAATCTCCTCTACCCACCCCAAACTGTTAGAACTAATAAATAAATGAATTAAGCTTACAGAATACAAAATCAACACACAAAAATTAGTTGTGATGCTATATATTAACAATGAACTTTCAGAAACAAAAATTAAGAAAACAAATCTATTAATAATTACATCAAAAAGAATAAAATACCCTTGAATAAATTTCACTAAGGAGATGAAAAGATCTATACTGAAAACTATAACACGTTGATGAAGGAAATTGAAAAAGACACAAATAAATGGAAAGATATTCCATGCTCATGGGTTGGAACAATTAATATTGACAAAATGTCCATACTACCCAAAGCAATCTACAGATTCAATGCAATCCCCATCAAAATCCAAGGACATTTTTCACAAAAATAGAACAAACAATCCTAAAATTGTGCAGAACTATAAAAGACCTTTGAATGCCCAAAGCAATCTTGAGGAAAAAAGGAGCAAAGCTGGAAGTGCCACACTTACTGATTTCAAACATCTTTCAAAGCTATAGTAATCAAAACAGTATGGTATTGGCTTAAAACATGAACACATAAATCAACAGGATAGAATAGAGGGCCCAGAAACAAGCCAACACATACATGAGCAACTCATTTATGACAAAAAGCTAAAAATAAACAATAAAGGATGATCTCTTTAATAAATGGTGCTAAGAAAACTGGGAAGCCACATGCAAAAGAATGAAACTGGTTTCCTATCATAACCCACAGACAAACATCAATGCAAAATGGATTATAGATTTGAATGTAGGACCTGAAATCATGGAATTCCTAGAAAAAACATAAGGGGGATCCTTTTCTGACATGGGTCTTGGCAATGATTTTTTAGATTTGACCCCAAATGCAAAGGCAGCAAAAACAAAAATAAAGAAGTCAAACTATGTCAAACTAGGAAACTCTTGCACAGTAAAGAAATTCATCAACAAAATGAAAGGCAACGTACAGAATGGGAGAAAACATTTGCAAATCATATATAGATAAGGGGTCAATACCCAAACTATAAAAGGAACTCTTACAACCCTATAGAAAATAAACAAACCAAAAAAATGTCCCATGAAAAAATAGAGGAACTAAATTAACATTTTTCCAAAGAAGACATACAAATGGCCAAAAGATAAATAGAAAGGTACTCAATATCACTAATTATCAGGAAAACTCATATCAAAACCACAATGAGATATTGCCTCACACCTGTTAGAATGGCTGTCCTCAAAATGAGAAGAGATAACAAGGGCTGACAAGAATGTGGAGAAAAGGGAACCCTTGTGCATTGTTGATGGGAATGTAAATTGGTGCAGCCACTATGGAAAACAGCATAGAGGTTCCTCAAATTATTAAAAATAATACTACCACATGATTTAGCAATTGTTTCTGGGTATACAGTTGATGGAAATGAAATTTCTATCTTAAAGAGATATCTTCACTTTCATGTAATTGTGGCATTATTATAATAATATAAATACATAATATATATTATAATATATATAATATAAATACATAAAATATATAAATATATATATTTATAAATCAAGCCCATATATAATATATGGGCATATATATATATATATATATATATATATATATATACATATATATACATACCTACACACATATATCACATGATACATATAATGTGATATTTCTGAACCATAAAAAGGAAATCTTGGGGCAACTGGTGGCTCAGTCAATTAAGCATCTTGATTTCAGATCAGGTCATGACCTCAGGGTCATGAGATGAAGCCCCATATGAAGGTAAAGACTGCTTAACATTCTCTCTCTCCCTTTCCTTCTGCCCCTACCCCCTGCTAGTGCATGTGGTCTCTCTCTCTTAAAAACAAAAAAGTGGAAATCCTTACATTTTTTACAACATGGATGGACTTTGATGGTGTTATACAAAGTGAAATAAGGCACACAGAGAAAGACAAAGACTATATGACCTCACTTATATGTGTAACCTTAAAAAAATCTCATAGAAACAGAGAACACATTGGTGGTTGCTAGAGGCAGGGGCTGGTGGGTGGGGAAAATGAGAAAGGTGGTCAAAGGTGTAAACTTGCAGCTGTTAAGATTAGTAGCTCCTGGGGATGTACTGTACAGCGTGGTGGCCATAGTTAACAATATTGTACTATGTATTTGAAAGTTGCTAAGAGAGTAGATCTTAAAAGTACTGATCACAAGAAAATAAAAATTTGTAGCTATGTAAGGTGATGGATATTAACTACACTTGTTTGGGTAAACACTCTGCAATGTATACCATATACCACATCGTTATGTTGTGCACCTAAAATTAACACATTATATGTAAATTATAGCTCAGTAAAAAAGAATGGGACAATTCTATATGTACTGCTTTAGAAAAATCTTGGAAAATCCCTGGAACACAGGAGAAAGCAGAGTAGACAAAAGAGTAGCCACATGCTCAGTGATATGATGGAGACTAATGGCAAATCAGGCTAATGTTGCAACAGAAATAGATAGTTGCAGGCAAAAATGAGGTAACTGGACATAACAAATCACGTGGAGAGGGTAGAGAACTCTTATTTTCTTTTAAAGTCGTGTTAGCCAATAACATGACATTTTGCGCTTTGCTTTATGTTTTGCAAAGTCACAATCATCTTGTCATTTGATTGTCATCAATCTCCTATGAGGATCAAGGAAATGCCACCATCCTCCTTATTGGGGACACGGGAAGAAAGGTGGCCTAACAGTGGATTGTTGCCAGGATTCCTGGGAACCTTGGCGAGTACGTTTGTCCAAAAAGCAGGCAGGTTTTTGGTAGGGCTGGTGGCGGGGTCCCTCAGGGCAGGAAGCTGCTGTTGTCTGCGAGACTCAGGCATTCAATGTACATCATGCACAGGACCAAGCTGACCTCCCTGTGGGTGTTAAAATGATAGAAAAATGCAGATAACATGCATGGGAAAATAGAGCCTTCTCTTTCTACAGCTGCCAGGGTGATCTGCCTTGAGGCTTAGTCTGTTTCCCATATATTTCTTAAGTAAAATCCCAGCCATTGTGGCTAGTTAAAAGGGTGAAAGAAAAAAGATGTCATCACTCAAATGTTTCCCATGTAGGGTATGTTTATTAGTCATCAGTCTTATATATCACCGTTCAATGGAAAGGTCCACATTTACAGTAACCATGCGCCCCTTCTTTTTCTACAAGCTGCAAGAAAGCCTGGACAATTTAAATGCCTCTATAAGCATCCATTTGTGAGCCATTGTAGCTTCTTGCCAAGTTATTGTGGCATTGAAGTCAGGGGTATGAACAGAACTTTATAGTTTGGCTAAAGAAAATGATCTTTCCAGCAGCATATCAAAACGCCCCACTTGCCTCTTCGCCCTCAAAGAAGATCCAACACTCAGTCACAGAATATCATCAATTCAGAAAGTCGATTCTCATTTTCTTAGGAGCCTGCTTTAGCCACCGAATTGTAAATCAGCATCATCGGCTGCATGGACAAGTGGGCTCCTTCTCAACTGTGGGTTCCTGTGGCCTATTTCATTAGTAATCACTTGCGTTCTTTTCAATTTTAGGCACTAAGTGTCTTTTAAATCAAAGTGAAATGTGTACTTGGCAACTTCTGACTCAAGCATTTTGGTTCCCCGTAAATCCTGGAAATGACACCGACTGCACTTCACCTCTGGCGTACCTCTTCAAAAACCAGAGTTATGCAAGGAGGAGCACTTGAGAACCAGGGAGCCCTATCCCTCAGAGCCTTCCCAAGTTCTGGGAAACAGTGGCATGCTGAAAATGACAGAAACAAAGCTGCTTAATCACATGGAATTGAGAGAGAGAGAGAGAGAGACTCTGTGTGTGTGTATGTGTGTGTGTTCAAGTAGGCCAAAAAAAGAACCAAACTGGGTTTCACTTCCTAGCAGTCTTAAGCAATAATTTCCTGGAGTTCAATACTGTTTACGCTTTAATGATAACCCATGATTTTTAATTTCGATTTTATTAGAATCCTGTTTCTCACCTTCTTTGTCCTAACCAACTTTTCCATCCAGTTATGCAATTACAAACTCTTCTCCAAAATATTCTCTCATCCAGTTACAAAAAAAAAAAAAAAAAAACCAAAGTTATTTAAAATTTTTACTTTTTTCTGACTCTCAAGCTTCTTCCTAACACAAACAAAATAATTGGGCACATTGTGGGTCACCCATGGCAAGAGTTACCGTTCTTTTATATTTGACCTTTTTAATGATCCCAGTCAGATTGGAAAGGCATTATTTCCCACTTTAGAAAGAAGAAAACTTGGGCACAAAGGTAGAGAATTGTCGATTGCTGTAGCTGCCTGTGGACATTAGAGGTCAGGAGTCCTCATTCCTAATAAGATTATAATGGTAATCAAAGCTACTGTATGTTGAATAGTGTCCTGGGAACTACAGTCAGTTCTTCACATTTTGTATTTATTTGAATCTTCAGAAAATACTATAAGGTAGATATTAGAACTCTCACCAGAAATATGGAGCAGGCCTCAAAAGATCACACAGCTAGGAAGCTCAGAGGCCAGGGCACAAACCTAAATCTGCCTAATCCACAAACTGTTAGCTCAGCCTCTGTGCTCTAGAGCGCCCCCTGCCCCCATACTCCTGGTCTGCAGCTAATGCAAGGACTGTACTAGTCATCAGAAGTAACATTGCTGATCTTCTCTTGATGAATATGTTTTTTATTTCCCTGATTTCTTATAAATATGACTGTGGGGGAAATAAGAGCTGATAATGCATATTACTCATCCAAACAAGGGTCTGGTGATGTCACTGACATCTGGAGAAGAGAAAAACAAGGCCACAGGAACCAGTTTGGAGAATGAGATCAATTGGCATACGATTCCTGGGTAAGTGGAGGTTTCTGTTCTGTATACTGTTACCCACTGAAAAGAACCCCATGCAAGTACCTGTCAACATAATATAAGGATAAAAGACTGTGTGATATGTTCTCAATGCTACCTCTATGTTGATGTCATTGTCATCTTCCCCTCACATGTCAAAAGACTTACGTGAGAGGGAAAACAGATTCTAAGCTGGGTAAAGACTAGTACTTTCTATTACTATGAACTTGTCAAATCAACTGTCCCATTGTTGTAATTTTTTTTCTTTCTTTTTTTTTTTTTAAAGAGAGGGCGCCCAAGTAGTGTGTGTGTGTTGGGGGTGGGGGGGATGCGGGAAGGGCAGAAGAAGGGGGAGAGAGAGAATCTTAGGCTGGTTCCATATATTTAATCTATACAACTTGTTAAGTTTAGGAATATAAACACAAACGAAACCATCACCACCATCAAGGCCATAGATAGATATATCCAACACTCCTGGCTTTCTCCAGCCTCTATATTATAAATATCACTTTGGGTGGTGTAGTAAAAAAACACTTAACATAAGATTTATTTTCTTAGAAAATTTTAAATATTGTTATGATCTGAATGTTCATATCCCCCCTCAAATCCATATGTTGAAATCCTAGTGTGATGGTATTAGAACATGGGCCTTTGGGAGGTGATCAGAGCCTGAGGGTAGAGCCCTCATAAATAGGATTACTGCTCTTAGGAAAGAGATTCCCCATTACTCCATTGTCCCTTTTATCATGTGAGGACATAGCAAGAAGGCCCCCATTTAATTAGGAAGAGGGCCCTGTCAAAAATGCAGCCATGTTCACAACTTGATTTTGAATTTCCCAGCCTCCAGAACAGAGAGAAACACATTTCTATTGTTTATAAGTTACTCAGTCGGTTGTATTTTGATACAGCTGCCTGAGTAGACTAAGACAAGTACACAGTACAGTGGCTGGAGTCACTGTGTTGCATAATGTACCTTCAGAATTTGTCTTATCTAACTAAAACTCTGACCACCCCCTCCTCATTTTCCCCTGCCCACAGTCCCTGGAAAACACTTTTATATCGTTTGATTCTATGAGTGTGACTATTTAAAATTATATACATAAAAGAATTACTCAGTATTTGTGTTTCTTTGGCTTATTTCACTTGATAAAATGTCTTTCAGTTTCATGCATGTTGTCACAAATGGCAGGATTTGCTTCTTTTTTTAGGGTGGAATAATATTCCACTCTCTCTATGTACCACATTTTCTTTATCCATTCATCCACAAATGGACACTTTGTTTCTATATCCTGACTATTGTGAATAATGCTGCAGTGAACATGGGAGTACAGGTATTTTCCATGATGGCTGTACCAATTTGGTGTACATTCTCACCAACAGTATACCAGGGTTCCCATTTCTCCACATTTCATCAGTACTTATTACCTTTAGTTTTGTTGTTGTTGTTGTTTTTAATTGCCATTCTAGCAGGTGAAATTTCATTGTGGATTTGATTTGCATTTGCCTGATGATTAGTGATGTGAGCACTTTTCATATATCTGTTTACCATTTGTATGTCTTCATTAGAGAAATGTTAATCTGTTGGCACATGATCTTACATAGTATTCTCTTATGATCCTTTGTTTCCATGGTATCAATTGAATGACTTCTCTTTCACTGATAATTTTGTTTATATATATCTCTTCTTTTTTGTGTGTAGTTAGCTAAGGGTTTGTCAATTTGTTTTTCTTATCAACGTGGTAATTTTAAGTGATCTGTCTTTGAGCTCACTTATTCTTTCTTCTGCTTGATTGAGACTTCTGTTGAAAGCCTCTGTTGATTTTTTTTTTCATTGCAATCATTGTATTTTTCAGCTCCAAAATTTGTGTCAATACTTTTATGATTTGTATATCTTTGATGAACTTCTCACTTTTTTACATAGTATTTCCTGATGTCATTTAGTTGTCTATAAGTGTTCTCTTGAGCTTCCTTAAGACAATTATACTGAATTATTTTTCAGGTGGTTCATTGATCTAATTTTCTTTAGAGTCAGTTATTATTTGGTTCCTTGGATAATGCTATGTTTGTCTGATTATTTGTGATTTTTGTTACCTTGCATTGATATCTGTGTATTTGAAGAAATAGTCACCTTTTCTAGTTGTTACAGATTGGCTTCAGTAAGAAAAGGTGGGCAGGCCTGCTTCCAGAGCCCATGAACAAGTAGGCCTCTACTATGGACTATGGGCAGGCAGGCCTGGTGCCTGGGTCTGTGGGGACTAGCTTGTCATCAGTGTCCACTGAGGCAGGCTGGTGCTTAGGTTCACGAGTGTGGGTCTTGAGACTCTGTCCAGGGACCAGCCTGAAACTTGGGTTCACAAGGATGGACCTGGAACCCAGGTTCCCATGGGAGCCAACCTGGCACTGAAATGGGCCTGGATTCTTTTAAACTAGAGAATCAAATGGCATAGAGGCTGAAATTCATGAGTAACCCCTTTATGATCTTATGAGCATGCAGTGATATAACATGATCATTTCCTATATTATTTATGCACATACCTTTGTTATTTAACTGAGAGCCATTTAAAAAATCAGCCTCACTGAAGTATAATGTACATACAACAAAAGACACCCATTTAAGGGTATACATCTGTATAACTGTCCCTGAAAGTATATATACGTGTGTGTAATCACCTCCATAATAAAGATTTGGAACATTTCTGCTATCCCAAAATATGGTCTTGTGCCCTCTCAGTGAATCATGACACTATTCCAAGACTTAGGCAACACTAACCCAATTTCTGCCATTATGATTAAAATTTCATACAAAATGAATCATACAGTATGAACACTCTATTTCTGGAGTCATTTGTTTAGAAAAAATGTTTTTTCAAAGTTAACCACATTGTTGCATATATCAGGAATGTATTTCTTATTTTTACATGGTATTAATTGTTTAGCTCTATCATCATCTGTCGGACCCATGATTTCCAGTTATAGAATAATGCTGTTATGGCAGGTCTTTGTATGGATGTATATTTTTTCCTCTTTGGTAAATTACTTAGTATGCTTGTGATGAGTCATATAATAAGTGTATTTTTAACTATTAGAAACTGTATAAATGTTTTCCAATGGGTTGTACAATTTTACACACCCATCAGCAACATGTGAGGTCCCAGGTTCTGCAAATCTGCACCCTCACCAATACCTTGTATTGTCTTCATTTAGAGATGTGAGTGGATGTGTAATAGTATCTCCTTGTGGTTATAATTTTCATTTACATGAGAACAAATTGCCTTCAGCATTTTTTCCCATAAACTTATTGTCATTTACATATCTTTGGTAAAAAGAGTGCTCAAGATTTTTGCCATTTAATTTAGGGTTCATTTTTAATTTAATTAGACTTATTTTCATATAATTACATTGTAAATAGAGGTCTTTCTCGGGTATATGTATGGTGAAGATTTTCTGCAAGCTCATGGTTTGCCTATTTTCTTAATAGTGACTTTTGAAGAGCAGTTTTTAATTTTGATGACATCAAATTTGTCAACTTTCTATTGTTTAAACTTCTTGTATTCTTTTTAAGAAAACTTTCCTTCCAAGGTCCCCCAAATTTTCTTCTAAAAATGTTTATATTAGCTTTTTATATTTAAATGTTGTTATTTGGGGATGATTTTTACATGCTGCTTAGTTGAAGGTGAGGTTAATACTTTTGTATTTGTTTTTGTTTTCCATACGGATTAGCAGTCTTCTGGCACTGTGTGTTGGAAACACAAGCCTTTCAACATTAAATTACTTCAGCATCTTTGTTCAAACTCAATTGGTCATATATGCATAGGTCTATTTCTAGAATCTCTATTTTGTCTCATTGAACTTACTATTTTTTACATCAATGTACTTTGTCTTGGTGTTTTAATTTTATAATAAGTAAACCCTGAAGTCAGATATGTAAGTTCTCTAACTTTTTTTTTCTTTTACAACATTCATTATTCTTTTGACAATCTTAATGCCTTTTGACTCTCCATATGGATTTTAGAACTAGTTTGTTGATTTCTTTTTGTTTAAAGCCCACTAGAATATCGATTTAGATTGCGTTGAATCTGTATCAATTTGAACAACATTGAGTCTTCCAGCCTAAACCACAGTATAATTTCTTTAGTTTAAAGGTCTTTATTTTCTTAAAATTTTTTTTTTAATTTTCTAGAGTACAAAGTATTTTACCCATATTTTATTAAATTTACCCCTAAGTACTTTATACCTTTGATGGTATTGTAAACACTATTTAATTTCAATCTTCATTTTTTTGCATTCGTATAAAAATATAATTAATTTTTTCTTATTCTAACATTCTGTGTCATTGCTAACACCTCTTAGTAACTCGAAGAGCAATTTTGTGGATTCCTTATTAACTTCTAGGTTTATGAATATGCCAAAAAATAAAGGTTTATAATTTTCATCCCAATCTTTGTATCTTTTCTTTATTTTTCCTTTTTTAACTGCCTGGAACTTTTAGTACAACATTGAATAGTGATAGTTCTCAATATTTGGTGGAAACATTTCAATTTTTCATCAGTAAGTATGATGATAGGTATAGATTTTTCTTAGACGCCCTTTATCAAATTAAGGAAGTTCCTATCAGTTGTCAATTTTGATGGTTTTAATAATAAATGGGTGTGGCATTTTGTTAACTGTTTGTTTTGTTCTCTACATCTGTTTTTGTTTTGTTTGTTTTAGTAATTTCTACACCCAACATGGGGTTCAAACTCATGACCCTGGGATCAAGAGTTGTATGCTCTTCCGACTGAGCCAGCCAGGTGAACTTTTCTGCATCTGTTTCATTTTTTTTCCAAGTTTTTATTTAAATTCTAATTAGTTAACATGTAGTGTAATATTAGTTTCAGGTGTAGAATTTAGTTTTTCATCATTTAGATGCTACATCAAGTTCTCATCACAAGTGTCCTCCTTAATACACACCACATATTTAGCCCACTTCCTTCTTCATCTGTTTTGATGTTCATGTGATTTTTCTCTTTTTTCCCTGTTGGTACAGTGAATTACATTGATTGCTTTTTAAATGGTAAACTAAATTTGTACTACAAGGATAAAGCCTAACATGATGTATTAGCCATTTAAAAATTATTAAATTTGATTTGCTAAAATTTTGTCAAACTTTTTTGTGTTGATGTTTGTGAGGATTACTGGGCTGCAGTTTTTCTTTTCTTGAAAAAACCTTGTTTTGAGCATTAATTTACTAGTCAAGCTATCTGGGTACAGAGTTTACTTTTGGAAAGACTTTTAATAACAAATTCAATTTCTTTAATAAATATAGAACTGTTTCTGTATGTTTCAGTCAGTTTTGGTAATAACTCTTAAAAGAATTTGTCCATTTTTTTTGAAGTTGTCAAGCTTATTATCATGACGTTATTCAAAATATTTATTTACTATTCTTTTGGTATGTGTGATATCCTCTGTTGAATTCTTCATGTTAGTAATTTGGGTATCCTTTTGTTTTTTTCTTTGGTCATTCTAGCTAAAGATTTATCAATTATTTAAAATATTTATCAAGATTTTAAAAACCCAGATTTTAACCCAATTATTATTATATATTTATCTGTTTTATATTTCATTGATATCTGCTATTATCTGTATTATTTCCTTTCTTCTGCTTAATTTGAATTCCATTTGCTCTTCTTTTACTCATATTTTTCAAGATAGATGTTCAGATAAGTGATTTTGAAAATTTTTCTTCTCTTTATAGGAACTTTTGTGACTATAGCTTTTCCTCTAATGACAGTTTTAGCTACACCCCACAAATTTTTATATATTTTTCATATTCATTTATTTCAAGGTAATCTGTTTTGGCTTATCTTTGAGTCATGGAATATATCTGGCACCATCTCCCACCTAAGATGAGACAAATTTAATTATCACAGTCTCAGTCATGAAGTATGAGCATCAGGCCACAAATGCAAGTTTACAAAAATTCACTGAAGTCTATTTGGTCTTTCATTACACCATGTGGAACGCTACTTTACCTGTAGGATTTTGAGCAAATTTTCTATCCCTAGGGATATGTTAAGGTTGCTAAGATGTTGGTTGGGAAGTGTAATTCATAGGGTATAGCTAGGAAGTCTACAGCCCCCACCTGCATGACTCTTCAGAACTCAGTCTCAGTACCTTTCTGTTTAGATTTAAAATTTACTAAATAAATGTCTATCAAGTGATGTAATGTAGAGCCTTTGTGTCTACTGGAGTGAAGAGGAGAAAAAGGAGAATAATACAGAAATAAAAGATGCAAATTAATATCTTAAAGATTATAACCAGCCTTGGAGATACAAGAGATTTTCAGTAATCAAGGGGTATAACCCACTTTCCTAGAAATGATGGCATCACCCAAAGCCACCTTCCATTATTCATGGAGCCACAAACACTAGAAAGATCATATATTTTCCATTACATTTGACACCATGACCCTAAAAAGAACAAGTGAATTTGTGTGCCATTACCTGACTTTTCTTACCTTTTTCCTGCTTTATCAGTATTCTTCTTTTCCCAAACATCATCTTTTTCTCTGAAGTCCCATTTCCCCTCTTATATAGAAAATGGCCACAGGAAAGCACATTTCCTTTCCCTGAATATTTGCATTTTAAAAAAATTTAGAGGAATTCTCACTGTAGTGTTGGAATTCTGACATTAGCCAGGGAAGATACCTATTTGGATAGACCTCCATAGCATTCATAAATGATACAGATTCTAGGATGTTGATGGTAGCCTTTCCGCTTCTCATTCTTGGAATCTTTTTGAATTAGTCATAATTAGCTAACTAACAACTCCAAATGTTAGGGGCTTAATATAAAAAAAGTTTATTCTCAGGCATACAATAGCCTAATGCAATGTTCTGGGCTGAGTGGTTCTTCTGGCTGGTTTTCTTTCAGAGAGAAATTTCTCTCTTGTGACTTTGCTCTTGTGTAGCTCTATCCTTCTCTGGGTGCTTAGAGTTCTCAAGATGGAACCCTCAGATGAGGAGGAAAGGTAGAGACAGAATGAAGGTTTATTGGTGAGAAGATTATACAGGCCAATTCCAGAAATGGCTCACATTAGTTGTATCTTCAGAACATTTCAAGGGATGCTGGGAAATGTAGTCTGTCTGCTGAGGAAGGAAAGATAAACAGTTTGGTGAATAAATGGCAAGTCTAAGCCACAAATCTGACTCTAAGATTATACCAAATCTTTAAGGTATCATTTAGAAACTCTCATATGTTCAGATCTCTATTCTGACATTTCAGAAACCTCCAGTCTTTTGTTATTAACAAATTTAATAAAAGTTATTTTATTGTTACTAATGTAACTTTGGTATGGGGAAGGGTGCCTCGAATTACAAAAAATTATTTGGGGCTCAATTTGAAATACATTTCACTATCCCCCATTTTCTAGACTCTGACTAGCCTGGAGTTTCCAAATAGCATTTGAGGGAAAAAACAAACAAACAAACAAAAACAACAGAACAGCTGTTGAGTTTTTTCTTGATATGTTGTGCTTTAATAAAAAGTAAAAGCATTATATTTACATAGTCATCAATTCTAGCCATGATGAATACTTTATTTAGGGAAAAATAAAACTGCCACAAAACGTTTAGCTCTTCATGACTCCATAAAACTTCCCATTTTTATTGAAAACAGAGAATAAACAAAAGTGTACAATTTCAATAAAGATAGAAATGAAAAGGATCAAAATATCTTTTTTGAAGATTTTTTTTAAATGTATTTCTTTGACAGAGACAGATCACTAGTAGGCAGAGAGGCAGGCAGAGAGAGGAGGAGGCAGGCCCCTGCTGAGCAGAGAGCCCTATGGGGGGCTTGATCCCAGGACCCTGAGATCATGACCTGAGCCAAAGGCAGAGGCTTCAACCCACTGAGCCACCCAGGCGCCCAGGATCAAAATATCTTATAGTCATTGCATTATCAATCCTATTTTTTCCCAGTTTAAAGACTTTTTGTAGTTATTATGTTAATTGTCACTGATTCCATAAAGAACCACAACCTATATATGGCTAATCCTAAAGCAAACCCAATATAGGAAAACTTCCACAATATATTTGCACAGCTTAAAACTGAAGAAATAATTGTAAGTTGAATGTCTATCCTTTTTGGTTGGCCTCTTCAGTCTTCCCGGTCGTTATTTGTACTGTTAGGCTCATCGAACTATTAGTTGAACATTCAATCATTTTCATTTTAAGGGATGAAATTGACACATGCTGCATTTCAAATATTTCAGTAAATTTTAATTCCTGAAAAATGAAGCCATGGCTGAGCTGGGTTTGGCTCCTAATACTTTAAGGCTCTAATATTTAGTTGATATGCATAGAAATTTCTTTTCCTTGTCCTGAAAAATTGTGGATTTATCTCCTTCTTAAAAATGGGTGAACTGAAACCATAAATAAATTTGAGATTACACCAGTTGAATTGGATACAAAATTCTGAATATACCAAGAAGTATCATATTTTAAAATATTCTTTGTTTCTTTTTTTCAATCATAAGCATAATGCTATTTCTCAAGTCCCTTACAAAGACTGGCTTCTTTCACATTGTTTTAACATACCATTTTAGAGTCAGTGGTATTTTACAGAAGACAAAAAGAGTCAGAGGAAAGCAGTGTGCAACATGATGAGACATACCTCTCCTGGTCTGGAAATTATTTTAGAATCCTTGAAATAATGTATCTTAAGTATCATACTGGGTTATATTGATCTTCCAAATCACAATGGATTATACCCATCAATAATTCCCAATTAGCTGTTAACATCAGAGCAGGGAGCGTATCTTACTAATTTTTTATTTCCAGAATCTTGAACAATATTAACACATAACAGATACTTGATAAATGTGTGGTGAATACATGAATTAATTTATTTCTATTCTATTTTTACAAAAATACCACAAAGTAGCATGACTTATAATCTGATTGCATAAAATACCTTGTATTCTTTTTTTTTATAGGTTACCCTCACCTCTTAACTGCTCAGTTCTCAAATTCCACCACAAATTATCACATGATTCTTAGCATAACACATTATATGGTACATAATACATGTCTTATAATACGTATTTGCTGAATGGACAAATGGCGAAGTTCAATTAAAAAACAATATTATAATATTATAATATTATAATGGTGCAGCCGGTTGGATTTTTGGTTTTGACTGAGGTTATCCTGTATGAACATAGTTTAGTATTTTATTACATGTTGTCATATTAGTTATAAATTAGTCACTTCCAATTAGTCACTTCAAAGATATGGAAAATTATTTCTCATTAAAAAATTATCATCATTTATTGAGTGCTTACTAAATTCCATTCATTTCATACACAATATCCTTAAACAGCCTCTTGTTGCACATCAGTTACTTCTGAGAATTTGTCTCAGTTATCTGTATGCTCTTCTTCTAATCCTGTATTTCTAAGATTGTAAATTTTATGACGGGAAATAAATACTTCTGTTTATCACAACATACTCAATATTTGGTACAAAATCAGTCATATATTAGTTTGAGCAAATATTTATCAATCAGTAAGTGAGCAAATAAATGGACACCAACACCGCATAGTAGATATAAAGGATCCCATCATACCTAACAGAAATAGCTTAGGCTTAGTGGCTGAAAAGAACCTGTTCAAAGTCAAATAACAAGCATAGAGCCAGAACCAGAACCCATATTTTAAAATTTCCAAATCCATGCTGTCATATGCCAAAATTTTCTAGTTCAAGCAAACACAATGTTTCCCCTTCTTGGCTTAGTCTGTCCAGGTTGCGGTAACAAACCACCATAAGCTGGGTGGCTGAAACAATACACATTTATTTCTTGCAACTCTAGAGACTGGTAAATCCAAGATCAGGGTGCCCAGTACCAGGAAAGAGCTCACCTCATCGTTCATAGATGACCATCTTCCCTTGGTGTCCTCAGAGTGCAGACAAGGGCAGAAGACCTCTCTAGAGTCCTTTTTAAAGAGAATTAATCCCTTTCATGAGGGCTGAACCTGCATGACCTAATCACTTCTCAAAGGCCTCACTTCCTAACACCATCACATTGGGGATTAGGATTTCAAAGTATGAATTTGGGGGGAGCATAAACATTGAGTCCATAGTATTCCTCATTTATTCTTCAGAATAAACGACAAAGCATGTGTTACTGATTTGTATTAGAGAACTAGGAAAATGTCGCTGAAGAAATAATATGGACTACAGACAAACTGGACCATGGTTAGTTTCAACATTCTCTAAGATATTTCCGGTTGAGAGTGGGAATGAACACATTGTTTAGATTTTGTTAAGTAAAATATGTTAAAAAAAAAAAAAAAAAAGATTACAAAGTCCAAAGCAGTACAGGAAAAAAAGAAAAGAAAAGAAAAATGATAATAGAAATTTCTACTTCAACAAATCAGTTTTTTCAAAGACAAGAAAGGATTAAAAAAAAAAAAAAGGATAGATGAGCTGAACACAAAAATAAAAATTTGGGGGCGCCTGGGTGGCTCAGTGGGTTAAAGCCTCTGCCTTCAGCTCAGGTCATGATCCCAGAGTCCTGGGATGGAGCCCCGCATGGGGTTCTCTGCTCAGCAGGGAGCCCGTTACCACCCCCCTCTCTCTGCCTGCTTGTGATTTCTCTCTGTCAAATAAATAAATAATCTTAAAAACAAACAAAAAAACCCCACAGTCTCTTATAAAAAAACTAAAAGAAATATTGGTTGATTATATCAACTAATATGTTAATAATTATAATTTATCAGTTAAAGGCCAAATCTTTCAAAATGAATTAAGGGAATAAATCTATATGTAATTTATAAGAGACACCCCTATTGCATAAATATTAAAAAAAGGTTGATAACAAAATATTTTATTTTATTTATTTTTAAGAGACTTCATGTATTTATTAGGTATGTATGTATTTATTTATTGATCAAACAGACAAAATATTATTATATATAGGAAAGTTTTGGTAAACTTGACATAGTAGAGATATATAGAAATATATCTACATCCTAAATTATATACATTCTTCTTAAGCACAATTATGGTATTTACAAAAAATGATTACATTTATATTAAGCTATAGACAAACCTCAATTATTTCAGATGATCCTCTAAGAAAATAAAAATGAAATTAAAGACACCAAAAAGGAAGAAACAATACCAAAAAAATCTAACATGAATTGTTGAATATAATGAATACATATATAGCAAGTTAACAGAATATTAAATTAATATGCAGTAATGAGTAATATTTTTATGGAGTAGCAACAAAGATCAGAAAATAGTTCTTAGACGCCATTTGTAAAAACAATTAAAACTATAATCTCTTAGAGGAAATCAAAGTTGTGCAAGACCTAATGTAATAATATTTTAAAATTTTATTCAAATAATTTAACCAGTACCTAAATTAATGGAGAGATATTTTCTATGAAGACGCAGTCATTGTTATAAAGATATCAAATGTCCCCAAACTGATCTGTACCTTTAATGCTATTCTGATTAAAATTCTAGCCGAGTTTCATGTAGAATTTTTAAATCAGATTCTAATATTTACATAGAAGAAAAAAGAGTAAACATTAGTTATGATATTCATGGGGAGGAAGAATAAAGAGGGATGATTTGTCCCACTGGATATTAAATATTAAGATAAAGCCTTAATAAATAAGAAAGTGTGGTATTGGCACCATGGATACACAGACTGACCCACGAGACAGAATGCAAGTTCAGGCATAGGAAAAACCTTTATAAATACAAGGGTAGCCTAGCAGATCACTGAGGAAATGAAAGACTATTTGATAAGTGTAGCTTTAAAAAGTCCCTTTATATTAAAAAATTAAATTAGGACTCTCCTTTCATCATATTAAAGTTAATGATTTAAAGATTTCTATATGAGATATAAAACTGTAAATATTTTTCCAAAAAAATATAGATGAGATCTCTCTGAAATTAGGGTAAAGAAGACTTTCTTAAATAACACATAAAAGCACTAGCTCTGTTGAAAAGATTGATGAACATCATTCTGTTAATCTCTACACCTCAAAAGAAAATGTAAAAACAAGTCACAAGCTCTGAGAAAATATTCACGATACATATAACCAAAAGAACATTATTTTCTCAGATATTAAAAAGAAACCTCCTAAGTCAGTAATACTATTACTCTATAGGAAACTGAGCAAAAGATGAGCAGAAGTTTCACAAAAGAGAAAGATTTTTGGTAAGCAAAGTTTCGAAAAGTAGTTCTATTTCAGTAGTAATAAGGGAAATGAAAATTAAAATGAAATGCGATAGCCATTATTTTACCCACTCCACTGGCAGAAACTAAGAATTTGACAACATGGTAGACCTTTAAACAATGCGGGGGGTTACGGGTGCTGACTAACCTGAAAATCTGCATATAACTTTTGACTCCTTCAAAACTTAACTATTCATAGCCCACCATTGACCAGAAGCCTTCTGGATAGCATGAACTGTTGATTACCACATATTTTGTAGGTTACATGTATTATGTACTGTATTCTAACAATAAAGTAGTCTGGAGAAAAGAGCATTATTAAGAAATCATAAGGGAGAGAAAGTACATTTATAGTACAGTACTATTAAAAACCCACATAAAAGTGGACCTACACAGTTTAAACCCATGTGGCTCAAGGGTCAACTGCAGATAGAGAAGATATGGAAAGTTTTAATCATTGCTGGTATAGTTACACCCTTATAAATATCTCCCCTATTTCTACCACAACGCTAGTTAATATACACAATTTTACTTCTGTCCTAGTTCTTAGGCTCATCACTGCTGGGTACACTCTTGTGCTTAGTAACACATTTCTTATAATATTTTATATCACTTTACAATGCAATATTATACACATTCTTGTATACATATTAAAAAGAAAACTAAAATTAAACTAAAAATTAAGAAAACTAAAGGAAAACCAAAGAAACTAAAAGAAAACTAGAAATTAAAAAACTATAGCTACTATCAATATAACAAGTCAATTAAGAAATCTGTGAATTGTATTTGTATTTGTGTTTATACTCTAGGTCCAAAGACTTTAAGTGGATAGAGTCTCTTACTAATACTAACCACATTTGTAAATGAAAGTTTCTGAAGCACTTGAATTACTGCATTTGTATGACATGGGCTCCTGAAATTTCCTTATTTCTGAAATTGTGTTGTAGTTCTCCTAAATGGTGACTATAATCAAGAACATATTTCACAAATTTCAAAATTACTTATTGTGCTTTGCAGTTCAAAAGAGTGATTTTAAATACATTTGACTCTCACAGTAAGCCTGGGTGGTGGATGGATAGGGCAGTTATTACATGGAATTTTTAAATAAACAGAAACTAAGTCTTTAAGAGAGTAAATGTCCTGCACAGCTCCACACACTGGCTGGTCACAAAGTTTGTACTTGACTTCCCACTCCGTCTACTCTCTCCCCTACGCCATCTTACCTCTAAAGATAATAATAAGCTTGTAAGTCTGTGAAATGTTTCACCACTTTCAAAATGCTTTCCATATCACGTCATCTGTTTTGATTCTCACATTCAGCCTTGAGTTTCTTTAGCATATTTCTTTCTTCTCATAATATATAGAGAGCATAATTTAAACCAAACATAGTATTAGCTATGAAAATATAAGTTCTTTCTGTTAGAAAATTACTTGATAGTCAAATCAGAGTAACAAGAAAATAATCTTGTTTTCATTTTGTAAACCCCACAATTATATTCACTGATTTGTCTAACAAACGAGTAAAAGTAATTATTTTGGAATATCTTAGTTTTTTTTTTTTTGTTTTTTTTTGTTTTTTTTTTAAGCAAATGGATGAATGAATGAATGGATATAATGATATATCATCCAAGCAGCTTCTGCTATCCTGGGCTTTATGAAGATGAAAAGAAACGTGTTCTTCTTTCTAGAAGTCCACTTATTTTACGTTTCACAAGTACAAAGGAAATCTTTCCAGAAATATTTCTTTAAAGGTCCTATGACATATAATGAGTACTATTCAAATGAATACTGGAGTATTATTAAACCATGTGATTTATTTCATTCTACTATTCAAATGAATACTGGAGTATTATTAAACCATGTGATTTATTTCATTCTTATTTGTAAACATCTGCTTAGATTTTCTTGCTCTCTGCCTAAGATCCATGTGGTCTTGCCTGCGAATGGTAGTCTTGTTAGAGGCAAACTACATTTCACATCCCATCAAACCCACCTGCTCTCACTTGGCAGGGTTTGGCCAGAGTTGCTGCTCATTAGAGGCTCTGGCAGAGAGAAAGGGTGGGTGGAAGAAGCAATGAAACCAGCGCCTGAAAAGTGAAACTGAGGTTGAGATTTTATATGGGATTTTATTTGGTGAGTGGTTACACTGCTTTTCATTATACCAGATAACAGGTTGCTGGCAGCGTATTTAAAAGATATGGAACTTTTAAGAGGCTGAATATGAAATTAAAGCTTGATGAAATGAATTCTAATCTGTGCCCCATAGTCATATGTGTGCCAGGAAACACACACATTGGTGCCTTAATTGTAATCAGGCTGTTCCCTTAAAAGCAGCTATGATACTCACTTTGCTGCGCAAGGAGAATCTAGGAAACAATACCATTAGGAGTTTATATGCCATCTTATGCTCCACTTTCTTCGTAACATTACATCAGTTCTACAGGCATTTTCTGCCCCATTTACCAAACTGGCTCCAGTCAATGAAGTTTTGCATTATATGCCCCCAGGGAAGAAAATAATGCAAGAGTTTTACTGTCCATGTTAATGCCATTTAATACATTACTCAAACACATACTTAAGGCCAACAGTTCTGATTACGCAACTTTGGTTTAAAGTGGCTTCCAAACGGACTTCTTAACTGGCAACTTCTCAAAAGCTCATGTCTTCCCAAACCTCCTTTTGGAAGACTGGAGGGTCGAAGGAGTGCAGATTACGATGCTGCAAACACTCTGGGTTGTTTTAAATGTTGTAACTCATGGTCTAAAAAGGAAGAGAAAAGGAGTATCCAGCTTGCTTGTTTTGCTTTTTTTTTTTTTTTTTTTAATTTGTGTGTTTAAATTTTGCTTAAACTGGAACTAATCCTCGCCTACCTCTTGGGAACCTAATGTCTTTGAAAAATGGTTTCACATTCTAAAAATGATGTGAGTCCAAAAGTTAAAGTTTGAAGTAGGAGTGAGTAGTGAGGTAGAGCAGCATTCCGTCTCTTTTTTGGAGGACTTGGATTTCACTCCACCCCTTTTGAGTAGGAAAAAACAGATCTGTCTTTTCTCTGTTTGGATAAGGAAGGGAGAGGGCTTAAAGAAGAGAAACATTTTCAATACCAGCTGTTCCCTAAGTCAAGCCCTGCATAAATTTATTCTTTCTTGAGCTGGAGATACTAGGACAAAACCCTAAAAAGAGTGGAAAATAGAAAGTGAATCAATAAAGTCAATTTTATTATTCTAAGTTACAATTTTTTTTTAAGAGAACAAAAAGGCTAAGGGACAAATTAACCATGGTTCAGTCCAGAACCAGTGATAAGAACATAGGCATCTAAGGGTGCCTGGGGGGTTCAGTAAGTTAAGTGGATGACTCTTGATTCCAGTTCAAGTCATGATCTCAGGGTTGTGAGATTGAGCCCCACATCGAGCTTCATGTTGGGTATGAAGCCTGCTTAAGATTCTCTCCCTCCCTTTCCATCTGCCCTGCCCCCACCTCTCTCTCTCTGGGAAAAAAAAAAAAAAAAAAAAAAAAACATAGACATTTAAGAAAAGCTCTGGAGTATACTACAAGGAAGAGCTTTTAAGTCATCCAATTGCAATTGCTATCTTTTTACAAAAGCCTCTAACATATTTAAGCACTCATTGCCAAATATGTGTATCAAATAATGCCATCTCAAGACTAAGCAACTAGCTATCTTATTTTTGGATGTGTGTGTGTTTTAAAGATTTATTCACTTGTTTGACAGAGAGAGAGACAGTGAGAGAGGGAACACAAGCTGGGGGAGTGGGAGAGGGAGAGAAGGAGAAGCAGGCTTCCCGCTGAGCAGGGAGCCCTATGTAGGGCTCGATCTCAGGACCCCGGGATCATGCCCTGAGCCTAAGGCAAACCCTTAACGACTGAGCCACCCAGGTGCCCCAGATGTGTGGTTTTAATAAAAGACTTAACACAGTCTTAACATCAGGGTCTTCGCTTCAAAATAATACCCCAACTTAATATTTAAAGACTCTCCACCAAGTTTAAGGTCTCATTAGAAAGATTTAACTCATAAACCTATTACTAAATTTATGAAGTAAGTTTGGGATATGTGTGTTTAAGCTCAGCAAAAATAACTATTTCAGTCTAAAAGTTTAAATTAAATACAAGTGAATCAGCACATCAAATGGGAATTTAAAAATAAATCTTCATTATGTCTGCATATTTGATTCATTTTGGCCACTGACACTATGTCTGGGACCCCCAGGCAAGCTGAAATTCTATCTTCCCTTGCCTTACCCACTCTTTTATGATAAAATATTTACTAAACACACTTTTTTTCTTTCTTATCCAGACACTGTCCTCACTGAAATTTTCCACTTTTTCAATGGCATCAATTTTTTGGATGTGCTCAATCAAAATTTCAACTTTTTTTCCCTACACTCTACTGTGGATTCTGTCGTCTTCATCACACTGAAACATGCTAAACTGCTGTGTGGAAGAAAGGTCATGGGTTTTAGAACTCAGCAGACCCGGGTACAAGCCCCATTTCTATCGCTTGCTGTTAGATGCTTCTTTAAACTTAAAACCATGAGCATCAATTTCCTTGTCTAAACAGTGCAACAGTTTTGTAAGGATAGTATAAGAATTAGTGATACCATTTAAAGACAGTGGTCCCCTGATGGAGGCTCTTAGAATAAAGAACCAAGGGAATAGAATGAAGATGGATTGACAGGCCGTACCTGTCCCTTCAAAATAGTTTGTATGTGCTAGACCTGAAGAATGTGAAAGCAGGCGGTGGTTCACAAGAGAGCAGTGAGTCTTCTCTGAGAAAGGAGTCCTTGGCCATGGCTTCACTTCCCTAGTGACTAACTCATCTGGGCAAGGGAAGCGAAGCCTGAAATGTTCGGATTGCTGTGAGGGGAAGTCAGCCCGACAGGCTGAGTTGCCTTTCTTGTCCTTGGCATTGTAACAGTGCACGGTCTTCTGTTGTTCCTGGAACCACTCAAGCATATAATGAATGGAGTACCAGTGATTGGAAACGGTCGGCCCTCGATGATATTTCCGCAAGTTGTTTTCCTTCTACAACTCGGTAATGGATTTTTCTAACTTTAACAGGACGGTTGAAGTGTCTCATGATTTTATATGCTGTTGCCCTCTCTGGAGCCAGCTCTGTCCAGTTATCATGTCATTTTTTTTTTAACACCAAAAATCAACTTCTCTCCAAAATCTGAACTGTTTTCCTTGGAAGATTACATGATCCTAAGCAAACAAACAAACTAAGGAACTATTCTGTTTTTTCTGAAGAAATATGAACTTTTCCTCTCTCTTTCTCGCTCCCTTTTTTTTTTTTTTTTTTTTTTTTTTTATTTATTTTATTTTTTTTTTTTTTTTTTTTTTTTTTTTTTTTTTTTTTTTTTTTTTTTTTTTTTTTTAATGAGCTAAAGTTTTTGGATCTGTAGATTAGGTTCACTGAATTCTGCAGAGGTCAGGGGAGAGTAAGGAATGTTTGACAGTCTTTGTGCAGAAGGGAAATGGAGCTCTGGGAGGCTGACCTTTTCTGTGTACCAACACTTGGTAGGCCTATTGCAGGGGAATATGAATATGAAACATGGGGAAGATGGGCTGGCCAGACATACCTGTCTTAAAACTGCAGCCCAGCTACTATTAGATGGATACACTTGCACGAAGTTCTTAAAATCGATGAACTTCAGTTGACACATCTTTGTAGCATTGTGAGGATTAGCATGTAGTGCTTACTGAGTGCTTATTGTATGTGGGCCACTATTCTAGACATTTTGCTTGTAATATTCCAATTAATTTTCACAACAATCCTTTGAGGTATAAAGCAAATATTATTATTTGGATTGTAAAGCTGAGGAGATAAGAGAAAGGATATCTGGCTAAAGGTAACAAAATTAGTGATGATAAAGTTAGAATTTTCATGTAGGCAGTTTGACCTGAAAGTTCATAATCTTGTCTACTAGGATATGATTGGGTCACTTGGCATATTGTCTGGCATATAATTAACATTTAATAAATGGGAAAATGCAATCTATATGTATCTGTTATTTATATTTCAACATATGTCATTTATATTCAAGGTTAGCTTTGGGAAGTTTGAGCAACAATCAGTAAACATTGACTCAGCTTTGAAAATTTCTTGTTAGAGCTTCAGACTTGGCACATTGGTCACTGGTCACTGATTTAAAAACATCTACTCCCCCTTAAGTATAAATTCAGAGATGACACCAAAGCTCTAGATTGGTTCCAGCAATGAATGGGGGTCTTTTCCTCCCTCTGTTCCTTTTTCTTTTATAGAAAAGGAAAATTAAATAAACTTATTTTTCATTTTCATTCTTATTCTGTCATCTTTAGCTTTGCTAGAAATTGATAGGATCTTATGATTCATTTTTCTTAATGTATTTTGATTCATATTTTTCCAATCCATCAGTTGACTTTTCAGCAGTTGAGTTTCTGTGCTCTAGATGCCATGAGGACACAATTCTAATTCAATGGTTTCACAGGAGGAGACAGAGTCCTTTCTTCCATTACACTTGACACAAACCAATACATGTCTTCATCATTTCACGAAAAGTTCCCACACAGTCCATTTCGAACATCAAACTGGAAAATTAACCATACGCTTATCTAGATGTCTTCTTTCTATAAAGCCCATGCTGCTTATTCCTCATGTCCAGCCAGTTGTGTAAAGAAAAATATATTTGAAAGCTTCAGTACAGAATTTAAAGGATTGAATCAACCAGCTTTATTTTCAGATTTCAATTCAAGACAATTTCATTGTTTTTTTCTTCCAAACACCGTAAAGTGTTCTTTGATTTTCAACATTATCCTCTAGCGTGCACATCTTCCTCTAACCTCCCACTGTTTCTCTTTCTAGATCCTACGTTGTTTCCCCAGCCTTGCGATTGTCCTTCTACAGTCACACATCAGGGACATGTCCTCACCGCTGGTCTCTCATCTATCTTACAACTGACCGGCTCCAAAAATATTTCTGCTGACAAACTTCACTTTGTGTCATAAATATTGAATAAGTTTTCAAGGAGTTGTTGATTATATAGCGAGAGATGGTTTGTGAATTTGGGGGCAAGCATGTATGTAGATACTGATGACATGACATCACGGAAGTATGTGGGCGTAGTGTCCTGTCAAATCCTACCATTGCTATTCAGCTTGGATTCTGTTTTTACATGGGTTGAAAGTTACTTTACAAACATCTGTACACATTTCATATGTGTTTGTTTATTTTCTTATGTTACCTTATTTTGAGGAAGGAGATTTGAGTTTTAATTTTTTTTTCCATTTAATCCTGTCATCTGGTCTCCTCTAAAGTTCCTACTTAAATGTTTTCTGAGATAATAAAAACACGTCAGCCGTTCTTTATTCTTAAGTCAAATTCCTGATCATCCCTCGTAATTATGTAAATTTTTTAAAATCTGATTTTTATTTTGCTTTTTCTAATCTAGTAAATTCTTAATTAATGCCTGTGCATATAACCTATTTCATATTTTTAAATAACTGTGGTTTTTTTGGTAAGTGCTTAATAAAACAACCAATTAATCAACCAACAAACAAATAAGTAAATAAAGATAAATAAATTGACTGACTAAAAAGGGCCTTTGGCTAAGGGAAACCCAATACTATTTTGGCGTTCTTGAATGAGTTCACATGAGAAATTTAGATCCATGCAGAACATAAGCTGAGTTTAGCAACCAAAGCCTGACATTCTGGCAATTTCACCAGACTTGTAAAAGCTGTTATTTTTGACTAACTAAATGAAATTTGCATTGATTACCTAAACAGACTGACATTCATTTGCGCGAACATGATGAATCTACAGCAAGCACACAAGCCAAGTAGCATGTTCTTTGGAAAATAGTTTCTGTGTGAAATTAATAAATTCTTTTCCTCTTTTCAACATGGGCAATAGGAACTTTTTGGTTTTGCTTACGTGTTATCTATTCTAGCTTATACATTGTTTACTTTTCTTAATGGAATAATAACACCATGGCACAAATGCATTCTTTCCATGTGAGATAATTACATAAATTAAGTTAGTCCAATACTTACACCTAGCCTGAGTTCAAAACAGTTTTTTTAATGTTTTGATTATAAGCAAGTAAATGAGCATATGTCCAATTACATTTTGGGTGCAATAGCTTTAGCCACCACATTTTGGCATTTTATTTTATTAGCTAAAAATTCACATATGGTTTCCATGTCTCCAAGCTGTCTTTACGGATACAAGAGTTGTATAAGCTAACATTGTTTTCTTCCCTTCTCCCTCCACAGCCCCCTCCCAATTTCTCACATATGCTCCCTCACTGAGGTAACTCTTTCCGTTTTAAGGATTATATGTGCAAATTTTGAAAACCCAAAAGTTTTCTGGTGCTTTGAAGGAATGATGAAAGAAATGCTTCCAACCCTCAAATTTTTATCTACTAAAAGAATCTGAAATGAATGCCACAATGTTTACTATAGAAACAGCAGTATTAGTATACAAATACATAAGCCTTATCATGATTATTATTTAGCTGCTTCCTTCTTATGGGCTCACTACAATCCCCTCCCTCTTCAGAACCCTCCCCAGGGGCACTGGAACGAGAAAGGGGGGAAGCTAATTGAACATCTTAAAGACTGAAATGTATAAGGCACAGCCATGCTAGTGAAGGACACGGGATAAGGGAGCACAAAGAAACATATTGAGCCCCTTGCGGTTTCAACATTCCGCCCTATGTATCTGTGTTGCTGATACAGTTAATGGTTTGGAAAACTGCAAGACTTGCATATTTTGGCCAAGGGTTAAAGACAGCCTTTCTAAACAACTGACTAAAATTTGGTTACTTTTTTAAGGTTGTTACTCTAGCATTTCAAGAGGCTTGGGGTAAATCAAATTTCTTTCTTTCAGTTGCCTTGCTTATGTATTAGAAATGCTATTTCCAATTTCTGAAGAGAGTGCGAATCTTGAATATATTGTTGATTTACCAAGATTTCTGAAACATCATATACTTGCAGAATGAAATCAATATTAGACACTCTTCAAGCTCAATATATATTTAATTAAAAAAGAAAAACAGTACGATCCTGAAATAGTCAACCATGTTAAATATTGAACTAGGTACACTATAACAGCAGATCAGGCCCCTGGTTTTCAAAGGTTTGACTTTAAAAGTTTCCACTATTTGCAGACAACCTTTAAGAAACAGAGCATGGAATGTTTCGTCTTCCCTCCCACCCGAACACACAGATTTGGTGGGTGTAGTGTGCAGCTGAGAGGACAAAAAGGTTTGAGCTCCACTGCTCACCTGGTCCCTACCTGTCCAGATGATTTTCTTCTTTCACGTTTATAGGCAAAAATGTCTTTTCAGGTGATAGAAATCTTTATTTCTTGTGTAGGAAATAGATCGCAAAAGAAAGCCAGCTGCTTAATAAATGGCTTTAGTCTTTTATTTATAATTTTTTAACATTTTATTTATATATTTGACAGAGAAAGAGAGAACACAAAAGGGGGAGCTGCAGAGGAAGAGGGAGAAGCAGGCTCCCTGCTGAGCAAGCAGCCTGCCACGGAGCTCCATCCCAGCACCCCAGGGTCATGATCTGAGCCCAAGGAGGACGCTTAAGGGCTGAGCCACCCGGACATCCCTGAACGACCTTTTTTTTTTTTTTTTTTTTTAGATTTTATTTATTTATTTGACAGACAGAGATCACAAGTAGGCAGAGAGACAGACAGAGAGAGAGGAAGGGAAGCAGGCTCCCCAATGAGCAGAGAGCCCGATGCGGGGCTCGATCCCAGAACCCTGGGATCATGACCCGAGCCGAAGGCAGAGGCTTTAACCCACTAAGCCACCCAGGTGCCCCCCTGAACGACTTTTTTAATCACTATCTTTTGCATTTGAGTTGTGGGACTTATTCCAGTGATGGTATTAAGAATTTGGGCCTACCAAATTCTGTATTTCGAGGCATTCTGACTTTTTGGTAAGTCAGTTTTGCAACAAATTGCCAGTGAAAGTTAGAGTGTTAACAAATCTGTAGTTGAATCAGAAACTTCAATTTCCTTTTAATCTTGCAGAAGTGTGTTTAAGACTGTTTGTTCAATTGTAGTGTCTAGAGCCTAACATTAATAGTACTCAACATAGAGGATATATCCATTTTACAGAAGCCTAGTGACTTACTTAACTGCTTTTATATCACATGAAGTAAAATTCATAGAAACTACAGGGCTCTCAGATTGTGGTTAAGACATAAGGGAGGCTATTGTTCCTTATGATAGCTCTCCCATTGTCATACCTTTTCTAAGCTGGCCAATCTTTATATCATCATTCCTTTTAATGTTATTTAGAGAGAAAATACACAACCTCATATGAATGTTCTCAGGAACGGTGATTATTATAATAATAATAGAAATAGTCGACACCATTTATGAAACACCTACCCTGCCTGGTACTATGCTAAATGCATTTAGATACATTATCTAGTTTAATGTTCCAACAATAACCTTATCCTGTGTTGTACATGAGAAAACAGAAGCTTAGAGAAACGAACAGTAATATCCTCTGAGCCATACTACCCACAAAACTCAAGTTTTACCCCAAACCCTTCTGTCCCTGAAAGGGTTAACAGACTTTTTTTTTTTTTTTTTTTTTTTTAAGGCGCAAATTGCATGGTCATACTACCCTTCCGATATGAGAGCACTTGATTAAGAAATTATGTGAATTTGAGGGGTACCTGTGTGGCTCAGTGGGTTAAAGCCTCTGCCTTCCCGCTCAGGTCATGATCCCAAGGTCCCTGGAATGAGCCCCACAAGGGCTCTTCTGCTCAGCAGGGAGCCTGCTTCCCTTCCTCTCTGCCTGCCTCTCTGCCTACTTGTGATCTCTGTCTGTCAAATAAATAAATAAAATCTTAAAAAAAAAGAAATTATGTGAATTTGAAATTTTGAAGAATTTTATTGAAGAGCATTTTTCATTAAAATATTTTTGTAATAAATAATATATATCTGAATTACAAATTCAAAAGTTATAAAAGATTATACAGTAAAAAGGAAATCTTTCTCTTACCTAGAATTTTCAATTTTCTTCCCAAGAGGAAGCTAAAG
The DNA here is from genome assembly GCF_022355385.1 of Mustela nigripes. NCBI lineage: Eukaryota > Metazoa > Chordata > Mammalia > Carnivora > Mustelidae > Mustela > Mustela nigripes. The sequence continues at coordinate 126,513,125 of NC_081558.1, read as the reverse complement.
CCCCCTGTTTCTTATTCTTCCTCGTACGTACCCACTGCATACATCCGTGTGCACAAATGCATGCGCGTGCCTGTCTGGACACTTGCACACATGTGCTTTTTTTAGCCAATCCCGGACAGTTTCTCCTTCCTTATAATGGAAGCTCATGCTCCTCTGGGTAAATATGGGCCCAGTTAAAACACATTATTTCCAAGATGCCTCATGATTTGATTGACTATTCAATAGAGTTCTGGCCAATGAAAGGAAAGTAGATCTGATAGGGCTTCGGGAGAGTTTTTTGGAAGGGTGCAGAATGCACAGTCCCACTTCTCTCTGCCTGACATATCACTAAGATATAAGGAAGGGGACAACCCTTCACAGGAAGTAAGTGGTAAGCCATGCGGGGAAAATTAATCAAAGAAAGCAGAAGCCTGGATGTTTGCCGGCGTAAATGGGTCAGTGTGGTCGCACCAGAAGGTTTTGTGTGAGAAAAATAAAATTCCTAATTTATACTGCATTGTTTTCACAGCAGCATAATATTCTACTTTGTGGCTATGGTATCATTTATGTCTTGCCTCCCACTAAAGTCCAGTTAGGTTGTTTTAATGCTCCCAGGAAAGGGAGTTCTGCAGGAGCTAGAGAGATAATGTCATTCTGTGTATGAACACGCAGATCTGTGCAATAATTCTTCAAAGCAGAATTGCTTGGTCGAGGGTCGCACACTTTTAATAAGTTCAGGTATTATGAAATCGCTTGCCATAGAAATCATTCTGGTTTATTGACATCAATTCATGAAAAAGCAGGTTTCCCTACATTCTTATTAATGGGATATATCAAGCTTTGAGATTTTGTTTTCCAAACGGAAAGATAAAAGGCAGATCCCTATATAGATTTAATTTAAATAGCTGTCCTTGTTAAAGAAGGTTGGAATCTTTTTATTTGTTAATAGCCCTTTATTTCCCATTATCCCCAGTCTCTGACTTTCTTTGCCCCACTTTCATTGCATTCATTTTTACCTAATTATTCAGAGGAGTACTCATATGTGAGAAAACCCGATTCCTTTATTTATTTATTTTTAAATATTTATTTATTTATTCGTTTGAAAGAGAGAGAGGGAGAGAGAGCACACGTGAGCACAGAGGGGCAGAGGGAGAAGGAGAGAAGCAGACTCCTGCTGAGCACAAAAAGCCCGCCACCCCCAACACAGAGCTCTCTGGGTGGCATCTCACCGTCTGAGACCATGATCTAAGCTGAACTCAAGAGTCCTCTGCTTAAATGCTGAGCCACCCAGGTGCCCCACAATTCCGTTATTTTTATGTAATTTATAGATTCTTAGCTTTTAATCTGTATTTTACCTTTCAATTTTTTATTTAATCTATGCAGAATTCTTTTCCATTTATACAGTTGAATTTATTATTGTTATTTTTATTTTAATGGCTTCTAGATTCACATCTGACTCGAAAAGGCCTTCTCCACTCAGATTATAAAAACATTTTCCTAAGGACTTCAGTGTTTGACATGTTTTGCAATTTATTCTGCTATAGCATGTGAGGTAGGGATTCAAATTCACTTACTCCTAGGTGTTTGCTCAATTGTTCCAACATAGTTATTGAATAAACCCTTTCTCCTTACTAATTTGTAATGCCACCTTTCTATACCAAACGCATATCTATATCTGAGTCTATTTTTGGCTTTTTAGATCTGTTCCATTAATCAATCTGTCTAGTTATGCGCCAGCATCACACTGTTTTAATTATTACAGCATTATAATGTGGTTTAACATTGGGCGTGGTCTCTTGTTATTTTCATTTTTCATAATGTTTCCTCCTCCTCTTGCTTATTTATTTTTCCGCATGAACTTTAGAAACAGCTTGACAGCTTCCAAAACATATTCTTTTCTTATGCATTTAACATGAAAGATACAGATTAAGACACAATCTTCAAGATGCTGTATCTCCCTAACAGAAGCATTACACACATTTCCATTTATTTCAATCTGATATTGCTTCTTTAGTAGCATCTTGTAATTTTTTTCTTACAGATCTTATGCATTTCCTGTTAATTTATTCTTCTATATGTTACTTTGGGTTGCTATTATTTTATTGTGAAAGGGGTGTCCATTTTCTCTTTTAACATGCCACTATAGCAGTCTAGCATGATTTCAGAATATTAACATTTCCTCGACAAGCTTAACAAATGCATTTATTGTTTGTGAAGCTGTCTCATTCATTTTCCTAAAATTTTTAAAGATTTATTTATTTATTTGGCAGGGAGAGACAGACAGAGAGAGACAGAGAGCGAGCACAAGCAGGGGGAGCAGCAGGGAGAGGGAGAGGGAGAGGGGTGGGAAGGGCTCCCTGTTCGGCAGGGGCTCTACCCCAGGACCCCAGAATAGCAACCGGGAATCTAAGGCAGACCTTACCTGAATGAGTCCCCCAGGTGCCCCCATTTTCTTAAATATTTTAAATAAACATATGATTAACAAATAATGATAATATTTTTCCTTTCCAATCTTTAAGCTTATTATTGTTTCTTTTATTCCAATAGCAATGGCTTGAGTAGAAGTTCAAATTCAAATTAGGACTCTAATTTAACTGCAAAAACATTAATATACTTCCCCAATTTTGTTTCTTTCCCATCCTCCCCCCATCTCTAATGCTAGAAAATTTACCCTGGCAGGGCCTTCTTTTGTAAGATCTTAATAATCCATAGCAAATGTATGTTAACTACACCTCTTTTTTTTTTTTTCGTGGAAAACAAGGCAGTAAAGAAAGGTAAAAATGGTGATGAGTTGTAAACTATCTTGAAAACCAATGAAATTTGTAAATAATGAAAATATTTATAAGCCTTAGCTAACAATTCTACCTTTTTAAATATATTCACAGCAATAAAATTCAATGCAAAGAATAGCATTGCCCTGGAGTTTAGTGGAAAAAGAAATCCATTTGGAAAATTCCTCACCCTAATCAAAATAAATGTTCGCACTTTGATAGTGCTTTATAAGTGTGTTCGATTTTTTTTTTTTTTTACTGGAATCAAACTTCAATTATTTAATAGAAGATGTTTTACATCTAAGGAACTGGAAAGTTTAAGATGACTGGATAAGTTTCTTAAATTAGTGAACTTTAGATAGAATGTTCAAATGTTTAAGCCTCTCCATTATTTGTTTTATTCCATGTTTGATTTTCATGAGAAACAGACAAACAAATGGATAAAGGGAACCATCACATCAGAAAAACAGAACATGTATAATAATGAACTAGATGAGATCAAAAATGATAAAGTCATTTACTGAGATGAAGAGTTTACCTATTTCAAATGTTGATCTCAAAACTAATTTCACAGCAAATTCTTTCCTTAAAAAAAAGGAAAGAAAGAAACATGCCATGGCCAATAACTGCTGAAAAACTGTGGAGACTGGCACTTCCAAATGCTTGGCAGATTATTAAGCCAATTTTTATTGAGTCCACTCTAGTTGTTGGAGGGTCTGTGATTCCCAACTGTTTCACATCAGAGAATGAAAACAAGTAGGGCCCAGCCAAGACCACATTGGTGACTGCCAGCCCCTTTATATGCCAAACATGAAAGCAACAAGTCCAGATGCTTTGATCCTTGCATTTTTGGACTTAGCCCAAAGTTATAGAAAAAAGCACAGCTCATGTTAGGACAACATACATTATAAGTAGAAATCAATCAATAGCACTGTGACCTTCAAACTCAGTAAATGTTTGGAGTTAGTTTCAGAGCATGTAATCTAAATTGGGGATTGGAAGTTGGAACCGGTCCTAAACTAACAAAAAAAAATGTATATTTTTTAAAAAATAGAGATTAAAGGAAGCAACAGATGAAGTTTTAATTTATATGTGTATGTGTATGTATGTGTATGTAGATGTATATATGCATATATACTCATTGAGGAATGTATTCTATTTTAAAAGGCCCTAAATGGTAAGGAAAAGAAAGCCACCACCACAATGAAAACCTCTTTTCCTGCATATAATTAAAAGAGAAACTACACTGTGGCAGGAAAATATATTGAAAGGAAATTATGAGCTTTCTCCCAATTTAGGGGAAGAGAATAATGAGATAATTTAAGAGGTGAGTCATTTGGTTGCTAGGACACTGTCCTGACTTGCCGCAGAGCTCCAGCCTGCCAACTTATGAAACAATTGGCCCTGGTCTTGGCAGGGTTGTGGGTCTAAATTCCCCAGCACAGGTATATTGAACAATTGGCAATGGTAGAACTGAGCTGAAGAGTTGATGGCCAATCTGAATTTGGGCACAAGTAAAAACTGTAGCCTCAACCCTAGTATTTTAAATCACTGCCTGTGGCCAGGGTAGTTACTTGAAAAAAATCTTCTGGGACAGAAGAAATAACAGTGAAAAATCAGTTCATTTAGAAGGGTGGGATCTGGCACCAAAAAATAATTAAAAGTAATTTTGCATCTTTTATTTTTTTTTTAACTTTACAATAATGATTTGATTGTGGTGTCGCACCAGTTCTGTCTAGACGACATTGTGTTAAAACTTCACCATTTTGTATTGTGAAGCTTTACAATTGTTCCTGGCACCAAACAGGCTGTTCTAGCACAAAAGCTAATTTACAGTAATGCTGATAATGTTTAAGAACCTATCATCAGGATTTCTTTCTCTTTTTTCCATGTTTTTAAGAACACCTTTCCTTTGTCAGAAAAGTAAATTCGTGGTGGTGATAATACTTTGCAATCTCTACCAACATGTCAGGAAGGCAATGTACAGATGGTTTAACATTTTCAAAACCTTCCAGGAACTAGAGAAGCCAGTTCCTGGAAGATCTGATCTCAGGCTGCAAAAACACCTTTTTTTTTTTTTTTTTCTCAATGCAGTATGAGCTTACTCAAAATGCCCGAAAGTATCTCTAAGAGAGCTGGGTTAGGGAAGACGATCATGCCATCGGTTTGTGTTATCTGGATGTGTTCTGGATGTCGACATGTGTGCCCGTGCACAAGGCAGGCCTATTAGAGTATCCAAATAAGATAAGAGTAAATTAAGGCACAAAATTGGAAGGTGGTCTGTTTGTAAATGAAACCATTTACCCAAGTCTGCAAACAGTCTGATTCAAAACTTAGAAAAATTGACAACATCATGGAATCCATCTTTTGCACTAAGACTTTTAGTTATTGCTAGTTATTTCTTACAGTGATTAATGCTCCTGTGTTTACATATAGGCATTCAACAATCAATGCTCATGTCTTTATATATGTAATCCATCCTCTCGGAGGAATTCTTCTTTTACTCCGAAACAAATATTAACTGGTATATTTCTAAATAGATGTATGAATGGTGAATTGGAAAAAGCATACATCTATTCATTTATCCACTCATTCTGTGTTGAGTTCTTATAACCCATGAAAGACTTTGTTGGATGCTAGTGGGGGTTTTAAAAAGCAGAAAAGAGTATGCTACAGTAGAAGGGTCATTGGCTTTGAAGTTGTATCCTGGCTTCTTCATTTATCAAGGACATGACCTTGAAGAAATCACTTATTCTCCCTGTACTTCAATTTCATCATTTTGAAAACTGAAATAAGGCCACTATTCTGCCCTACTCTGTTTTTGAGGATATGAAAAACAATATTAAATAGATGATAATCCTTTATAAAGTATAGGCATGAAGCCAACATAGGTTATTATAAGGGGAGGATGTTTTTCTACTCCAAAGGAGCTTCCCATCTATTTCTAGAGACAAGGTATCTTTACATAAAGTGGTTTGGTCCTAATTAAAGGAAGTTTTTTGATTAACCACAATGATTAACAAAAAATTAACTGTTTTAATACTTGATTTTCCGCAGACTGGGATAGGAAGCAGAGGTTTTGAGATTTGAGATTTGAGACGACCCTAAAGGATGGGTACAATTGCACTGAGCCAAGAAAAAGAGAAAATACACGTAGTTAAGGAGTTCTGTGAACCCTGTTATGAAAGTACAAATAAACAGCAAATATTCATTCAACTGATCATTTATTCACTCAAAAACATTTGTTTAGTGTGAAGGGAACAGTTTGGCTGAAATTCTTTTAGAGAAGGTCAGAGACAAAATGTAGAGCTTCTGCTCCTTTCTGATATGCTATAAATAATTGTAAAAGCTGGGGCAACTGTGTCTTTTTAGAGATGGGACAAGTAAAAGATGTATATCTGAGAGGAGAGAATATAAGACAGGCTAACAGGAAATCTCTGTTCCAATTTCTCTAGCCCTTGCTTGCCAAGTGGGGAAGTGACACTCAGGCCAAAATATAGTGATATATTTTTGGAACAACTCCTGGCTTAGTCCTAGTTTGGAATAACCACGGAGGGGTATTTTGGATAGTGTATCTGGTCTACTTTGTGTTGGCACCTCTGATGTTGTTCTGAAGCTAGGTGAGCCACTCTGTCTTGTCAGAACGCAAGCAACTCTGGATGTCAGGCAGATGGCCAGGAACACCAAGAAAGGCCTGAAAGAGGGTCAGAGGTGGAGGAGGGAAAAAGGAGAGCATTCATTCCCATTTCCAGCTGGAGTATGTACAAGAAGTGTTGGTAATATATGCCCTAGATCTACAGTCAAACAAAGAATCTAAATGAAGGACAGTGGGTTGCATCCAGTGACTGGGGTGGCCATCAACTTCCTGGATAGGTTGATTGAAGTGACAAGAAGTGACAGGGGCAAAAAAGATATGTAATGTAAACAAAACAAAACAAAACAAAACAAACAAACAAATGCAACCTTGCCATGAAACCTATCTGGAAACCTGTAATGATCTGTTGATGAACTCTACCATGGTATCTCCTTTTTTTCTTCTTCCTTTCTGCCTGAGCTATCTCTCGCAAAATTCCTTGTCTCCTTCTTTTTTGATTTTCTGTTTTTAGATACCAATTCTATGACAGAGTTTCAAGGTTGGCATGAATGTCAGAACCTCTTGAAAATTATTTTTACAAAAAAATTTTAACTGAACAAACTGAATATTTAGGAGTTTGTATCAGGCATTTTAATAATCTGGTAATGGTGAGCTACCATAGATGAACCATCCATAAAAAAACAAGAAAAACTGGAAAACACACAAACACGCATATACACACAAATATATCTTTCTATCTCTCTTAGATAGATAGATAAATAGATAGATAGCTAGATGATGGATGGATAGATATGATAGATAAACTTTTGTGCTTAGGAATTGGATAGCTATTAAGGCAATAAGGATAACAAAATTCAAAATTATTTCCAAGATAAAAGAAGTGCAAAAAAAAAAAAAGTGCATAGAGGTAAAAAGATGAATCCAATGTCCTGGATGATTTTTTCTCGCTGTATACCGATCACAAGAAGCTAAGAGACAGAGAGAGGCTGAATAGACTAGAAAGACTTGGTAGCAAAAATTTGAGTTTTAGGCTTACCAACAAGGAGTCCTAGGAAAGACCTCTGGCTGTTAGTTGGGATACCCCAGAAGACCACACTTTAGGTGTAGCAGTAAACTGGAATTAGACTGATCTTGGCATGGCTACTCATCTAATAAGATTAAAATGACCTGGGCATACCTGAACTGCCTGCAAGATCATATGACCCAAAAATATGGGGTTGGGAGGAAAGACAAGAGGAATAAACTTCAAAAAAATTCCAGATATAGTAGTTATCAAGCACAAACTTTAAGATACCAAAATTAATATATCAAAAAAGTATACAATAGGAGGATTTCAACATAGAATTGAAAACCGAAAATACTAAATTATAGATTCTAGAAGTGAAAAATACAAAAATTGTAATTAAAAACACAATAGAGGAGGTTAACATCTCCTTTGACACAGGTGAAATAGGGACTATTGACCTGGAAAAAAGATCAGAAAAAGAAAATTATATTCAGAATAAAGCATGAAGATAAAAAAATATTTAAAAAAGTAGGGGGCCTGGGTAGCCTAATTGGTTAAGTATCTGACTCTTGATTTCAGTTTAGGTAATGATCTCAGGTTGTGGGATCGAACCCTATGTTGGGCTCTGCTCTCAGCACAGAGTCTACTTGTTCCTCTCCCCCACCCTCTTTCTCTCAAATAAATAAATAAAATCTTTAAAACAACAACAATAACAACAATAACAAAAAACCCAGAAACAGAAAATGACATAAGAGACATTTAAGACATGGTAGAGGGAGGAAATTACCATAGTTGTAATTGGAATCCTAGAAAGGAAGAAAAGAGAATTTTCCAAATCCTAACAAAAATGTCACTAAGCAGAGTCCAAAGTACTATGAACTCCAAACACAGTAAGTATGGAAGAAACAACATGTAGGACCATCACAGTAAAACTTCAAATCAAAATGAAGAGAATATCTTAAGGTAATCCAAAGAAAATAGTCATACTCGCTACAAATTAGCAACAATAGCGCAGATGGCCAATGATGAAGATCAGAAGCCAAAGGAATGGTATTCTCAAAGTGTAGTAAGAATTTAACTATAAAAACTTGTGTAATGCAATAGCTAAATCCTCACTTCAAAGGAAATACATACCTTCAATTACATATATTAAAAAGGAAGAAGAATGAAAAATTAAAATTCTAAATGTCATCTCAAAAATATTAATTTAAAAAAAAGGAAAGCCAAAGAAAGTAGGAGAAATCATAATATAATAGCAGGAATTAATGAAATACATACAAACATGCAATGGAGAAATTTAACAGAAGAAAAAATTATTTTTAAAAATAGTAATCAGAGTTAGTAATAATAAAGCAACACTAATCAGTCAGAGAGAGGAGTCATTAATTATCAATGTTGGGAACAAAAATGGTAAATCATGCAATAATTAATAAGAAGAATGAAAGAATGTATCAATAAATAGGCAAATGTCCAGAAAAGACTTCACACAATAGGGTTCTAAATTACTAGCTTGCCATTAATGTACCCTAAAGTATAGATTTGAAATCAAAACTTTTTGTGGCTCTAAAAGAAATTTCCTTTAGGACTATTCAGAATACAATCCTAGTCATTTCTTCCCCATCACATTGGCAAGGAGAGGCCATTCAGACATCCTCGAACAGTTGTTGTACAGCATTATCCTTTACGGTTTGTTCTGAAATTATGTACGGGGAGTTTGTAGAGGATGACATCATAAATTGATAGAATAAATGAACTTTGGGTTGGGTGATGACATGGTGAAGGAGAAGCTAAAAAAGAAGGGAGTACAGGGTCCTACACCATCCCTACATTACAAAAAATTGCTTAGCGTATATGCCAGGTCTTTGCTGAAGTCCAGCAGGCCAAAGTGCTCCAAATCCCCTGGCAATGTGTCTGAATATATTTTCAAAGAATGAAAATTTGGTGTGCAATGTATTCCTTCTTCTCTCCTTGCAGTCTTCTTAATCTTCTCCCTTTTCTCTACCTCTCTCTCTTTGTATGAAAGACTGCCAACCCTCCATCTTCAGCCATGTCTCCTCACATTAAACACAATCATTTTGCTATATCCTTCCGACAGAGACAATTAATCATTTATCATGGATGACCCCCAATCTCTGGATGTTTGGCTTTATTGAACTCAAGACACAAGAAATCCTAACACTCTTGTCCCCATCCCAGTGACAGAGGTCCTCAATCCATGACTCAAACAATTTCGCCACTCAACTTCAAACTACCATTCCAGTTTTCACTGACTTTGCCCTCTCCATCCCCACATTGCAACTGAAAAGCCCCACTTTCTTGTCGCAGTGGCATCCGTGCCGGTCTATGAACATTCTCTGTATGCTTCAGTTCACTCTCCCACTCTCCTCTCCCAGAAATGTCTTGGAATTTCCCTTGGCTGGACCTCTCACATTCTTACTCATCTTTCAAGGGCTATTTCAGATTCCATCTTACCTGAGAATCCTTCTTGTATTTCTCTCTATTGTAATTTCTCTCTATTCTCTCGCTATTCTCCCCTTTCTCTACAGTCCCACAATATTTTCACCCTTGTTACATGACTGCTCACTCATATCATTTTTGGTTCTTTAAATTGAGATATTTAAATCACTTTTTCTGCTAGATTATAATGGTGGGGACCACTCTTTATTCACCACTGTTTTTCCTCAACCCCTAGGGCATAGTTTATACAATGTAATTACTGGAGTTTTTTTGACTTTAAAGTTTTTATTCTGAACATTTGGTCATTTTGCTCATACACATCCCTATGTCTAAACTGTCCCTCTCTTCAGGAAAAATCCTGCTTATTCTTTAATATCCAGCTCTTGTATCATTTCCATAATAAGTTGCTCCCATCGCTACATAGAGTTAAGTTCATAATTCTATATGTAAAACATATTGTTTTATTAGAACATCTAAGAAGTATTTCTCACAAAGATGTGCTTTATTTGGCACTAAGTTTGTGATGAAAAATTGAATTGTATGTACATATGTTTAGTATCATCTTGAAGCATATTTTAAGGCACCTTTGACTACCTGCAATTTTTTGTGCATTTAATTACTTTCAACTAAATGTGGCAACCAAACTGCAAGAAAAATAAATATTCCATTAATATGAGTGTCCTAGAATAGAGTTTGAGAGCAGAGGCAGTTTCCATAAAACTGCAAGGTCAAAGGGAAGGTATAAAAGAACAGTGCCAGGAACCTCAATCAATGGTTCAACAAGATTGCTTTAGCTCAAGGTTAACTGTATTTTAGGGGGAACTCTGAGGGGGTATCACACTTCTAATCTGATCCATGTGGTTACACCATGGGAACAGCACTCTACCAAAAAATTTAGACTATAAGTGCAGAATTCTCAAAAGATAAAACCTGACTTATTTAACCAAAGGCAGTGTTCTTCAACCACAACAAGTAATTCCCAACTCATTGAGCATTTTTGATCTGGGCATACATCCAACAGCTGGATGTATATTTTCAACAACTGAACAGTGTGTGTTCTGTAGCAGGCAGTTTTCGTATGATCTAGACTCTGTGCCATTGTACTATAGCTTGATCTTGTCCTGGGCCCCATTTCTAGATAAGTAATGGTTTGAGATATTTGACTTAGTTAGTAGTTAAAAAAAAAAAGTTTATCACTTTTATTAGAAATACATTTTAGAAGATATGTTAAGTTGTTATATTTTATCCTCTACTGTTTTCTACAAAAACTAATAAACCTTGTTCAAAACACTGTGACAGAGCAAATAGGCATACAAAGAAAAATGCTGGCTTTTGCCATAAGAGAAGTCACAGCTGAATTGGGAGGACAGAAAATATGCATGAAACTATAAATAACAGTAGGAAAAACTGAAAACTAAATATGTAGTTTGTAAAACTTTCTCTCACATGAGAGAAGATTTAGCAGATGGCTAGGTTGGGGAGCAGAGGTAATTATTCTCTGGGCGAGTTACACACATTCTTAGTCAGGAGGCAGCAACAATCGATATCAGGCCAAGTATAAATCAGAGAAAGAACGCAGTGTTCTTCATTTAAGGTAACAGGACTCATGAAACTTTTCAGTTGCTCGGTCAGCTCAGACACTCTGTGTTCATGTTGCATCTATATAATTTGGGTTCTCATCTTTTCTGACACTTCTCACATAAATTATTCTTTAAACTGAGTGAGTTTAATTCTGCCAAGGTGATCCCATAGGCAGATTTCAACAGAAGAATGTGTGTAAATTACCAGTAGTTTTAGATTCTAAATTTTAATCTGGTGATAATTCTGCACTAATAAATGAAGTTGAATTTCAATGGGGAAAGACAAAATAGACTTCTTTATATTTATGGAAATAATTCTGGTTAGAAAGCATATTACTCAGTCTAAGTAGGTAATGAAGTATGAATCATTTCAACATAAAATCGAAAATGTTGCTTTAAAACTGAAATGACTGAGGTTTTTTTCCTATTCTTTTTTTTTTTTAAGGTTTTATTTATTTATTTGACAGAGAGAGAGAGATCACAAGTAGGCAGAGAGGCAGGCAGAGAAGCGGGGGAAGCAGGCTCCCAACTGAGCAGAGAGCCTGATGTGGGGTTTGATCCCAGGACCCTGAGAACATGACCTGAGCCGAAGGCGGAGGCTTAACCCACTGAGCCCACCCAGGCACCCTTCCTATTTTCTTAAGATAGATCTTCAAAGCCAAATACATACACCACAATAAGTGTCCAACATGAGTGTTTTTGATTGGAGAAATATCTCTAACTGAAATAGGGTGTACCAAGAATTTTTTTTAGGGAAGTTCATCTCCTTTATTAAATTGATGTTTAGTTTTTTCCATAGCTAGCAATTTGAGATAAATCTGAAACATTCATTTAACGTTTTTTAACCACATTGTCTGTGGACAGTTTCATTTATTCATAACTAAAGAACCAATAAATCATCCAGTGTTTACTGACTGCCTGCTGCGTGCACAGCCCTAGGCTCTGTTTTATGTGAGATTAGAAAGAATGCATTTCTACCTTGAAGAGCCTATTGGCATTGGGAAGACAGTTGGCACATAGAAGTGATACCAACATGAATGAGACCAAATAGAATCAAACTCTTCAGCGTAAGGAAAAGACTTCAGGTATGGTTTAACAGAGAGAGAGGGGTGCCTGGATGGCTCGGTTGGTTTAGCATCTGCCTTCAACTCTGATCGTGATCCCAAGGTGCTGAGATGGATGGAACCTGGCAACATCCGCTCCCTGCTGGACAGGAAGCCTGCCTCTCCCTCCTCTGCTCCCCCTGCTTATGTTCCCTCTCTCGCTGTGTCTCTCTCTGTCAAATAAATAAATAAAATCTTTAAAAGATAGTAAAATAAAATAGAGAGAAAGAGAGAGAGAGTTTTTGAGGGAACTCCAGAAACTAAACAAGCTGCGTTTGGTAGATGAAGAGTGTTCAAAAGCCAAAGAACAACACTGGCCTCCACCCAGCATGGCTCAGTGGTCTAAGCAGAAGGTGCTCTATGCCCCAGCAACTCTAAGCACATGGCTTGTATGGCTTCCCCAACAACACCCCCCAGCTCTAATAGCTGTGTCTGTTTTTTTTTTAAGATTTTATTTATTTGTTAGACAGAGAGAGAGTGCACAGGCAGACAGAGAAGCAGGCAGAGGGAGAAGCAGGCTCCCTGCTGAGCAATGAGTCCGATGTGGGACTCGATCCCAGGACACTGGGATCATGACCTGAACCAAGGGCAGCTACTTAACCCGCTGAGCCACCCAGGTGTCTCAATAGCTGTGTCTTTACCACGTATTCTCAGCCTCCTCTATCATTTCCACAAGCCAGAAACATATTCCCTCCAGTTCTGCTTCAGACTTCTTCCTTCATGATTTCTGATTGATTCAGTTGCTTTCTTTCCTCAACTCTGATTTTCCAACTTTCTTACTTAGTGCAGGCCAATGATTTATTCTGCATTGCAGCTTTTGGTGTCTAGTAAGGTCCTCTCTTTTCTTCAAGACCATATTTACCAAAAATGTTTCTACTTCATATCTTTGACAGAGCCTAATAAGAGCTACATACTCAAGAATTACTTACCAAGGGCACCTGGGTGGCTCAGTGGGTTAAGCCTCTGCCTTCGGCTCAGGTCATGATCTCAGGGTCCTGGGATCGAATCCCATATCGGGCTCTCTGCTCAGCAGGGAGCCTGCTTCCCTCTCTCTCTCTCTCTGCTTGCCTCTCTACCTACTTGTGATCTCTCTCTGTCAAATAAATAAATAAAATCTTAAAAAAAATTATTAAAAAAATTTTAAAAAAATTTTAAAAAAAGAATTACTTACCAAATGAATGGCTGTGATATAAAGAAATCAGTAATACACGTGATAAGTTACATAGTTGCCAGTATACCCACCTAAGTGATTCCTGACAAACCAGGTGAAATAGCACTCTAGGTTTTGGATCAGAAAAAAAATCTGCATACAGATCACATATGAGAAAGACTGTTACAACACAGTTTAGGGTATTCGGGAACAGACTTTTATCCCAGCCATGATGAGGTGTTAAAGGCAGGACCAGGCTCTTGGAGCTGATAATGAGGAACAAGATGGAGATCCATGATTGGGTAGATATAGGACATGCAACAAGGAGATAATGAACTAGATAATTTTCTAATTTTTGAGTTCCATACAAGTTTGGACAATGTCTTATGTGATACTATAGATATCATAATATTTAGCAGTGATTTGTAAGTGAAAGAGGATCACAGGGAAAAGGATTGCTAAACTCCAGTCCCAAACTGGGTATTCCCTCACTGTGAAATACTGAATAAATTACTTGACATCTCTGATTCTCAATTTCCTCAATCATACATTAGGAATAGTAATGCCAAATTCTTTGGAATACTGTGAAGAACCGAAAGAAAGTGTAAAAACATGATTGCTGCAGTGTCTAGTACTTAAACTGGCTAAAGGTAAATATCACTTAATGTTTGCTGAATTTATGAACAGAAGTATTAGAGTGAAGGTGAAGGAAGAGAACAGAGAGAGGACACAGAGAAGAATGAACCGGCGACTAGAAGAGAATGAGAATTGGGTCAGTAGACTCAATGGCACACCTCAACGTCCTTTGATTGCTTTAAGTTGTGGCAGAAGATCATGCCAAAGAGATGAGCCTCTATGAAAAAGGGGCTGGAAACAATAGAGATCATCATCATGATCATATCAAGCATACCACAAAATGAACTGGACACATCAGTAATATGAATAATTCTTATGCTGTGTGATCATGAGGTGTAAACAGTTCGCAGTTAGGATAAATGACTGTAATCACCATTGGTGGTTGCATGGTTTAACCAAGCATTAAGTTGAGTTAGCTATGGAAAAAATTATGAACCTAAGGTGACTGTAGTCGCCTGGATGACAAGAGCATGTGGTCAAGAATAGCCATTGACATCGCACATCATTCACGAGAAGAACATGTCTCTTACTCTCTGCACTGCCCCTTGGTTTTGGACTCCCAAACCGTAAGGAATGAAAGTCAAGGAGCTTATGGCATGAAACCTTGTAGATTCCGTCCAGATATAGAAGCCAATTATAAAATCCCCTAATATGTCAATGACAATTTTGGTAAACAAAAATGCAGGTTAAATATTTCTATACTAAGTGATTATGCCCCAGAATACCTACTATCTATACTGTCTGCTACCTTTCTTTGTTCCTTCTTGGTTTACTCTGTGAAGGACAAAGGCATGGCAGTAAAGCCAGCCTCCATCCCAATATGTGTCTAGACACTTATTCGGACCTAAGCAGTGTAGACCTTACATTATCAATCAGACTCGGTACTCCTTCAGTTGGAGCTAAACTCAGCCTCAGAATTCACGTCAATGCATTGCTCTAGCCAGTCAACCACAAATGGATTGGAATTAGTTTCTAAGTTAAAACCAATTTGTCATCCTTTGTTCAGATATTTATCTACCTCAAGGCAGGCGTCTGGAATACATGGTCTCTAAAATTCATGTCTAGTTCTATGAGCCTATAAAACTCTCAGTTCCAATAATCTAATTAGCAGAACAAGGTCATGATTATATAAGATGGAAACCCTTGAGTACTGAAGCCTTAAGGTAAATCAAGATTAAGGAAATTTATGTCTAAGGTTGCATGGATAAGTGTATCTTTATTTTGGTATCCTTTAGATCCTTCTAGTTGCACATGCACCTTCAAAAAGGTGGGCACCCCTATGAAGAATTACTTCGTATTTGAGTTTACTCATGTTCATAATTTTATCCTGTATTTACTCTCTTAATCACTTTTTTATAGCTTTTATTCTAATTGTTGCATGTTTCTGAACCAACTCATAATTTCGTCTGAAGTCTTCTAACCATTCCTTTTGGCATTACTTTCCAGGCTGAAATATGATGGTGCGAAGACACTTTTTAAACCCCTGGCACTTCGAATAATGATGGGCAGATTGCCTTAAAGGAGAGATACCTGGCTGCTTTCGCCACGCTGGATTTACTGCCAAAATTTTGAGAAGAATAAATGTTTAAACATCAAGTATTCCAGAATTAAAAACTAGTTTAAGATTTTTCTACACCCTTGTATATTTTGGATTTTTTTTTCCTTTTTCTTATTTCTTTCCTTTCCTCCAGTGTCATCTCCCAAAGATTTCTACCTTTATTCCACACAATGGTTTCAAAGCTGTCGGTATGACTCTATACTTACATTCTTCTTAGATACTCTTTTCTCCCCACGCCCCTCCCAAAACACCATGGATTAGTATCTTTATATTTCTTTCCCAATGTGTGCACTAGTTCCCCAAAATTGAAGTTTAAACAAATAAACTATTTTATGTGGCTATTTCCCTTTTCTCCCATGGCACCAAAATAAATGGAGTAGAAGTTCTAATGAAACAACTGGAGTAGAAGATAATCTTTGGATTCTATAGAAGAGATATGCGTGATTTCAAGATTTTAGCACTCTGTACTGACGGGCCTTTACTAATTAACTAAATCCTCCTAAATCATAGTATTCAATTAAATGGTATTTCAAATAATTTTACCTTTTGCCATTTTTTTTATTGTGCATACTTATTAAATGGCATTAAAGAGTACTATGAACAAATATACTAGGGTGAGAATGAACACGACATTTCAGGGGTTAATGGGCAGGTTAGCCTGACTGGAGCAAGGTGCTTTAAAGAATTTTAAGGAGGGGTAATGGTAGGCATAAAGTCTAAAATCAACCAATCACCAGGGAACATCACAACTTCAAAAAGGTGGGCACCCCTAACGACAATCTGGGTGTCTTTACAACATTTTAATTTTCGCTAGGAAGGGGGGGAGGTCTTGCTAAGGTTTCTCCAATTCATCTTAAAATTAAACACTCTGGAGACCATTCTTTAACAACTCTTTTGGGTCATTCCAAAACACCTCTGTTATGGAGATTAATACTCTTTGATTCGGAGCCAAAAGCATGGTTTTCAGATGTTACAATTACCTGTTCAACTTCTCAGGGGCAATTATTTGAAAGGAGTAAATGCTCTGACTACAATTGCCTCTGTGGGAGCCACAGTAATTGCCATTCATCAGGGCAGCAACCTGCTGAGGGCATCAATTCATAAACTCCGAGCCATCAATAAACTGCAACCTGGGCCCCGGGTGCCAACATTCTTTACACAATGAAATATTATTACTGGCAATTAGGTAAACAATGAGCCAACCCGGAAATGGAAGGGAGGTTGCCAATGACTACCTTAGTGCGTCATACACAGATGTCTTGATCCTTTTCCTCCAAGAGAAACACCTTGTGTTGACTCTTTTCACACCACCAGGAGCTGAACTATCCCAATCAACTCCACAGATGAAAGGAATGTTAAGAGATGGGTTTTTGTTTTGAAGAAGGTAACAGCCTTCTTCTCATAGATACACACAGACCTCATATGCTGCCTTTGCAGGTGACCGGTGGTAAGGTAGAGTGGGGGAGGAAGAGATCCATGTAACTGAACTCAGTGAAGCTACCTCTACAGCCCAGGTCCCAGGGCAAACCGTTCACCAGTGTCGGGGCATCTATGTTAATAAGAGCTGGTGATTTGTGACATCCTTAAGAGTTTAAAAAGATTTTGCCATACACGATGAAAAATGCGATCACCGTACAATGTCAGCAAGGTAAACAGGGTGGGAATTATGGCTTGCGTGTTATCCCTGTTGCTTTTAATAAGGGGAAGGGATGGAGAGTCCGAAACACTAAGTGCGTGCTCAGGACAGTGAAGTCAGTCCCAGACCAGTGCTTTTCCCATTCTGTCCAGTTGCCTACCTTGTACAGATTTCTCCTTGGAAGGTGCTCAGATCTGTCTGGAAGTACACTTCCACTGTATCCCAAACCCACCACTCTGTTCCCTCTGAGCAGTTCTTTCCTGGGGCTCTGACCTGAGAAATGGGCAGCTCCATCGTGAGCCCGAGGACCAGGAGCAAAAACAAAGGCACCGTCAGTAGCTTCAGACAGAGACAGGGCCCTGCAAGTTCTTCGAACTGACAAACACGGTGGTCACATTGAAATGCACTCAGAAAGTTGATATATGATGAATGTTTGGGATGTTTTATGAAGTGAAAAAGAAAGTAACTCCACAGCCAGATAATTTCAGTCAGTTTTTCTGTCTAAGTTGGAATTGATGAGTCCCTCATCTCCATTCCTGTTATTTTTACCCAAATAAATAATGTCACTGAAAGCTGTTTGATGGGATGAGAGGACTGCTAAAACGGGAAAAATCTGTGAGAGCAGAAGTGGTGGGAGGTCAGGAATTTTTAAAAGGCACCATTAGAGAAATGCTGTGGTTTAGGGTATGTTCCTAAGGTAATGCAGTGCGTCCTGGGTCAGCAAATTCTTCTGAATGATAAATCATATTTTATTTTTATATGGGTCTTAAGTTTATTAAATTCGTTTTATATATCAAACAAACATAGGGATTGATAAAACATATTTCACAGTGGCTAGAGCCCCGGCTGGAGCCCTCAAAGTCCTTACTGTCACCGTGAGCTCTGGCCCTTTGCGGGATCTGGGCAGGAGACGCAATGACTTTCTTCTCCTTCCCTCCTCTTAAAAACAAAATAGAACAAAAACAGACCCTTTCACCTTTCAGAGCACTTGCCCGATTCATGCTTGCTTACTTCCCTAATTTCTCCTTTTCTCCTTTCCTTTGGTTTATAAACCAACTCAAAATTTCAGGGGGACCGTAGCAGGTCCGGGGTAGATACACTTTGTAGGCCTTTCAAGACCTCTTCACAGCAACAATTAAAATGTCAAAGAGAGGAGGCCCTAGGTGGTACAGTTGGTTAAGAGCCTCACTCTTGGTTTCCGTTCAGGTCCTGATCGCAGGCTGGTGCAGATCGAGTTCCAGGTGAGGCCCTGTGCTCAGCATGAAGCCTGTTTGGGACTCTCTCTGCCCCTACCTACCCCTCCCACCACTTTCTCTCTCTCTCAAATAAACAAATCTTAAAAAAAAAAAATAAATTAAATGTCAAAGACAGGATAAACCTTAATGAAAAGTTTACATTAGTTATATTTGACCTTTGCTCAGGGTAGGAGCAAGGATTGAGCAAAGAGGATCCTGAGAGAAGTGCATATGAAATAAAGAATTTTCTCTGAAGTTTCAATAGAAAGCCTTCTAAAGTTCCCCTAACTCCTAGGTGTGGGATTAATTTTTAGACTCAGGAGAGGAAATAAATACTAGAAAATAACTGTTAAATCAAATACTCCCCAGGCTCAAGGATATCCTGCTGTAGCCTATGTCCATAATTAGGCAAGTAAAACAAATCATGGCAGAATCACTTTTACTTAAAAAAAAAAGTTGGAATTCGTAAAATTTTTCACATAAACATGTGATTTGCTTATTTTTTACTGTTCTCCTGTGAGCTCAAATGACTCATTGTTTTGTCCCTCATTAGATTATCAACTTCTGAGAGCAAGGAGGATGTGTTCCATTTCTTATTGATCCAGAAGAGCAGCTGATATCATTGATTGACAGTTTGTATATGACTCCTAGCTAACGGATTTTTCCCTTCTAGAAGTATGAATTTTATTTCCTAAAAAAATGATACCACATACATTAACTGATATAGAATCAAATTATAAAGAATTTGGAATATCAGGGTGCCTGGGTGGCTCAGTCAGTTAAGCGTTTTTGCCTTTGGCTCAGGTCATGATCCCAGTGTCCCGGGATTGAGCCCCCCTTGGTGCACCCTGCTAAGCAGGGAGCCTGCTTCTTCCTCTACCCTTGCTTGTGCTCGCTCTCTCGCTCTCTCTCTACCTCTCTCTCAAATAACTAAATAAAATTTTAAAAAATTCAGAATATCAAATATTTTTATGTATTTCACATTTAGATTTTATATATTTTATAATATTTATTTTATAAAACCCATAATTCTCACTGAAAAACAGTAAGTATCTTTAGAACGAGTTGACAGAATGTCTCCCTCCACTGTTTAGATTTTAGTCTAGTCGTCGCTATTTTCTGCTAACGCTGGTTAAACATACAACACACAATTTTAAAAGTCCCTTTGTTTATTTGTGAATCCAGGTCCTAATGTCACATACACATGATTAGTTATTTCCATTTCGGGCCTTTATTGAAACTCCTGGAGTGGAGAGTTTCAAAGACCATGAGACACTAGATTGCACGGAGCTCCACACCTTTATTGGAATGTCATGGCCTGTGGCATTCAAAATCTCCAGCACAGAACGTGGGATTAATTATTCACAGTTTAACAATTTTATCAGTTCGTCTTCTATTTCTGAAATAGATGGTGAGGCCCTTGAATGTCGCAACCATCGTTTCTTACACGATCTCTATCATTTAACACAACTCTAAGAGGTAAAAGCAAGCTCATTCAGTCCCAGATTTTGGAAACCAAAGAGGACATCAGATAGGTAAAACAATTTTTTATCTCATACCACTCAAATTGTGTGGTAGGCGTGCGCCTGTGTGCTTATAGCTAATGATGCATGAGAAGAGATGTGCTGAAGATTTCTAGGTATGGAAAAAAGATTTTGCATTGTGTTTTTAAACAAATGTTAGAGTCACTTATTTTAATTGTTGTGCATTCCATTACACGAGGAGAAATGCTTTCAAAATGTGTTCCCGACTCAGTAAGAAAATGTTCAACCCTGACCTACTGATTTGTCGTTCTGAGCAGTGTGGTCATCGTTTATGCGTCACAAGCCTGGTGAGCAAAATTAACCTCAAATAACAAAGTGTTTACGACGTTAAGGGAACAAACACAATTCTCTGCAGCAAACTGAACAACATTCTAATTAATGTCTCAGTGACTCAGATCACTATGTAGAAGATTACTTTAAAATGAACCTTGAATATAACAGGAAAACTCTACCCATTCACTCAAAACAGATGGAAATGTTTTTTATAACTAAACACAGATTAACTATAGATATATTTAAGTTTTATGGCAATAGGTTTGTCAATTTTTCCTAATATCATCTCTCCCCACTCCCACTCCCCCTTCTATTATCACTCCTCATTCTCCCCATGTCCTAATATTGTATCCCCAGGCAAAGGCTAATGCCTGATCCAGTGCTTTGTATTTTCTAAAATCTTGCATCGGAAGCTTCTTCACTAAAGTTTTTAGTTGGGTATCTGCAATCATGAATTTAACTATAATTGTTTTCGTTACTGAACCAAGGCCTTTGTGGCTATAGTCATTATTTCCACACAATATGTTCTTTTTATTTCTCAAGATGTTGTCACAGGCAGCCAGACTCAAGGATGGCAATTGCTATGGGCAGCCATTCTGTGACCGAGAGAATCCGTCTGAGAAGCTGACTGACATCGTGGCTCTCCGAGCAAAGAGCTAAAAACAAACTAGATCTCTGATAACATTGTGAGGTGATAGTTCAAAAGACTGCCCTACCTCTAAACTTCCTCTAACATGAGTAAAATTATTTTATTATTGTTTAAACTAGTTTAAGTATGGGTTTTGTGACTTAGAATCAAGAGTATACTAAGACAATCCTCAAAGAAAAAGAGATTAGAGAAGTAGCATAGAGAAACTATTCAAATTATAATTTTTCCTGGAGTCCTCCGGGATTCCTTACTAGATTTGACCCAAGTTATTGAGACACAGAAGTTAAGATCAAAGCAATAATCACAGATCAAAGAGATAAACAATAAAAAATAATTCCAAATATGGTGCAAGCCAGAGTCCTGGGCTGCTCTAATGGTGGTCCCTTGCTTACCTGATGCTGCTAGTGGTGTTCTTTTTGCCATTATTGTTAAAGCCTGGAGTTTCCTCTACAATAACCAGGTTTATTAAGCTTTATTGTATGAGTCAAATAATTTGCTGTCTACTGAACCCAGAATGTGGTTTCTTTGCATCACCAAGAGTTGAAACAAACTGTCATTTGATTTTGTTTATTTCTACATGCCTACCTAAGAACAAAAGGGAATCATTTCTCAGGCTTTTTGCAACACTAACAACCATTCGGATGACTGCTTTAGCTCACCATTAAGTTTTTCCTTGCATCATCATTTGACTCATCCAGTTAATGGATAACACCCTTGTGCTTTGACAATTTTGAAGCAAAGTGTAATCTTCCTGTTCCTTCACAGGTGACCAGTTGCTGTTGCTGTTCAAATGTACAAGTTCTTTTTTCTTTTTTGTTTCCTATTCTTTAATAAAATATTTTGATAAGATTATTTTTAAGAAATAAGACAGCAGCTAGACCAGTCTGAAACCAGGTTGCCTGGGTATGAAATCCATTCTTACCTACTAGTTCTCAAGTAACAACCTCTCTGGATATTAATTTCCTCATCGGTAAAATAAGGAATAAATAAAATCTATCTTACAGGATTGCTGGGAGGATACCAGGGGTAAATACATGTAAAGCACTTAGGATGATCCCTCACATACCTTATGCAATAAGCTTTCCACTCATTCATTCATTCAACAAATAATTCATTGAGCTCCTAATATGGATGAGGCACTATGTCAAGGCTTATGAGAATGCAAATATAAATATAAATGTATATATATATATATATATAAAGACACAATCTTTTCCTGCTTTCAAGTAGTTAACTGAATAGTACGGGGAAAATAGCACAAACAAAAATAATGTCAGCAAGTGTTCAAAAAGCAACAGTTAAGTCTGTTACATTTGAAGAGAGAAGATAGATGGGCCAATGCTACCTTTGCTTTTCCCTTCTAGTCATGTAATTTATGGAGTGTTGTTATTTTGAGTTTTTTTCTGTTGCTGTAAAGATTTTTTTGGGGGGGAGGGTCAAATCTTGCTTGTTTACCTGTTGCCTGTTTTCTTATTAATCCATATGGCAAAGTAGCACAGCATAAGCAAAGATACTAAAGAAAGTACCAAAACAGAAAACACTGTGGTCTTCTTTCTGGTTACTGAATAGAACTAATCATAACTTCCTTTGTGACTCATCATACCCTGTAAATACTTTATTAACAAAAGATCACAGATCGTATTCTATTGAGCTTTGAATCCCCAGTGTTTAATAAAATGTCCCTGATTTCAGAGATCTGGCCAATTTGAATATCACATTTTCCTGGTCACAATGATTGGTTCAGAAAGAGGAAAATCACCCAAAAAGACTCAGAAATTTTCTGCCAGAGCAATTGTTGAAAGACTCATTCTGTCTACTCATTTTGCCAAACTGTTGGAATAGGAGGTAGAATTGTCAACAACCATCTTTTTGCCACCTGGAGAAAGTCTACGAAGGAAGCAGAGCAGCAGAGGCAAGAGAGCCAGAGACATAAGAGGGAAGGAGAACACTGACAGCCCTGGAACTCTGTAGTTGGCTGGGCTTGGCGCACCACTTTGCCTTCACTAAATGAGCAAATATATTCTCTCCTTGCTTAAAACCAGCTGGGGTAAGGATGTTTGCTTACATACAAGACCCAGAGTATATGTTACTATTATCCACAGGATTTTTTTGAAGTTGAATCCTCTTAAAACTCAGTTTTATTACTTGAATAGTTATGGAATTGAAGCAATCAACATTCCCATCACCCCATCCCTAGCGCAGCCCTCAACATTGTCATTTGCATAGAGCTCTGCGGTTTACAAAGAACTTCCTCGGTCACATTTGGATCCTAATTATAATCCACTCACCAAGTAGGGGAACCTTGTTATTAATTCTTGATGTGCAAGGAAACTAAGTTTTCCATCAGTTAAGCGTCGTGCCTGGGTTAATTCATTTTGTAGATGAGTATCTACTTTTGAAAATTTAATTTTCCATCATAAAAAAATGTATATTGAGTTATACTTGTAGCCAAAACAGAACAACAAACCCAGATTTACCCTCCCATTTTAAACAATGAAAAAATCAGGGAGAAAATATATACATTATTCAGATATTGAAAAACCACAGGACTATAATCTCTGAGAAAAGGGGAAAAAAGTGAACCCTGCAGTCATACCAGCCTATGCCTAGAGGCAGTTTCCAGGATACAAATGGGGGGGAAATCCGAAAAATACCTTATAGTCTCTCTCAGTTCAGGAAACAGAGAAAACAGTTCCAGAAGGCCAAGGCATCTAGAATTTAAGGCTGGAATGACAGAAAGAGGGGAGCTTCAGGGAGCCCCACAGAGAGAGAGCTCCAAGTATCTGCAGAGGCAACCTTCAACTTTTGGCTGAATACTAATCAGTGTAGGTTGGGAGAAAATGATCTAAATTCAGAGAAAGAGCCACCAAAAAAGAGTAGAGAGAACAATTCCTAATGCTCACACCAGTC
Organism: Mustela nigripes; assembly: GCF_022355385.1. Lineage (NCBI taxonomy): Eukaryota > Metazoa > Chordata > Mammalia > Carnivora > Mustelidae > Mustela > Mustela nigripes. The sequence continues at coordinate 126,489,043 of NC_081558.1, read as the reverse complement.
TGAGAGTAATGTGCCTTCCCAGCAGCCAGAATGGAAAGTCATTACATTATAATAATAGAGATGAATCCCCAGAAAGGCCACGTATTGAGAGTGGTGCTAACTTAGCCCTAGAGCAAAGCCTCCTCCACTTCCATTCCAGCAAAATCTAAAAGCAACTCTCAGAATGACCCAGCTGATTCCAAGTAATTTAACTGTACACCAAAATAAAATCCAACACTATTTATAGGAATACAATATAATCCAACCAGCAACAATAGAAAATTCACAAAGTCTGGATTCAGTAAAATAATTATTAGACGTGCAAATAAACAGGAAAATATCATTTCTAACAAGGAGAAAATCTATCAATAGAAATAGTCCTAGAAATGACAGAAATAAAGGAATCACCAGAAAAGAATTTGAAATAGTTATAAATGTGCTCTATATATTCATGGAGGTAGAAAAACACATGAGTATGATGAAAAGAAAAATTAAAGGTATGAAATGACCACTTCCGAAGACGAAAAATGGACATTAAATGAAAAATGATTTGGGTTAAAGTGGGAGCATATTAATCACTGCAGAAAAAAACAGAGCATTGGACTGTTGAAAACAAATTATTGAAATAGTAGACACTATTAATACATATCAGTTAAAACTATCCAAAATGCAATACAGAAAAAAAGTGTGAAAAATATGAAGAAAGAATCAGTGACCTATGAGACAATAGCAAGCAGTCTAATAAATATGTAACTGGATCCTGAGACAGATGAGAGAGAGAAATAGAAAAAATATTTGAAGAAATAATGCTAATTTTGTAAATGTTTTATCCAAATAATCTTCCTACCAATAGAAGTATAGAGAATATAAAACAAAATAAACATTAATAAAAGCACGCCAAGTCACCTCATAATCAAATTATTGAAAAACAGTAATAAAGTCTTAAAAGTGGTTTAAAAAGATGCAATACGGCATATATTAAGGAAGAAATATAGAAATGTTTTCAGAATTTTTGTCAGAAGTTATGCAAGCCAGAAGATAATGAAGCAAATTTTTTAAGGGTAGGAAGGAAGGAAGGAAGGGGCTGGAAGATAAAGGCTGGAAGGAAGGGAGGAAATTGTCAACTTTCTTACTAGCTAAAATATATTTTCAGACAAGGAAACAGAAAATTCATTGCAAAAAAAAGAGAGAGAGAGAGAGAGAAGGTTTAAATTGCATTAAAAAGCAAAACCTGGGGTGTATGGATGGCTCAGTCACTTAAGCAACTGCCTTCAGTTGAGGTCATGATCCCAGGGTCCTGGGATCAAGCCCCACATCAGCAGGGAGATTGCTTCTCCCTCTCCTTTTGACCCTCCCCCCACCCTGTTCATGCTCTTACTCTCTGTTTCTCTCAAATAAATAAAAAAATAAATAGAATATTTTAAAAAGGAAGAAAGCAAAACCTAACAATATGCTCTCTACAAGAAATTCAGTTATTATGTTAATCGGGATGCAACAGGAAACAGACCAATGGAACATATACAGACATATACAAACGCATATTATATATACATATGTATATAAAATCTCTTTACATATATATATTTATATGTGTGTGTGCATATATATATGCACACACACGTATTGAATTGGCTCACATGATTATGAACGCTAAGAAGTCTCAGTCGGCCATTCACAAGCTGGAGACCCAGGAGAGATGGTAGCAGAGTTTCTGAAGGCCTGAGAATCAGAACCAATGGTACAACATCCAGTTCAAATGCAGGAGAAAGACAATGTCCCAGCTCAAAAACAGGCAGGAAAGAGTGAATTCTTCCTTACTTTTCCTTTTTACTCTATTTACATCTCCAGTTGATTGGATGAGGCCCACCCCTATCAAGCAGGACAATCTGTTTTACTCAGGTTTATTCTAACCTTATTATTAAGGTTTATTCTATCCTTAGTCTCATCCAGACATACCCTTACAGACACACTCAGACTAACATTCAACCAAATACCTGGGCACTGTGTGGTTCTGTCAGGTTGACACATAAAATTAACCATCAAAAATATAAATACAGTAATGTTAAAAGTAAAAAGATGAGTAAAGATAGACCACGAAAACAAAAATTAAAAAAAAAAAAAAAAACTGAAGTGACCATAATAATATCAAACAAAATAGACATCAGAATAAGGAAGATCACTGCTAAAGGGATCAATTCATCAAGAGGACAAAACCAAAATCAACCTTCTAAATGTGTATGCACCTAAATACAGGAAGAAATAACCGAGGGAAAAGCATGACAGGATAAATAGTAAATCTATTGCTATAGCTGGGGAGTTCAAGACTCTTTCTGAGTGGACAAAGAAGAAGTGGACGGAAAAGAGGTGGACAAAAAATTAGTAACATTATAGCAAGTGACTCATTTTACATGAAGTATTGCTTAGAGGAAAATTTACCATTCTAAATGCTTCCAAGAAAATAAAGATCTATGAACAATGATCTGAGCTTGCACCTTATGAAACTAAATACAGAAGAGTAAATTCAGCACAAAGTAAGCTTGAAGAAAAGGATGAGAGCAATCAGAGCAGAAATCACTAAAAGAGCAGAAAAGAATAGAGAAATGAATAGAACCAAAATTTATGTCTTGGAAAAGGAAGATAAAATTGGCAAACCTCTTGCTGTACTAACCAGCGAAAAGAGAATACGCAGATTATCAGTATAAGGAATGACAGGGAGGACATCATGATAGATTCTACTGGCTTTCTAAAAAATAATGAAAAAACATGAACCACTTTGTGTCGATAAATTTTAGAACTTTGGTGAAATAAAGAAATTCCTTCAGGGGTGCCTGGATGGCTGTCAGTTGAGTGTCAGACTCTTGATTTCAGCTCAGGTCGTGATCTCCTGTTAGCTCTGCACTCAGTGTGCAGTCGTCTTCAGATTCTCTCTCCCTCGTCCTCACCACCCTCACTCTCTCTCTCTCTCTCTCTCAAATAAATAAATAGTTTTTTTAAAAAAAAGCAATTTCTTTAAAATGCAAATCACAAAAGTTCAGTGAAAAAGAAGCAGAAATCTGAATATCTCACCATTTGTTAAATTGAAGACATAATTAAAAACCTCTCCTCAAAAAAGGATACAAAATGCCAACGTCAGATAATGTTACTTGTCAATTTTACCAAAAAATATAAAGAAGAAAGACTATTGATTTTATAAAAACTCTTCCAGAAAATTGAAGAGGAAGAAATACTTCTCACCTCATTTTATATGGCCAATATCAACCTGGAATTGAAACAGACAAAGACAATAAAAGAAAATTAGATATCAATAAGCCTCATGAATATCCTAACAACATTTTAGCAAAAAAAATCCGGGAATATATACAAAAGACAATAGATTGTGACCAGGTGTGTTTTAACTAAACAATGCAAGGTTGTTTTACTACTTTAAATCAATCAAAGTGATTCATTGTATTTACAGAACACAAAAGACAACCCACCTGATCAACTTAATTAATGGAGAAAAATGTTTGATACGATGTTTTTATGTTTGATAAAGTTTAAGAGTTATTTATAATAAAAACTTTCAGGAAACTGAGAATAGAAGACAACTTCCTCAATCTGATAAAAGGAATCAACCTCTTGTTCTCATCATGCAAATATTGAAAACAAGGCAAATATCTCTATTGTTCCTTTTATTCAATTTGCATTGCAGACTCCAGCCAACGCAGTACAGCAATAGAGGAAAAAAAGTTTACAGTTTCAAAATGGTTTACATAGACAACCTTAAAGAATCTCCAAAAATGCTATTAAAACTAATAAGTCAGGGGCACCTGGGTGGCTCAGTAGCTTAAGCACCTGCCTTTGGCTCAGGTCATGATCCTGGAGTCCAGGGATCAAGCTCCAGGTCAGGCTCCCTACTTAGCGGAGAGCCTGCTTCTCCGTCTTTCCCTCTGAGCAGGGAGCCTGATTCTCCCTCTCCCTCTGCCGCTCCCCCTGCTTGTGTGCTTTTGCTCTCGCTCTCTTTCTCTGTGTCAAATAAACAAATGAAACCTTAAAACAACAACAACAACAACAACTAAAAAACCTAAGAAGTGAGTTTAGCAAGCTTCCAGAAAATTCAAGGTCAATATATGTAAGGATATCACATTATATAAACAATAAAATTTAGAAATGGAACATTTAAAAGATCATGTCATTTACAATATTACCAAGTAGTCAGAAAGTGTAGAAATATATTAATCAAAACAATGAAAATATGTACACTGAAATCTATAAAATATTCTTGAGACAAATTAAGGAGCTAAAAAAATAATCAAGCTATGTACCATGCTTTTGGATCAGAAGACTGAACACTGTTAACAATTACCACAAATGGAACTATATGTACAACAGAATCCCAAGTAAAATCCCAGCAGCACATTTTTCCTCATTAGAAATGTATACGCTGATTTCAAAATATGTATGGAACATCAAAGGATGTAGAGCAACCAAAAGAATGGTCAAGTGTGAGGACTAATATTACCTGATATCAAGGTTTATTAAGAAACTACAGTAATGGGACTCCTGGGTGGCTGAGCCGGTTAAGCATCTGCCTTCAGCGCAGGTCGTGATCCCAGGCTCCTGGGATCAAGCCCCACATCAGGTTGCCGACTTCTGCATCTCTTTCTGCTGCTCCCCTTGTGCTCTCTCTCTCTATCTGTTAAATAAATAAATAAAATCTTTAAAGAAAAATAGAAAGGAAGAAACTATAGTAATCAAGTATGGGTGCAATGATAGACAAATAGAGTCCAGAAGTGGATATATGTATACAATCCACTGGTTTTTGACAAAGGCACTAAGGCAACTCAGTTGGAAAAAGGATAGTGTTTTAAACAATTTGTGCTTTAAAAATTAGATATCCACATGGGAAAAAATAAACCCAGACCTTTATATCACACTATACAGAAACATTTGCTTTAAGTGGCTAATAGCTTTACCTGTTTGGAAGCAAAACTGTAAAAATTAACAAGAAAACAAGACAGAAAGTATTTGTGACCTTGGGCTAGGCAAATATTTCTTGGATGGAAGACAAGTATAAGCCATTAAAGAAAAAGGAATAAAATGAATTTATTTTGATTTGATCAAAATGAAATATGTCCACACTTCAAAAGACACTGTTCAGAAAATGAAAACGCAAGTCACAGAAAGGGTGAACATATTTGCAGCTTTTTTAAAAAAAATAAAGGTTCTATATAGGAGTGCCTGGGTGGCTAGGTCACTTAAATGCCTGCCTTTGGCTTGGGTCATGATCTCAGGGTCCTGGGAGAGACCCTCATATCATTCCATGAGAGCCCCTGCTCAGCAGGAAGTCTGCTTCTCCCTCTCCCTCTGCTGCTCCCCCTGCTTAGGCGCTCTCTCTCTCTCTTTCTATCTCTCTCAGATAAATAAAATCCTTTAAAATTATTTTGAAAGATTCTATATTGAAATATGTAAAAATCCTTACAACTAAACAAGAAGACAAAGATGAATAAATTAGCAAAAGGTTTGAATAGAAACTTTGTCAAAAGAAGTTTACAAATGGTTAACAAGTACACAGAAAGTTGCTTAAGATTATTAGTCATTAGGGAAATTCAAATGAAAACCAAAGTGAAATATCACACACTAGAATGGCTGAAATTTAAAGGTATATGTCACAAAGTATGTGGACCAACTAGAACATTCATACATTGCTGATAGGAACACAAAATGCACATTTGAAAAGGAAAACAGTTTGGTAGTTTCATGTAAAGTTAAAATATATTTACCATACCATCCAACAATCCTGTTCCTATTTACTTAGCCAAAAGCAACAAACACATGTTCAAGAGAGGCTTGTTCTCAAAGTTCATAGCAACATTATGTATAATAGTAAAAAACTGGAAACGATCCAAATGTCCGTTTCTGGCATATCCTTATAGTGGAATACTACCCAGGAATAAAAAGGAATAAACTTCTGATACACAGGACAACAGGGATAAATCTCAAAACCAAACTGAAATAAACCAAATACATATTGTGTGATATTACTTATAAGAATTCCATAAAAGACAAAACAGAGCGACACAGAGCAGATCAGTGGTAGTCAGGGACTGGGGTGGGGTCAATGTGAGAACAAAGGGTTGTGTGGGAACTTCTGGGAATGACCAGAATGTTCTATATCAGGTTTTTGGTGATGGTTACTCAACTGTGTACACTTGTCAAAATCATCAAATTGTACACTCAAATTTGGTGAATTTTATTGTATGTAAACCATGCCTCAACAAAGCCAATTAAGAATATACTTATTTAGTCTCTCTTGTTTGTAATGCACATACTACAGATAAGAGAAGAAAAGGTTGCTTTTTAAAAAAATTATATGACCTACAATTTTCTCTTTTTTTCTTACCTCTGCCTATTTCTTCAATTGTCTTTTAGAACACCGTTGATTCCCATCTCTCTAGATACACTTGCCTTCTCTAGATCTCTAATTGAGTATCTTAGAATCTCTTCAAATTCAATTCATCCAATTTCAAATCATCATAGTTGTCCCCATGTATTATGTTGTGGTTTTTTTGTTTTGTTTTTTTTTGTTTGTTTGTTTGTTTTGGGGGGTTTCTTTGCTGGCTCATTCCTACAACGCCAAAGCTAGAATCCTGAATTTTTTCCTTTGAGTCCAGCATTCTTTCTTCAACAATCCACGGTAAACTCTCTTTCCATTTTTTAGCTTTGAAATCTTTCTGCTTCTCTCCATCTGCTCTGCCTCCACTGCCTGGAGGTCACTAGTCTTCCTCTTGGAGGCCAGCAACAGGCTCCTAGCTGCCCTCTGCCAGCACAGTGATCTCTTGAATTCCAAATGTGATCTGTCACTTACCCTTCTGGCACCATACTGCCTACAGGATTAAGTTGGACCTGCTTTACATGGATGTATGAGGCCACCGGTCATCTTCCCTACTTACCTCTGCAATCAAAACTCTGGTCTCTGCGGCCACAGAGAATGGTCTTCAGTTCTTACAGTGTGGCATGCGTCTGTCCACCTCCTGGGATGGCGGACATTTCCTCTCTCTGGAACATCCTCTCCTCAGCCAGCAGGCCTCTCTGTCCCAACCTGCCCAGTCTACCTGCTTCTTTCCCATCCTGCAGTTCTTTACCTTAGACATCGCTTCCTCTGGGCACCATTTGACTTTTCTTGTGTTTCCATGGCACCCAGAACCCCTTTCAAGGCATTTACTGCAGTGAAATTTTTTGGAAATCTTTAAACCTATATTCTCTTCTAGACTACATGCTCCGCGAAGGCAAAGAACTTTCTGTCTTCCTCACCAGACCTCCAGACCCTAACATGATGCATTTTACATAGAAAACATTAAACTAATAAAGGTTAAAAAAGTAAGTGATTCTGCTTTCTCTTCTTGCTATCAAAAACATTCAAGTTAATCACATTATTTCCTAAAATTAAATGCTGAGTCATGTGCTTCACTTTTGAGCACGTAAGTTCAAATACTCCTGGCGGCGAGGCGGCCATTTTTAAGGGTCAATTTAAAAGCATCGTTGGTTGCCCTTTCATTATATTATAGTAATCCCCTCATTTCTCACTCATTCTTTAATTTGAAAAAAACAAAACAAAGCAAAAAACTTGTGAACACGTGGTGTTAATAAGTGTGTGGAGTGTCATTCTGTCAGAGAGCGCATGAGACAATTCCATCATTGATCCACACCTGTCTGTCCATTGCTCATGCCTTCTTACAGGGGGAGAGTGAGGTCTCAGTTTGCATACAATGTTCCTTCTGTTTAAAAATGAGTGGTAACTTATGCAGGAAGTTTCTTGTGTTCAAGGCAAAAGCCCCCAGATTGAGGATACATCTTCTCCCTGATAACATGTCTGGTCATTGTTGGAAATGTTACGTTCTCTACCTCTGCTAGAACATTTCAGTAGATTCCGAGAATGTTTAGTAACATTCAAAGAAGTCTATTTTAAGGAGTGGTGAGATGGAGATAGTCAAACTAGTGATTTAGTCCAGTATAATACAAAATATCTTTCCCTATATCATTATACAGTTTGTCATAGTTGTTACCTTTAATATTTAGACCTATGAATAAAGGAGAAAGATTATTTTCTCCTATCTAGATTAACACTCACTAACATAAACTCACTCAGCCTTTACCTCTGATTGCAATAATAGCACATATTTCCTATAAAAAGTCTATAGAAATACATATATACACACAAATATATAATTGTTTCTAGAGAATCAAATGTGATTAAGTGAGGATGTAGGGTAATATCACTTCATTGATTTTTGGGTTTTTTTTTTTCCGCATTAGAAAGTATTTATGTATATTTTGTTATGCTTAAAAATAAAAAACAGAAAAATGTAAAAATTTGAAAAACATTCTAAAGTAGAAAAAAATTCTACATATTTCTGTTAATATTTTGTATATTTTCTGCTACTAACACAATTGATCTTTGAGCAACACAGGTTTGAACTGTGTGGGTCCACTTATATGCAGATTTTTTCAATAAACATAGTACAGTACTGTAATGTATTTTCTTTTCTTTATGATTTTTCTTAATAACGCTTGCTTTTCTCTAGCTTACTTTATTGTAAGAATACATTGTATAATGCATATAGCATCAAAACACATATTAATCCACTGTTTATATTATTGGTAAGGTTTCCAGTTACCAGTAGACTGTTAGAGGTTAAGTTTTGGGGGAGAGAAAAGTTACATGTGGATTTTGGACTGTACAAAGGCCTGCATCCCTAACCCCAGCACAGTTCAAGGGTCAACCAGATGGGCTCTTAGGTGGCTCAGTTGGTTAAGTGACTGCTTTCAGCTCAGGTCATGATCCTGGAGTCCTGGGATCCAGGCTTACATCAGGCACCCTGCTCACCTGCTTAGAGGGGAGCCTGCTTCTCCCTCTGACCCTTCCCCTGCTCATGCACCCATGCTCCCTCTCTCTCTCTTTCTCTCTCATTCTCTCTCCCAAATAAGTAAACAAAATCCTTTTTTTAAAAAAAGGATCAACTAGATGTATTTACTTATAAAACTTTGGTTATACTCTACTTGTTCAACTCACTTTCTCCTGGTTATATTGAATTTATTCACTGACCATAATTTATTTAACCATACTTCCACTGCTGAATATTTTCATGGCAGCATAAACAATGTTGCAAAGAACTAAATGAGCATAAATCTTTTTTAATATCTCAAATTGTTTTCTTAGAATACATTCCTACAAGTGAACTTGCTGGCTCAAATATGTGAATATTTGTAAAGCTTTTGTTACATCATATCTGTATTATCCTCTAAAAAGCTGTGTTATCTTACATTTCTAAAAACAATTTATGGCTGTCCTCATTTCCCACCACCCTTGCCAATACTGAATATTATCATTTTTCATCTTTGCCAGTGTTGCATGTGAAGTCTTTTTAAATTAATATTTTAGTATGCGTTTCTTTGTTATTTTGTGACATGGACATTTTCTCATACTCTTCGTAACTTGTAGAGTGAATTGCTTGCTATTTTCTTTCTACAATTTTCCTCTAATAATGTACCACATTAATTTATACAGTTCTTCATAAATAAGAGCATTTGCTCTTCATTTTTACTTTATTTTTCAATTATTTTTACTAGTTTGTCATTGCTACTTTATTTTATGGGACTACCTTTTCATGTTTACACTTTTGTATTTATTAACATTTCTATTTTTGATTGTTTACTTTTTGTTTCCACCAAGAAATCAGATAGACTTTCATCTATACTTTTTTTTAACTGATTTTATGAGTTCAAAACTATATTCTCTTTAACACTTGCATCTATCTGCAGTTTTAAATAAATACTGTGAGGTGGACATGAAGTTTTATATTTTCTTGTTAATAATAAAAATGCCATTCCTCCTCCCCATTGACTAAAATGGGTTCTTTATCATGTTAATAAGGATATCTTCTGCCATCTTGGGCTACTTACTCATACTTCTTATTTGACTTATAAGCAACAGAGTATGTTTATGTTCATTCAAATATGGCATGAATTTCAGTTTTCTTTCTTTCTTTCTTTCTTTTTTTTAGTAAGGCGACAAGTTTATTAAGCAAGGATACAGAGAAAGCTCTCAGGAGTTAGAAGGATCCCAACAGGGTTGCCAAATTTCAACTTTTCATCATATGATACTCACTGACCTGAAACAGTCGGGTTGAGTAAAGTGTTGAATGTGTGTTGGGTCACTTTCTCAGTTTTCTTACTCCCTTCCATTAATTTATCTGTCCTTACACTAGTACCATGCCAGAGTCATTATTAAGCTTTAATAATGTGGTATTTAATTTTGACAGCTCTGATTGTTATTTATGGTGCTTCTTTTTGTCTATTTATTCTTCCATTGGAGCTTTAGGATCCATTTTATTGGAATTGCTTTAAATTTGTACATTTGGTTGGAGAGACTCACATCCTTATAATATTTGCATTCAGGAGCATGACATATATCTATATAAAATCAACCTAACTCAGTTTCTCAATAAAATTTTACATTCATGTTAATACTCTTAGTATATTATTGAGTTTATTTTTAAGCATAATTTTATGACTTTTTAAAAATGCATTTCCTTTTCTCATTGTGTTATTCTAAATGGATTATGATTGGTTATTACTACAGTGAGGCTATCTCTAAAACCTGAAAATAGGTCAGAATCTCTTGTCATAGGAGGGGATCACTAACCCATTCTTATCAAGAAGAAATGAGTGCCAACAGAAAATACCATGTGGTGAACTTGGAGATGTTGTCTACCTGAAAGGGATGGCCACTCATCAGCCTCAGCAGCTGTGGCTGGTGAGGACTCTGTCTGGGCTTATGATTTTGCAGGAGAAGATGGAAATCCAGTTTCACGTGAAATGAGCTCAGAGTTTTTAAGTAATGGTAAAGACACATACGGAAAGCTCAACTTAAAAACATGTAGTAAGATCCTAGTGAAAACAGGAAATTTTCTGTAAACATTAATTTATGTCCTCCAAAACTGTGTATTGAGTACATATTATGTATCATATTCTATAGAGAAAAATGACAAATACATTAGTCAGCTTGAGCTACTGTAAGAGAATGCCATATGCAGGATAGCACAAACAACAAATATTTATTCCTCACAGTTCCGAAGTCTGGAAAGTCCAAGATCAAGACCCTGGTAGATCTTTGGTCTAGTGAGCTTCCCTGGCTGGAAATATTCCACATGTCATCAATCCATGTATATTGTCAAACATTAATGCCAGGAAAGTAATGTATCTATGAGTCCACAAGAAGAAGATAATGGAAGCTCCACATTTGGCACCTTTCCTGGATTCTGCCCTATGCCTTCCTTCCCTTGGTTGATTTTAAATTTATATCCTCCCCCTGTAATAAATCATCACCATGAGTATAGTCACTTTCAGTGAATTCCGAGACCCTACTAGCAAATGATCAAATCTGAGGACAGACTCTTTTGAGGACTATTCCCTCTAAACTTTTACAGTTGTCTTAAAACCTCACACTTGTCATTTGAGTTTAAAGTCCTAAATGACCTGACCCTTAATGCAAACACACACACAGACACACACACACACACACACACACGTACACACACACACACAAAAAGGTACTAACTCTAGTTTTTTTAGTTTTCAGTGATATTGAAATAAAGGTAGTCAAGAAAATACTGGCTTTTTACTGGGAAAATTTTCGTAAATGACATAGAAAGCAACAATGTTTCCAGACTGTAATAAACAGAACACAAATAGAATAGATCAGCATCGATCAGAATGATAATAATGATTATAAGAACACATCACATTCTACACGTCTGAAGTACATCAAGCTCAATGTACTAACATCACTTTTAATTGAGATGACAAAAGCATGTGGAAATCTTGGAAAATCACAAAAAAGAACAAATATCTACTTTCAAAATTGGGTAAGATAAGGGATTTTATAATTGGTATGTACATATATATCTGTGGAAAAATTAAAAGAGATCAAGTTCTGATTGATAGCAAAAAAAAATTCCTAACTGAAGCATGGAAAATCCATAGCTGTCCAAGCACACTAGGCTGTAGTTAGGTTCACTAATAATGATCTCATTCAGAATACAAATATCTCTCTGTTTGAGAGCTATCTCTTAGCTATCAAAAGTGAAATCTGGGGCTGCCCGGAGAGAAATAGGATTCTATTCCAAATGACTCAGGTAACACATTCTGAACATTAGCTCAGAAATGACAAACTGGATAATAGAAGATGATTAAAGAAGACAAAAGAAAATGAGTAGACATTTCTAATCTACATAAAAGAAGGTTTGAGGATAAGACAGTATCCTTCCAATGTTTGAATAATCATTATTTAGAAATACACACACCTCCACCTCTATGGCAATGATAGATGAAACCAATTCTAGTGTGCAATGATCTCCATGTAAGTAGAACTTTCAAACAATCATAGCTGTCTAAGTGTAGAATGAACAAATAGGTACCCTTTGGGGTCAGGTGGGGAAGCATTTGTCTAAGCACATGATGGGAACTTTGTAGAGAGAACTCAATATAATTAAGTGGTTTTAACTGATAACTTTTAATTAATCTTGAAAGTGATTTTATTTTTTGTTAAAAGATTTTATTTATTTATTTGACAGGCAGAGACCATAAGTAGGCAGAGAGGTGGGGTGGGGAGTGGGGAAGCAGACTCCCCACCAAGCAGAGAGCCTAATATGGGGCTCGATGCCAGGAACCTGAGATCATGACCTGAGCCAAAGGCTGAGGCTTAATCCACTGAACCACTCAGGCACCCCTTGAAAGTGATTTTAAAAACTGAGTCACCTTTAATCCTGATCAAATCTTCAGGTTCTGTATCTTCTGATTTATTTTCCTAGTCCAGGACGGGTTAGAAGTAGTGATTTAGAAGTGGGGGAAGTTGTTGCCAGGAATGACCTAACATTTATAGAACTCTTAATATGTGTTTTACATATATTGTATGATTTATTCTTTAGAAAAAGGTTACTATTAAGTCAATCTCTCCTTCTGTATGAAGGGAGGTAAATTCAGGCATTGAAAGAAACCACCCAAGGTCCAACAGCAACTAAGCAAGAGTACACATTCTGTCCAACCTAGATCCCTCTTCCAATGGCTGTGTTGTTTCTCAAACCATCTCTTTCTAACAGCAAGAAATGAGAGCCAAAAATAAGTCAGTGAAAGAATGACAGAGATTTTCTGTAAATCAGATTTAATACCTTACAAAGCATAGTTGTCTGGGCCCATTTAGCGTACATCCAAGCTACCTCTCCTATTTCAAATAGCTCTTGAATGTAACTAAATTATAAGAGTAGAGTAACTAAAGTTCATTTTAGTACTCAAGCTCTACATCATCAAGAAAATGGAGGTGTAGGCGTGCCTGGGTGGCTCAGTGGGTTAAGCATATAACTCTTGATTTCTGTTCAGGTCATGATCTCAGCATCATCGGATGGGGCCTGTGTAGGGATCCATGATCAGTGGGGAGTCTGCTTGAGATTCTCTCTCTCCTTCTCCCGCTGACCCTCCCCTCTCCATGTGTTCATGTTACCTCTTTCTCAAATAAGTAAGTAAATATTAAAAAAGAAAGAAAAGTAAGAAAGAAAATACGGAGTTGTGTTCATGATACTATGTCTAGGGAGATCAAAGCCATTGCCATTGTTCAGGAAAAAAATTCCTGTATTCCCGTTGCTTCAGAAAATTACGTTGATGGAGGTTCACATAAAAGTCCTTTAATGTGCTCTGTGGTGGAGTTCAGACGTTTGCCTGAATCAGCTGTGAACAATATAGAAATGTGATAATGGCATCAGGATTGTTTGGTTTCAAGTGACAGAATTTCAAATGGAACCAGCTTAGACAATAAAGGGCACATTCAAAGCCTACTTTTCCAACCTCACAAAGGATAGAGGTATAGCTAAGCCTCAGAGAAAAGCAGACAAAATGACTGGTCTTGCCCAGGAGTCTTTCTTTCCATCTTCTATTTACCATGGCTTCTCTCAGCGTCATCTTCTCCTACTGAAGACTGATTTTTTCCTTGCTGTGGATAACATGGCTGCCTCCATGGCATTACTTCCTAAAGCTACTACTGGCACGCTAAATTCCAGGGACTACACCTTGTCTTAGTCCTATTTGAAAATCATGGATAAGGACTCTAATTACTTAGTTTACTTCAAGCATCAAACAATGAGCCAATCAGTTGTATCCATGAGAAAGAGTTTGCATAGAATCAAAATGGTCTCTGAGGGACCAACATGTATATTAAGGCCATGCCTAGACTTAGAAATTATAGGCCAGGAAGACACCACAGTAAGCATCTATTATATTTGGTCTCCACTGAATTTTAGAAATTTGGGGGGAAAATTCTACGAAAACATGAAAAAATTTTTAACATAAAAAATTGGGCCCTTAATGGAATAAGCTTCAATGATCTAGAAGATATACTTATTTCAGACATTTAATTGTTTAATGATATGAGACAAAACATGTATTTTAGTCAAGGCCTTTTTCCAACAGTGTCTTAGCATTACTAGAGCATTAAATTGCTAAATTGAGGGGAAAAAACTTAGAAAAAGCTATGTCTTTTCTTATGTGAGTGAGGTCCTAGTGAAAAACTGAGTCCTTAATAAAACAAGTTTGTCTAAGTGATTTCTATAAAATATTCCAAGATCTGTTTCATCTTCTTCTAGTTCAGTTGTTGTAAAGCATTACTGTATGAGTTGAGGTGAAAGTGGGTAATACTATTCCCCTTTACTGAAGCACAAGCCAAAACTCAGTGAGAGCAATGCATGGAAATGTATGTTAATCATTAGAAGAGGCTTAGAAGTATATGTTCCAATGACATGGTTACAGAGATACAGTTCTTAACTGAATACTATTTATTTATGTGAAAATTCAAGTTGCTGCCACTGAAAGTTTATGCCGAAGGCAAATTGTCAAATCTGAAATGTAAGGCCTAAAAGCTGGTCTTGGATAGATTAAAAAAACACACAGCAAATAGACTGCATTGTTGTAGGCTGAAGCTCATTTTCAGAAATACATTGCTCAGCACTAAAGTGGACAGTCTAATCAGTTCCTTTGCAGAAACTGCAAGATTTTTACAAATGAAAGAAAATCTACAGAGATGAAGCTATGACTGGAAAATTTGATCCACATGGTTGTATTTTTAGATCTGTCAAAGATTGACCTCTGTTTGCAGTTTTCCTAGCAATAGTTTAATATAAAATTAACCTATATGTAACATTTCTATATTTCATGGAGTTGTGCTATATATTATACCTTATCTATTATTTCTAGAAAGGTCAAATATTCTCTCTGTTAGTTATAAATATTTCTTCTTTTCAAGCTATGCAAATGGTAGTTAGCCTCTTCTGCATACATTTTGTGAAGGATTCTGGTCAATTAACCTAAAAATCCTTATCTGTGATGAGAAAGCTTGGTGGAAATTTACAGAGGATGGAATGTACTATTTTGTTGCCTTCACAATATCTGAAGGGTAAAGAGATGGTGAACATATGGGGAAATTCTCACCACTGGAATCCAAACAGGAAGATTTCTTATTTTTTCATCAGTATGTGGGAAAATCTTGGATGTGGAAAAATAGCGACTTCTCCATATTTAAAACAGACACAACCTGGTTGTTTTCACAGGCATATCATTATTATTTCATAGATAAGTGAGTATATAAGTGTGTCAACGCATACCTACATGTGTGTGGGTACATAACGTGGTGACCAGGAGAAAAAAAGCTCTGGAGTAAAACCATTACCCATTTTAAAGTATGCTTTGACTAAACCTATTATTGGCAATTCAGTTGACAATCGTATTACGGTGTGACATTCAAATGTCAAATGCATATCTCATTTTCAACTAAGACCATTACATCATTCCTTGTCAAATGCACTGAAATATGGCTAGGTCTAGCTCTGATTAGATAAGGGACCTCATGCTGGTGTTAGCAAATCCAACCCCAGGGATTGATTCCCAAGCTGAGGGAAATGGCAAAGTTATTATTGATGATGGTGCCAAAGCTAACAGGTTTCACATGTCCTTCGTGAACATATGGCTACAGCCCCAGCAGCGACACCATTAAGAGCCATTTGTTCAAGTGTCCTAGAATCACTGCTGAAGAAAAATGAAAAATTTGTAAATTTTAAATACCCACCAGTATGGAAGTTTGTCCAACTCCTTGCAGGTTGTCTGGTTCACTGCACTTACTGGAATCATATGAAAAATAACCCTTTGTGTATATGCAGGAGTTTGTCTCATTAGAGAGACCATATAACAGGTACATTAGAACCCGAGTCTAAGGTTTAAGTCTGGGCTCTGTGCAGTGCTGGCTGTATGGCTTTGGCAAAGTTCTTAATTTCTTGAAACATCAGTTCTTCTGCACAATTGTGATAATTGTGAAAATGAAAT
The DNA here is from genome assembly GCF_022355385.1 of Mustela nigripes. Classification (NCBI taxonomy): domain Eukaryota; kingdom Metazoa; phylum Chordata; class Mammalia; order Carnivora; family Mustelidae; genus Mustela; species Mustela nigripes. Next base: position 126,472,663 of record NC_081558.1, on the reverse strand, counting down.
GAAATCATGTATAACCAATAAATGGTAGTTCTTCCCATTACATTGTTTATCCCTTTTGCAACTTCATGGAATATGTAGGGTATGCAGTATAGTCTTGTTCTTGATCAAGAAACAGACCTAATGAGGGCAAGTGGCTTGTCCAAGGTCACGAGGCTAATAAGAGTGAAAGAGAATCAAGCCCAAGTCTCTTGATTTTAAATGCAGTTTTCCTAAGTGTCTGTGGAGGAACAGAAACCCTGTAAATTAGACTATAATTAAGGTACTACTACACTTACAGAGGCAAAGTGAAATAGTGAATTGGTTCAATTACCTCAATGATGCAAGCCCAAAGTACCAAAATGCTTTTATGTAATATGTCTGAATATATCGGACCAAATATCTGAATAATTGCTCAATTATTCATATCATTTTGAACATATGTATAAATCTGATCTTTTTTATAGGATGAGGGTAGGTTCTGAATCATGTCTCCAATCTTTCCAACATAAATAGAGAGTATTATTTTTCATTTTCCCCTTCTAATTTGTTCAAAATCCAATGGCTTTTTTTATTATTAAATTGAAGTCTGGGGATAAATGGGAAAATCTTTACTGAAATATGGTACTTCCAACTGTAATTTTGGTTTGAATTAGACTGCTTACAAGGAACACAACTTCTTAAAAAAGTGACAAGCCATGACCTTCTTCATAGGTTTGTGTTGGGGGTAGGGCATAGTTTGACATCCTTTCAGCTTTTATTGTTAGTGCAGAATCAAATTCTGATCCTGGAGAAAATGTTTCAACCCCATTAAAAGGGGTTATATTCAATTAGCCCAAGACAATTCTCATATCACGAAGGAGCCAAAATTACAGTTATTCGAAACTAAAAGAAACCTACCTCCTCTTTTTTTTTTCTCTTCTGATCTTTACAAAACACTTACCTATTTCAAGATGGAATTAAATTCTTCTGATTATATTTCCTTAGCTACAGTCCTGAATGGAACATAATATCAGCATTAAAACAAAAATTAGTGACATTTAGAAAACAACCAACAAAAGTTTTTCAAACTATAGAAATACACACCAATTAAAACAAATTGGGCATAGTTAAAAATCTCGTGTCTGTACTAAAAACAAATCTGTCAGCCTACCATCACTTATGTGCTATAATAAATACAGTGCTTAGTAAGATACGGGAATAGCATTACCCTGGATTGACAAGCCTATTATACTTTGAATAGGTACAACACAGAAAGTGGAGGAGCAAGTGCCTTTGTTCACTGTGAAGTCTGCATTGTAGAATGATCCCTAGAGATGAGGAAGGAAGAGGTTCAGACATAATTAGGGCCCGTTTGTACGGTTACATTCAGTATAATGGTGTGGGTGTAAATCTCTCTGTGATAGTGTGCTGACTCTCTCTTCGGGTTGCTAATAAGTTCTCTGTCCCTCCCATCAGCCTCCTGACCTTTGCTCTAAAACCTGTCCAAACTGAGAGGTCCCCTCCAACTGTACAACAGCCTTGTGCCCACAAAGCAGGGAAGCTGGCCACTCTCTGGCTATGACAAGTTCTATCTTCGGAATTTTCAACCTCTGTGTTTAACAGTCTCTGCACTCTGCCATGCCATGTATTCACTTGAGGGCAAACTGAGCCAAGGAGCTGCATCTTTGAAGAAGAGTTTGATGGGTGAAGCCCCCCACACAAAGGAGAACCTGCACAGACCTTTGCTCACCAGACATGAAAGGAAACCTCAAAAGCAGAAAAGAGAGAATGATACAATACTGAAAGTTGTTACAGCTTTGTTTCTTTTTTAAGGGGAAATCATGCCCACTTTTAAAGTTGCCTTGCACCAAGCACAGTCAAGACTGATGTTTTCCTCACCCTCATCTAGAAAGGCCACATGATGAATCAAGTAAGTTAGATGAAAAAGGGGAGGACAAAAAAAGCTTTTACCAAAATATGATTGCTAAGATGCTGATTTAAAAAAAAAAAAAAAAAGGTGTTGTTTAAACAGCTGTCCTTTCTATATTTTTGGCCCCAAAATTCTGCCTCTAAGAAATTTTCCTAAGAAAATAAACACAATTGTGCTCTGAACTCTAGGTCTATAAAAGAATTTTAACAAAAATTTAAATAGAGGACTCATTGGAAATATCATGATATATGCATATACATGATAGACTTAAATACAGCCATTAAGATGATGGTGTTAAAAATTTTAATTTAGTCTCTGCTTACTTGTTTAGTTCTGGGCCAGGTCCGAGCCAGTCAGTAGCATACAGCATCTGTATTCAGAAACCTCACATATACTTGAGATAAGGGGGACATACCTTAACTGGAAAAAAAAAAAAAAAAAAACAGATTAAAGGACATTATGCTTTTGATTTTGTTAAATATATGTTATTTATATATAATTATATATGTATATATATACTAACACACATTATATATATGCCTATTGCACCTTTAGTTACTGCTGCATACCAAATGACCCAAAACAACAGTCCTTAATTATCACTCATGCATGTGTGCATTGCTGTAGGCTTCTAGATTGGCTGAAACAGCTCTGCTTCACATGTTTCTCATCCTCTTTAAAACAGCGGGCCAATCTGAGCATGTTCCTTTTATGGTAGTGACAGGGGTACACGAGAGAAAATAGAAACAAAGACAACCTCTCTAGGTCCAGACATAAGAATATACAATAAAAAAAAAATGTAGGAAAATCCCAAGATGCTTAGGCACTAACATTAGTTATTGGAATGGTAAGATTAGATGTGAATTTTAATTTCTTCTGGTTATTTTTCTGAAGTTACAAGAAAAACATACCTTTCATAATCAAATCCTAACAAACACTTTAGTTTAAATATTTTGCCAAACTTAGTTGTCACAGGTTTCCTATTTTTTTTTCTTTTTATAATAATCATAGAGAAAGGAGAATGACTGGAGAAAGAAAACCTAATATTTCATGATGTCCATCCATATGTAAGTAGATCATAATCATAATAACCCAACCATTACCTGGCCTGACTTTTTTTTTTTTTTTTAAGATTTTATTTATTTATTTGACAGAGAGACAAACAGTGAGAAAGGGAACACAAGCAGGGGGAGTGGCAGAGGGAGAAGCAGGCTTCCCGCCAAGCAGGGAGCCCAACGTGGGGCTCTATGGGGGGCTCACCAGGACCCTGGGATCATGACCTGAGCGGAAAGCAGACGCTTAACGACTGAGCCACCCAGGTGTCCTCTGACTTTGAGTGGAATCCCTGAGCCACTGATAGACTTAATAGTGGTAGAGAATTGTGAATCTAATATCATTCCTGTTTATTTGTTTATTTTCTTCATTTAAGAAAAACCAAGCACTTGCTTTTCAGTTGACGTCCAAAGATAACAATCTCCTTAGATTTACTCCATTTACATGTACACAAGTGTTTTGGTACAGAACAAACAAGATGGCACCTTGCATGCTGTTATTGCTTCTCAAAGGATGTGTGGTCCTTTGTCTCCCAGCCCTCCCCGTGATAGCACACAGCAGGAATGCTTTAGGTCCCATCCGCCTTTTTTTTTTTTTTTTTGCTTTCTGTGCTCATGTAAGTGGGTGTTTTCTTTCTTGTCCTATTGACTGGTTTAGAAAGGCTTTTTATCCCCTCCTTTTTTGGTGCCGTGATTACATTGAATGGTTGATGTTTCTAGCGAATCATTCTACCAATTAGGCTAAAATATTAAAAGACAAGTAACTTGAGAAGGAAACTCGCATTTCTATAGCACTTTGCAGCAGATGTATCCTATTTACTGCTTTATTTTATTGCTTAATGACTGGATCTGAAGTAATTGCACCATTTGACAGATATTTATTTGTAAAATGTGATTCATTCAGTCAGACACTTTTAGAATGATTTTCATGCCAAGTGTTAAAATTGTGTAGGCTTGAGTAGCTCTTTCAAAAGATGCAAACACGCATGTAAATTCCACGCATCAAGCACATCTACTTTCGGCCCTTTTTATTATAGAAATATTTCAGTTGACAAAGAGTGCTAGTGAATAAACGGCAGGGACTTCTGGACTTTAATCAACCGCAATCACTGGCAGAGTTCAGAATTAATTTCCTAACCATGAATCACCTGCAGACAATGAATCACGTTCTAGAGAATTTTGCCAAGCAAAACAAGCCATCATGCCCTGTACAGCTTTTGAGGACAGGTCCATGGAAACTTATTTGACTAGCATAGTTGAAATAATGAAAAGAAAGGAATATATGGAATAGTGGAACAAGCCATCAAATAGTGTCTGGTGACTTTCAGCTTCACAAAGACAGGGGAATCGAGAGTTCAGCATCAAAACGCTCTGTGAAATGGTCTACTCGCTGGTTGGATTCTGTTCCTAAATTCTCGCTACTGAGAATCAAGGAAAAGAATTCTTTGTTCATACTTTCTTGGCTCTGAAACATTCTACACCTCACAGCACAAACGTTACAACATTTCCACTCATTCTTTAACCAATGCATTAGAAACTTTTTCTTTAACTTCTGGTTCATACACTCTCTCTGTGAAAGTAGAGGAATGGGGAGAATTAAATGTGCAGATAACTCAGATGGAAAAAAAAAAACTTTTTTGAATGAAATAGCTAAGTGATCTACATACCTAAATTATTGGTGTGATTGCCTCAGTTTTCTATTCTCTCTTCCAGATAAGCCAACAAAGGAACCAATGATCTTTATTTGTTTCTGGACGTTGTAAAGAAAACAAAAACAAAAACAAAAAACTGAGATAAATTTAAGTTGCAAGACATACAACAAAATATTTAGCATCTTACATAGTATCGTACAAATAGAATTGATCATTTAAAAAGGAAATATTTTCATTGTCAAATTTAAACCAAATCAAACTACCTCAAGTAAAAATATACAACAGTAAAAAATAAAATGACCAACACATGATATTTGACATGGATGCCATTGCAAAGAAATCATGCATGCCATCACAAAGAAAATAAAGAATAAATAGAAAATTCTCATCTAGGAAGAACCGTGAATAATAAGAATTTGTGACCACATTAGACAAATATCAAAAACTCAAAGACTAGACAATATCCATGTTCATAAACTGGTTTGAGGGTTTTTTTTTTAATTGATTGATAGGTCATTAGCATCAAATAAATTTGCCTTTATAGATTCATCCAATTTTGGCATATGAGGAAAAAAAGTGAGATTCATGTCATATGGCACAGAATGAAATAATTTTCCAGACGGGCAATCAATATTTCATTGTAGACCATGAAAACTGGTAAATCGAACTATAAGGTATCCATTGTCAGCCACTTTAGCCAGGTGAATGGAACACATTAACCATTATTATTATTAAGTAAAACTAGCTGGAATTTCCATCTGTGACTTGTATACCATTCTGTTTTTTACAGTGTGTTGCCTTCAGACCTTCTAATCTTTCCCTCTCACTTACTGATTGCCTTGGCACCTGGGTTTGCAGTTCCCTTCCCTTCCAAGGGTTCTGTTGTCATTCTGAGTGCCTGGAAAGACGTGTGCTCAACCCAAAGAAACCCTGAACTCTCTGCATGTTGGCCTCATCTCCAGTGACTTATCTTCCTGTGCACTCCCCTCAGGCGCCCACCACCAAGTTGAAAAGCTGGAACCTTGATCTTTACCTGAAGCTACTGCAGCTCTTACATTGTAAATTCGGACTATATAAATATTTGACCCAGAACTCTTATTTTCTGACTGTCACTTAATCATTTCTAATACTCGAGTCTTCAGTCCCATTGGTTAGCCACTTAACAAATAGTGATGAGAGCTCTCTTCCTACCTTCTATTGTTCCAGACACCGGATTTGCTGGAGTAAAGTGAGAAGTCAAAGATGGCTGCTGTCATGAAGCTTACATTCAAAGCCCTTACCCTGCTTCATTCTCTTGCTCAAGTCCCATGACCCATCATTTCAACTACTCTGTTTTTAATATCCTAACTTCTTTACTCATTGTTTTTTCCATCATCTACTGGCACAAGTCTAAGCCTAGAAGACTCCCGCCGCCACCCTTCCCAGCATATTCACCTCAGTGGCTGACCATAAGTTGGAGGAAATCACATAACTGTGCAGATAAATGCCACAATAAATTCATGGTCTCTCCAACAGCAAAGGGGCCCTCACCACTTCCAAGAAATCCCTTTTTCTCTGTTTTTCTAGCTCTTTTTTTAGATTCCTTGGTACTTATTTCAAACAAACAAGCTTACTAATGTTCCCATCCAGGGCAAGCTATTTCAAATGAACCCCCAAACCAACTTTAAATTCATGTTGTGACTAACAAACGACAGCAATTATTATCAATGTAGGACATCTGAGAGCACCGTCTTTAGCCAACCAGGGCTCAGAGATGGAGGCAAATAGGAATGTTCTGGGCTTTCACTGGGGGGGGGGGGGGGGGGCAACTGATTTGCTTTGCCTTGATGTTAACCGTTTTTGTTGGGCCTAACTTTAAAATTCAGCTTACAATCAGCAAGAATACTTAAAACAGGAAGCATCCAAGTATTAGGCACAGAAAACAAGAAACACATAAGATCCCTGGGCTGCTTGACCAGCATTGTAGCACAGGACGATGAAGGGTGCTCCAAAACTTAGTGGGGTCTCAGGCAGTTACTTGACATTTTTTGTCCTTGTTTTCTGTAAATAGTAGACCAATTTAATAGGGTAGTTGTGAGAGTCGAATGGGAAATTATGTGGAAAGAGTTAGGATATTACCTGGTCCCTCCTAAGCACTCAGAAAATATTAGTGATTAGCTGCTGATCCTATAATCGTGGATCCATCTCTCTCCTTCCTGCCACACCAAATTTCTTTAAAATCCTGCCCGTGTTTATAGTCTCCATTTCCTCATCTCTCTGCCATTACTTCACACTACCACTCCTCTGAACCTATTCTCACTGAGGTCATCAGTGGCCTCGTTGACGCTAAATCCCCAGAGATCTACTCCCTGGTTTTTATTTTGTTGATCCCTTGATATCACTTGGCACTGGTGACTGCTCTCTTCCTCCTGAAACACTCTTTCTCAAGCTTTTATGAAGAGATGCACTTCTTGATGTCCTCCTATATTTTAAGTTAAACTTGATCTCCCTCCTTTTCAGGATTCTAGTCTACTTTTCCAGTGTTGGTGTTCTGTAAGGTTCTATCATAGAGTGTTTCTTTTCTTACTCTGCATACTTTTCCCTGGTATATCTAATACACTCTCACAGGATTCCCATCTCTATTCTTTAGGGTGAAGGCTAAGCTACTGGGGGGGGGCGCGGAGAGCTAAAGAATGAGGTTGCTCTCTCTCACCTAGGAGCCAAGGTGTGCACAGTTCTGGATGGCAGCTTTGCTCTAAGGGGTCACTCACAGAATCAGTTTCTCCTATTCCATTCTTCTGCATCCCTGCCCCATCTAGATAGTCATTGCCTGTTGTCTGAAGCTAGTTTCCTGCTCAGTTTAGGGTCTTCAACAAGGGAAAAAGAATCACGGAAGGTCAGAAGTAGAGACTACTCATTAAACAAGTGGCCTGAAGTTGCATACATTACATCTGTTCACATTCCACTTGTAAGAATGTGGTCAAATGACCACACAGCTCCATGGTGACAGCTGGGAAATTTGGTCTTTCATTGGGCATAACAACAGGGAAAATAGGAAGCAGGAGGATGAACTTTAGTAGACAACTAGAAGTCTCTACCACACCATCTGTAAGTCAATAACTAGAAATTCTGGGTCTTCAGATGCCTTTCCTTAGCTTCAGACTCAAACATCTAACTGCTTACTAGACAATTCAATTTCCCTCTTACACCTTAAATTCAGTAGGTTCCAAGCAAAATTTATAATCTTCTACATCTTAAAATATCCAAACTCCATTTCAGTGAAAAACCACTCATACTCTTTTGTTTCCTATGATCATTGTAGAAACTCCTTGGTGTTTATCACCATAGTCTTAACTATATGTCATCTTTCACTCTACCTCTATCCCTCTGGACCTCCCCCTTATATCAAATCTATCCCACTGGCTTAGTGAGGCTTTTTAAATACCTCTCAGATTCTCAGGTCACTACCATTTTACTCCCTTTCTTATGTCTCTAGCCTCCATTATCATCCCACTTACATTGACAAACCTTCTCTATTTTCTGAAGAGATTTGTTTCTTCAGTTTAGGCAGCAAGAGCTTAGATAGGGCAAGACATTAGCTTATCTGAATCTGTCTGGCACTGTGATTAACAAAAGTTTGGAAAGTGGAGATTTATCTAAAAATTTATCTGAGTCTCACACCTGAGAGCTCCACTCACAAAAATGTGGATGGTAAGAAATCCCTGTATTCTCCACGTGAAATCCAATGGATCTTTCTAAAATATAAATCTTACCTTACCACATGTATAAGTTTTCACTTGCTTCCCACTGACATTCGAATAAAATCCAAATTCTTAGCATGGCTTAGAAGCCTTTCATCTTGGATTATTGCTTCATCTTGCCCTTCTCCATGCTGAACTTTTGACTCCGGGCACACATCCTCTCTTCTGGTTCCTTGAAGGCGATATCTCTCCCTTGTCTCAGGGCTTTGCATTTGGCATTCCGTTTGACTGGAGCTCTCTTCCTTACCCTCTGACCATTTACTTGGTTAATTCCTAGTCATCTCTCAGATGGCAGCTTGGTTTCATGTCTTCCAGATAGTCACGGGACCCTCTTTTGCTGTAGCAATTTGGTGACTTCATCGATTTGTCCCTTTAGCCTGGCATTTACCCTCTATGACACTTATGAAGCTTTGTTATAATTGCTTTTTTATTTCCCCATTAAATATATATGTAAATAATAGATAATAGATAGTTATTAGATATTAGATAATAATGAGATTATTATCTAATATTAGATATTAGATGATAATAATAGATAAATATTTCCCCATTAAAAAATGTAAGCTCTGTGATGACAGTGACCATTCTCTTCACTGTTGCATCTGTAGAACTTGGGGACAGTTTAGAATGGAGCAGATGCTCATTAATATTTCTTAAATATTCATTTGATATTTGGATATATGTATAGTTGGGAATGAGAGTTAAAGTACTACAAAAGTATTTAGTGGTAATTCAGAGTTCTTGGCACAATCATAATCAGGATGAATAGATTCACTAGAGTGAATAATTTAATTTTTATTTGAAAAATAATTCAATAACATCTTGAGAGTAATAAGCTAAAATAAATGATGCCCAACCAGGCATGGAAATGTCACTGTCTGCCTGAATTCTCGTTTCCTTCCCTTGTCCGAGTCTTCTTGTACAGTCCACATTTATAGAGCTCTTGTTTTCTGCCTCAGTCTGGCTCCTTGAGGCTTACTAGGTGAGAATCACAGGGAGGTGGTGAGCACAGAGACACCAAACTATCAGCTGATCATTCTGATCAGCTTCTCATTCTGATTCAAACCTTCCTTTTTAGCACCTGTATTAAGAAACTGTACTCAGCCACAGTCGCAATCAATTGTGAAGTGTATCACCAGTGATTACTGAAAATAAAATACAATGCTTACTAATGTTTTTGTTTGCTTGTTAATTAAAGCAGATTCAGTATCATCTGAATTAAAACATCGTTTATTTCATTTTCTTATCATGTTTCATTCTGGTGGTTTTGTGGGGTTTTTAAAATTTATTTTTTAAAAGATTTTATTTATGCATTTGAGAGAGAGCAAGAAGGAACATGGGGGAGAGGCAGAGGGAGAGGGAGAAGCAGACTCCCCATGAGCTGGGAGCCCAATGCAGGGCTGCATCCCAGGACCCGGAGATCATGCCATGAGTCAAAAGCAGATACTTGGGGCACCTGAGTGGCTCAGTGGGTTAGGGCCTCTGCCTTCGGCTCAGGTCATGATCCCAGGGTCCTGGGATTGAGCCCGACATCGGGCTCTCTGCTCAGCGGGGAGCCTGCTTCCTTCTCTCTCTCTGCCTACCTCTCTGTCTACTTGTGATCTCTGATAAATAAATAAAATCTTTAAAAAAGAAAAAAAAAGCAGATACTTAACCATCTAGCCACCCAGGCACTTTTTTTGTGTGTGCGTGTGTAGAAAAAAATGACACAGTCTATGCCAGAGTTGACATTAACAGTTGGATATGCATGTGATAGATCATCTAGTTACCTGGTTTTAAAAATGGAAGTAGGGGTGGTTTTCTCTTTCCTGTAAAGAGGTACACATATATACAGAGAACATGGAATCATCAGGTGGGAGTTAATTAAGAGCAAGCTAAATTTAAGACTGCCAAGCTAGATAGGGGCAAAAGGAGACCGTAACCTAAGAGAAAGTCTCAGGACGGAGCAAAGCAAAGGGCAGTGTTGTAAGAAGAGGACAGAGTGGCCCTTCCGAAAGCCTGTGGGTCCTAAGGATCTGGGTTTAACAGCTCCAGTTAGGAAGAAGTAGCAATTCCACCAGTAACTTCCAGTACATGGAATCCCAGGTCAGTGTCTATTACCTACAAGAGAAGACACGGATGTTGTCGTCATGGGACTCACTGGGTACATTTAAGGATTTTTTGCTAAGGCATTTAGGGACTTGACTCCCCATATATCAATAATATACAAGTCTTTTAAAATTTTCTTTCTAAAACTCATCACAGTTATATTTCAAACATTGAGTCCTCCATTCAACTGGTGATATGTGCTGTACCCAGCTTTTCACTTTAGGCTTCCAGACTTAATTCAGTTTAGTGGACAGTTTCTGTCCTAAGAGAAAAAGTCCCCTTGCAAAGTAGAATCTGCACGGAGTGACACATTGGGCTCCAAAAAGCAGCTCTCTCAAGGGCCCCTGCCTGCCAACACAGCACGTGAGTATCTAAGAGAAAGGGGGAAAGCATACAGCCCTCCTTTACGGAACCTCTACCAGCAACTGCACAGTAACCTCACGGTTTACCTTGACCTGGTCTAGCACTGGATCCTGTCAGGCATCCCTGTGGTTTCGCACTTGGAGACATCTGGAACCCGGACATGGACATCTGGTCATGTTCTAGGGTGCAAAAGCATGCCGAATGGTGACTCGTCTAAAGATCTGATGAGGAAAATTCTCAATAGTTATGCATGAACATAGTCAGGTCCTGCAGACCCAAACACAGACACTGATTCTTTGTTCATTGCATTGTTCTTCCCTTTAGTTCGTTTGTTATGTTTGTTCTTGTTCTTGCTGCTCCTGTTTGTTTGTTTTGTTCATTTGAAAAGTTAATACTTAAAAAAAAAAATAGGTTAACAAGCTGTATGCACTTGAAGAAAACTTCAGAGGACCTTGCGTCATGTCTGAAAGAGCTACGAGTCTCCCTGTTTCTAGAAACTTAAACTGAAGACTTGCTCTTGATGAAGCATCTCTAGTCCGAGAAGACATCCATCAACTTTTTCTCATGTTCCTTCATCTTTTGCTCAAATTATGTGTGAAACGATAGCATTGTAGAACTGGCTAGTCCCCAGTGGATCCTAAGCTGTCCTAAAGATCATATTCTACCACCCTGAAGGTTTAACTACAACTCCATTTAATTGACACTGGTGGGCAATTCACTGGGGGCGCTGCGGTGTGGCTGCTCAGGAAATGTCTGCCTGCCGTAATGCTGGCAAGCTTAGTCCTATAAAATCTCACAAGATCCCTTGTCGAAACATTTTGTGCTGCAGTGTTGATGATATGCCCAGTTCAATCAATCAATCAACAAATATTTATGTTAAATGCCTCTTCTATCACCACCGCTAGCCTGACATTCCCCTCCTGTATGCCATTGTGCCCATGTGAATGGTGTTCAGACAAAGGTCAGGGAGAGATCGCCCTGACCCCAGTGGATGCATGCTGTTGTTTCTAGCCCTTCCCAAATGGAAAAATCAATTAATTCACCAACAAACAGTTATTGGCATTTTCTGTGTGCCTGCGTTCTTTAGTAGGCTTAGATTTCTTCTAGTGTGATGAAATTCTCAAATCAGGGTCCCTCCCTTCTTCTCTCCTTCCTCCCATATTTCAGTAATGGTTTATTATAGTAGCACCTAACATTTGTATAGAATTGTTAGCAAAGTATTTTTATTCTTAAACTTATTGACCACACGGAGAGGAGCCTGTTTTTTCTTCTTTTACAGCTCAAGAACCAGGAGATTTGGATTTGTCTGAAGTCACAGCCAGTAGAGGACAAGGAGCATTTCTTAACTCCAGAGTGACTTTCCTCAGACTCCCTTTCCTCTTTGTTACACAGAAAGCGCTATAATAAATGTGGGAGTTGGGGAGTAAGAGTAATAGTAACACGAATAAAATAGTTTTTTCAAAGATGTATTTATTTATTTATTTATTTAAGAGAGAGAGCATGAGCATGAGGGGCAGAGGGAGAGAGAATCTAAAGCAGACTCCACAGAGCACGGAGCCCTGAGATTAAAACTTGAGCTGAAATGAAGAGTCAAATGCTGAACGGACTGCATCATCCAGGCACCCCTCAAAAAAAAATAGTTTCTAACTTCAGAAATATAATATCAGAGGTAACCCAGTGATTTTGTTTCACTCTAAAATACAACTAAGAGGCTGTGCATTTCAGAACACCTGCTTCATGTCTAGAAAGAGATGACCCCTAGTCTTTGGAATCTCCCAATGTTGCCTGGCCTCACGAGAGTCCCACTTGCATGTTTCTATCTGGGCACTGATTTGAACTCTATTTCTCAGAGCCGCGCTTCTCAAGAGCTCTTATCCAGCTGTCTCTTCACCTCTCCCTTGACCTGATTCTACAATCCACTGCTGTTGACCTGGATCCACTATTCCAGTCAAACAGTTTGTGGGAAGGTCATGACTGACTTCCATGTCACTCAAGTCAAAGACACCTTTTCTCTATCTTTGACTTGTGAAGAGGCAGAACAGCATAATGGCAAACAAAGCATGGAAACCTGAGGTCAGACTCCCTTGGTGTTACTACTGACTCCTGCTTGTGTGATCCCAAACAAGGGACTTCACCCCTCTGTGCTTCACTTTCTTTATCCACAAAATGGGAATGATAATAGTATCTACACCATAGTACAAGTGTAAGGATTCAAGGAGTCAATATATGCAAAACACAGAGAAAATATCTGATGCATAACAAACGATACAGATGTTAGCTGTTATTATTTATTGTTACCTAAGCTGCTGGATATGTAAACTATTTTTTCTTTATTAGCTATAATCTTCTATGTGGCACCATGTTCTCATGATTTTACTCTATTCTCTCCAATAATTTTTCTCAGTCACCTGTGTAGACTCTCTCTCCTTTATTTTTTACTTAACAAATAGATCTTTAAGTTCTTCAGGTTTCACTTACCATTTCCATTCTTTTTATTAGTTTTCTAGCCTTAGAAATCTCATCAAATTCTCACATTACAATACCAAGTTCACTCAAATATATACTTTCACTAGAGATCTCACCACCCCCCCACCCCCCGCTGGATTTTCCATTGGCATATCCCTTCCTGTCATCTCTACTTGTATAATTCACATACAACTTCAACTCAGTATTTCTCCCCCAACTGGTCACCTTCTGGTATTCTGGTATTAATAAATATACCAAAAGTCAGTGCGTTATTGAAGCTAGATGCCAAGAAATCACCCAGAAGACTTCTGTCATCCTCACTTCCAATAGCCAATCCATTACTAAGTCCTGAAGATTATACCTCCCATATTCTTTGACGCAGGTATTCCTTATAGTCCATCAATGCCACTGTTATCTCCCACTCGGACCACTGCAATAGCTTCCAAAGTGCTCTTTTCTCATCTCTCTGATGCCTGTCTCTCCACTCTCTGCACATCAAGTAGAACAGTCTATTCAAACACAAGGACATCCTAACATTATTTGCTGAGAGCATCTTGATGTCTTTCTTAAACTTTTGTAATAAAGACAAACTTACCCCTTCACAGAGCCCACAAAACAATACCTCAGCAGCTTTCAATCATCTCATCCTTCTTCCTGCTTTCTCACTGCCAAGTCACTGACAATTGTTTTATTTCATTAAGAGTTTCCTCCTCCCCTCCCCGCACTGTAGGGCCTCTGCATACATTGGCCCTTCTTCTTTTTCTCTCTTCTTTGCCTCATTAGTTCCTATTCATCTCGCCATCTTCGTTGTATCACCACACCCTCAAGAAAACCTCAACTAACACTCCTGACCAGATAAACTCTTCATATTTCTTTGCTTTATAGAATTTATCATGCTTGTAGCTTTACATTCCTTCATGGATTATGTCCGCTTCATAGAGCAGACTGTAAACACTGAGATTATGTCTTTGGGGAAAGTGGTTACTCTTTGTATTTCTAGGACCTATCATAGAGATGCTGCTCCAATATATATTGGTTGAAGTCACATGACCCTGGACACTCTGAGTTCAGGGTTATTTCTACAGCATCACATCTGGAATAGCATAGACCTCATTTTACAAAAGAATTAGCCACATAAATACGGATATACCTCAGAGGTACTGCAGGCTTAATTCAGACCAACACAATAATGCAAATATTGCAACAAAATGAGTCAAGGGAATTTCTTGGTTTCCCAGTGCATACAAAAGTTATATTTAAACTATACATTAAGTTATGTTTAAATTATACAGCACTATCTATTAAGTATACAATAGAATTATGTCTAAAAAACAATGGACATTACCCTAATTTAAAAATCCTTTATTGCTAAAAAAAATTCTAACTACCCTCTAAACTTTCAGTGAGTCATAATCTTTTTGCTTGTGGAGGGCCTTGCTTTGTTGTTTGCAGCAAGACTGGTCAGGGTGGTGGTTGCTGAAGGCTGGTGGTGGCTGTGGCAATTTCTTGAGATAAAACAACAATGCCTGGTGGTGGGTATTAAGGAGGGCACGTATTGCATAGAGCATTGGGTGTGGTGCATAAACAAAGAATCTTGGAACACTGAAAAAAATAAAATTAAATTTTAAAAAAAGATAAAATAACAATGAAGTTAGCTACATCAATTGATTCTTCCTTTCATGAACAATTTCTCTGTAGAATGTGATGTTGATAGTTTACTCATAGTAGAACTTCCAAAATTAAAGTCAATCCTCTCAAACCCTGCCACTGTTTTTCAAATAAGGTTATGCAATATTCTAAATAGTTTGCTGTCATTTCTATAATCTTCACAGCATCGTCACCAGGAGTAGCTTCTGTCTCAAGAAATCCCTTTCTTTGCTCATCCATAAGAAGCAACTCCTCATCCATTCAGATTTTATCATGAACTTGCAGCAATTCAGTCCCATGTTCAGACTCCACTTCTAACTCTACCTGGCTATTTTCAGCACATCTGCAGGTACTTCCTCCACAGAAGTTGTGAACCCCTCCAAGTCATCCATGAGAGTTAGATTGAACTTCTTCCATGGGTTTCCTGGGTGGCTCAGTTGGTTAAATACCTGAATCTTGATTTTGGCTCAGGTCATAATCTCAGGGTCAAGAGCTTGAGATCCGCATTGGGCTGTTCTCAATGGGAAGTCTGCTTGAAGAGTCTCTCCCTCTGCCCCCCCCCGACTCATGCTCGTGTGTGCTCACTCTCTCTCTCTCTCTCTCTATAAATAAATAAACAAATCTTTAAAAAAAATCAACTTCTCCCAAACTCCTATTTGTGTCGATAATCTGACCTCTTTCCATAAAGCACAAAAATTCTTAATGGCATCTAGAATGGTGAATCCTTTCTAGAAGGTTTTCAATTTACTTTGCCCAGACCCAACAAAGGTATCAACTAGCTATGACAGCTATAGCCTTGTGAAATGTACTTGCTAAATAATAAATGCTGGACGTCAAAATTAATCCTTGGTACATGGACTATAGAATGGATATTGTGTTACCAGGCATGAAAATAAGATTAATCTCATTGAACATCTCCATTAGAGCTCTTAGATGACCAGGTACATTATCAATGAGTGGTAATATTTTGAAAGGAAACTTTTTTTTCCCCCTGTATGGTAGGTGAGCTTAAAGTATTTAGTAAATCATGTTGTAAAGAGATGTGCTCTCATCTAAGTTTTGAGGTTCCATTTATAGAACACAGGCAGAGTAGATTTTGCTTGATTCTTAAGAGCCTTAGGATTTTCAAAATGGGAAATGAACATTAGCTTCAGCTGAAAGTCACCAGCAATATTAGCCCTTAGCAAGAGAGTCAGCTTGCTGACTTTCAAAGTTAGCTTTGAAGCTCTAAAGCCAGGTGTGGACTTCTCCTCTGTAGCTATGAAAGTTCTAGATGGCATCTTCTTCCAGTATAAGGCTATTTCATCTACACTGAAGTCTGTTGTTTAGTGTGGCCACCTTCATGAATTATCTGAGCTAGATCTTCTGGATAATTTGCTGTAGTTTCTATATTAACACCTGCTGCTTCCCCCTGCACTTTTATGTTACAGAGGTGACTTCTTTCCTCCAAACTCATGAATCAACCTCTGCTAGCTACCACCTTTCCTTCTGCAACTTCCTCTCCTCTCTCAGCCTTCACAGAACTGAAGAGAGTTAAGGCCTTGCTCTGGATCAGGAACATTGTGGCTGGTTCGATCTTCTGTCCAGACCACTCAAACTTTCTCTGCCCCAGCAATAATGTTATTTTGTTTTCCAATCTTTTTTGTGTCCATTGCACAATTTCCTTTAAGAACTTTTCCTTTGTATTCACAACTTGACTGTTTAATGCAAGTGCCTAGCTTTTAGGCTGTCTTGGCTTTCAACATGCCTTTCTCACTAGCTCAATCATTTATAACTTTTGACTTAAAGTGAGAGACATGTGACTTTTCCTTTCACTTGAACACTTAGAGGCCACTGTAGGGTTATTAACTGATCTAATTTCAATATTGCTGTGTTTCAGGGACTAGGGAAATCTGAGCAAAGGGAGACAGGGAAATGGCCAGTTGGTGGAGCAGTCAGAACGCACACAGTATTTATGAATTAAGTTTGCTATTTTGTATGGGCGCAGTTCATGGCACCTCAAAACATTTACAATAATAACATTAAAGATCACTGATCATGTATCACCATAACAAATATAATAATGGAAAAGTTGGAAACATTGGAAGATAACCAAAATGTGACAGAGACACAAAGTAAGCAACTCCTGTGGGGAAAATGCCACCCAAAGGCCAACTGGATGAGGGGTTGTCACAAATCTTCAATCTGTAAAAAACAAAATCCAAAACCACAGTATCTGTGAAGAGCAATAAAATGAGGTATGCCTATATATATACATGCTAATTATGGAAGAGTAGCACCTAATCTCACTTAGGAACCTGCCATGTTTGAAGAGATGTGGTCACAGGAATCAAAGACAAATGAAGTAGAGGTTTGTCAGGCAACATCAAAACTTGCTGATGGATGCCTTGATGAATAAAGCATTTCAATTCATCTTGTCTTCTCAAGATTGCTGAGACTGCCATTCCTGGGCCCTGTCTACTCCTGGGCAGTATGACATGGCCAAAATGTAACAGAATAATGTTAGTGCTTAGCTATATCTTATTTGTGCTCCAACGTGTAGCCAGCTGTGAGTTATTTTTGTTCCTAAAAAAGACTGTTTTGTATTATAATGACTGAACCTAGACCTTCCTGATATTCCCAAGCCACAGGAAGGGAAAGAGCTGGGAATTGCATTATTTTACCTTCAGAATGGCCAGAACTATTTCCATTTCTGGCCTTTTGATGATTTCATAGATGAATCACAATGTAGTTGGTTTCACTAAAATAAAAAGAAATTTTTAGGCCTTTCTTATTCTGCAACCCCATCTCAGTATTTGGTAATAAAATGAAGAATTATTTTGCGACCTCAGTGTTCAAATGTCAGAGACACTAAATTTGTTACACAAACAAACTTTGATGACTCTGCTTGATAAAAAAAAATTTTATTAACCTTATAGGATCTGTTAAGGAAAAAAAAAATCTGGACAGTTCATTTGAATGGCCACAAGAGAGCAGTAAGAAATTAAAGCTTAGGAAGATGACTCATAGTCATTCCTTATGTATTAAGAAGACGTGGAACACAGAGCTGCTTTTATGTGTTCTTAAGCTTCAAAATACGACCTAGAGTCTCTCATTTTTTTAGGAAGGACACTATACACAGCATTAGTAAATTAACTAAAAAGAACCTTGAATTAGGTCTTTTATGAATCTCAAGTTTATATCTGAAAATAAAAGAAAATAAATATTTTGGACATCTTGAGCAGTCATCTGGCCCATCCTTTTGCATTATGCAAGCCAGACAGAAAGGTATGAAACCCATTTGCAAGGTCCCACAGAAGAAGACCTTGGCATCCTGTTCTAGAACATGGCCAATACCTTAAACTGTTAACTATTAGGAAATACATTTTTATGTGTAACCCAACTCTCTCATGTTGTAATTTAGCTACTATTTCAAATACTATTTTGGATACCTTGGATCTTTCCTAAAGGCCCATTCTATTTCTTTGTGTGCCCTCCACCCCTCATTCTCCACACAAACCCATTTTTTACTTGAAATTTCAGATGCCATGAATTTTTTGAATGAATTTAAAAATCATTAATTTACAAAATGACCAGCAATAAAAATATGTAAGATGCTATTAAAAATCAGCCTGAAAAAAAGATTAATGGCCAGTAGAAAAACAGGCAAAGAGCATGAATAGGCAATTCACAAAGGCAGAATCTCAGCCAATAAACATATGAAAAAATTATTCATGCTTAACAGTAAACAAAGAAATGAAAATTTAAATGGGGCACTTTCCTATTACTAGATAAGCACAGATTAAGAAGAATAATAATGTCCAGTGTTCACACGAGAGAAAAGCCACTTGTGAACACTAGAAACAACTTTGATGAAGCAGTTTGAAAATATACGTAAGAATATTTTTAAACATGAATTTCTTTGACGGAGCAACTTCACTTTTAGGAATTAATCCAATGGAAAAAAATCAAATACAAGTATAGGTTTTAACAGTAAAAAAACAGGGGGGGATGGAATAAAATCTTAAATTGTTACAAAAGGAGAAATGGTTAAATAAATTAGAGTATATCCATACAAATGAACTATTATGTAAATCATTAAAAATAATGCAAATAATTTATTGGTATTGAAATACTATTGTTTATTTTAAGTTAAAATGAGATTCAATACATCATAACAGTATTTCATTTCAGAACAAACTGGAAATGACTACACAATGTCTGGATGAAAACCACCAAAAAACAATTATCTCTGAGTAATGGGCTCACAGATGATTTTTTCTTTCTTCAGTAGAACTTCCAGTGGAGTCTGCACGTGTATTTGTTTGCTTTTAATCAATGGACACACATTACTTATAAAATCAGTTAAAAAACACAAAAAGCTACTACTATATTGGGAAAAAAAATCCTTAGAAAAATTTAGACATTGGTTTGGTGAATTTGTAAGAAGTTTGAAGTTTACTCTTCAAATAGAAAGTTGCAATGAAAGCACAGCTTAAGAAAATATGATCTGTGATTATCTCCATTATATTAATAATAGGAAAGAAAAATATGTAACAATAAAATACCAAAGAATATGCAGGGTGTGTTTCTATACTGCTAATATAACTGGGTTAAAATAAAGGATTTTTTTTTAAAAAAGCATTCAAATGATTGCTTCATAACATAAATGACCTTGCTTTTAGGAGGAGAAAAAGAATTTTCTCACTCCTTTTTCCCATGAACCACCAATAAGCTGACAGCTTAATCATTTTCTTCTAGATATTTTAAGAGATCATGTTCTCATTATTGATTTTTCAGACCCATATTTAACCTACAATTAATATAATGAGATATCTTTCAAGAGGGCTTTTTTCTAAATAGAGCTTCTGTTTCACTGAAGGTCTCCTATGTAGTAATAACTTTCCCATTACTGTGCACCTGGAAAAGAATACTGTTTCCTACTTTAAGCTACTAGTCATTCTTGATTTTTGACCCTGTTCAAATGACCTTCATGACTTTCAAAATTATCAGCTATTGAATATCTCCCATGAACCTAGTACTAGATAAGACCTCTAAACAAACCGCAAAATAAATATTATCCTCACAAGATGGCAAACTGGCTCACAGAGGCTCAGTGCATTGGCCCAAAGGGCACAGAGGATCTAGGAGTAACCCCTGCGCTCTCTAAGCCCCACAACCCTGCATGTTTGTTTGTTTCCCCCCCCCCTCTTTTCTTTTTTTTCTCCCTTTTTATTTCCTTAGCATGGAAGAATTTTTTTCCCCGATTCCTTGCTTTTTTTCCTCTATAGCATTTCCTCAGCCATTTGAAGCCTATCTTCCTCTCACCACTGAAGCTTTTCCAGATGCAGGGGGGCGGGGGGGGGGGGGGAGTCCATAAGATGTCTTTGAAAATTAGCATTCCAAAATGTTTTGTCATTTTTCTCCCTGCCTGAACTTGGAATTGAGAGTTAGGCTGTGGTGGGGGGTACAAGGGAAAGCCAGTCAGAGCCCCTGCTCCGGCTTACCACCAATGGTCTGAATCACTCTAAGGTAATTGCCCTCTTGTTGTACTTTATGGTTTTCGTTGGTGAAATCCAAAGAGGCGTGGTTGCCACCCTTGTTGGTCAGTTACAACTCCACCTCCCCTTAAAAATGCATTATATCCTTCCTAGAAAAAGAAAAAAAAGTTGTGTCATGGAGATATAAAACCAGAAAAGGGAAGTTAAGAGCCCCTGTTTTATCCATCACGTCTGAAAGAAAATCTTCAGCAGCCAATCAAATTGCGTTTGGTAGCCGGAGCTTTTAAAGATCCCCAGTGGTGTGGCTCATGGGATGGCTTAGAAACAAGGCATTGGTCTTCCGGTTGCCACCCAGGGAAAGCATTGCCATAAATGATGAGTATATGCACTAGTCATTTCCAGTCTTCCTTCTGGCTACTTTTGAAAAGGAATGACCTCACCGTGTCCTGGCCTTTGCTCTCTTTGCTGAAGAGGTTTCTAGAAGTTCTGAGATTTCCTGATTCTCACCGCAATGTCTCCCCGTCCCCCCCTCTTTCCTATTCCCCGAATACAACTCTCTTTCCATTCCCGAGGATTTTGTTTGTGGATGTTTTGAAATCATATGTTGAAAAGAAGAAAATAAAGTTGAACTTTAAAAAAAATCCAAAGGGAACCAAATAGCAAAAAACATTCAAAGGGCACATGGGCAGGAAGGTAGAGAAGGGAAGGGCAGGGGGCGGGGGAGATTAGAAACACAGGTACTTCCTTTACCACTGGCTCACCGGGGCTCTGCGTGAGTCACCGAACATTAATCCTGTCTGAAAAAGGAGATGCAAGAACACTTCCTTGAAGAAATTCTATGTAAGCAGATACAGTAATAGGCAAGACCTCTTTGAAAGATGTTCATATAAAAGCTCCAAGTATTATTTTTATCTTTCAGCTTGCTTAGCCTTCACATTTCAGGAATTGTGGTGATGTACAGTGTTGACATTAAACCAAGGGAATGTTGTTACTAATCTTACCCTCTTTATGCTTAGAAAATGGCTCTTTTTAGTAGAGTTAAGAAATTATATGGCAGTATGAGACTACTCAAATTAATTAAAATAAAATGTCAGATTCTCGTTTTAACATTCATGAAGTACCCAGCATGGGTTGGGTGCTCCTAGAAATTTATGAATATAAGGTAATGGAAACTAAGTGAATATAAGACCCCGGCAAGAATTAAGACAATTGTAGAAACAAAGGAATGAAAATTACTGGACTCTAAGTTAGTTGTAGTAAATTAAGACTCTGAAATCCGTCCTGAACACTTTCTGGTTAGTGGCCTTAGATATACTAAGTAACTGGTCTTTCATCTATCTGCCCAACAACAAGGATATCGAGTGGCTTGCCATGCCAGGCATTGGCCCACCAAGAATAAGATGAAGTCCCTATTCTTCTGAAGTGCACATCCCAATAGAGGAAGACAAAAAATAAACTAGTAAGTCAGTGAAATAACTAGAT
The DNA here is from genome assembly GCF_022355385.1 of Mustela nigripes. Lineage (NCBI taxonomy): Eukaryota > Metazoa > Chordata > Mammalia > Carnivora > Mustelidae > Mustela > Mustela nigripes. The sequence continues at coordinate 126,450,805 of NC_081558.1, read as the reverse complement.
AATGTTGAAGAGTAGTGAGTGCTATACAGGAAATAAAATGGATGGTTAAAAGAGAATCCCTCAGAGAATTCTGTACATCAAGAGGCCCAGGAAGAGTTCTGAGTTAAGTGACATCGTGGGTCAACTGAGACCTGAAGGTTGAATGAGAAGGAGTCCGTTTTGCAATAAGGGAGGAAAACAGTCTTTCGAGAAGGGAGAACAGCCCATCCATGCCTCGAGGTAGGATTAGGAAGGAAGCTATTGCACATAGAATGCAGCACACAAAGAGAAGGACAGTGGTAGGAATCAAGGTCAGGAAAATTATGCAGCCGGGATCATGTCAGGCTTTTGATGTCACAGAAGGGAGTGTGGAAGTCGATCCGAGTACAGTGAGAAATCACTGGAAGATTCTAGCAGGAGAGAGAAATAATCTTATTTACATTCATTTCTGAAAGAAAATTCAGGCTACTCTGTGAGGAAGGGAAGATAGGGGAGCGAGAATGAAAGGCAGAAGATGAGTTGGGAAGCTGCCTATGTCAGCGTACGGGCTCATGCAAGCTTATGTCAGGAGCTGTGTGAGTCAGGTGAGCAAAGAAAGTGCCATGGACCAGATTCATCATGCAATATTGGGAAGGACTGGAGGCTTCTATGGTCTTTGAAAGTGTTCGTTTGAAAGATAATCATGTTGTCTCACCAAATGAAATTGCGGTGACAGCATTAGAGCACAAAACAGAGGAACCACGGCTCTACACTAGAAAAAACACTTTTGCCTTGAGTTCATTCCAGCTCTCTTCTCCAGATAAGAACATCATACCAGCGGGGCACCTGGGTGGCTCAGCGGGGTAAGCCACTGCCTTGGGCTCAGGTCGTGATCTCAGGGCCCTGGGATCAAGCCCCACATCAGGCTCTCTGCTCAGTGGGGAACCTGCTTCCCCCTCTCTTTCTGCCTGCTTCTCTGCCTACTTGTGATCTCTCTCTGTCAAATAAATAAAGAAAATTAAAAAAAAAAAGAAAGAAAGAAAGTGATAACTTAAAAAAAAAAAAAAAAGAACAGTGTACCAGAACTTGGAATGTGGGTATCACTCTGTCTTCAGTTTTCTGACTACAACCCCTTGGATTCTCAATCTCCCCAATCATTGCAGGCAAAGGAGAAGAATGAAGGGTCGATAAGTTGCTCTTGTTAACATGGAAAATGAGAGTTAGAACGGCTTACAGAACACAGGTACAACGTCTGGGCTTCAGTAAGGCTGTAATCAGAACCACATTGCACTGTAACAGGAAATCGGGGCTTCTAAGAACTGCAAAGTGGAGACTTACCAACTGACCTAATCATGCAAAGAAAACGTCAAACTGCAATAACAGATTTTCGTACTCTTGTCTGCCTACAGAGCAGAGGTTGGGGCCCCTGCCCAACACAGATCACGAAGCACACAAATATCCAGGCTCCATGTTTCAGTAAAGAGTTTTGCTTAAATGTGCCAGATATTGTTAAAAATACAAAGAGCCCTGTTCATAAACACCAGGCTTTCAACTGATCCAAAAGCACATGTTTATTTGTGTGGTCAGTGGCCTACATATTTTAAGAATCATGTAAATAATAAAGTCAAACTACTTTATTTGGTAAGAGTGAAATTGATGGCCCAATAATCAGACACATTTGTGGCCGTTGTATCTGTACATATGCTATTGATGAGAAATAGTGACTGTAGACATGTGAGAGAGCTTACAAAAACATACTTCAAAATTTACAACTTTCTTTAGGGGAAAGAAGGGCCTTTCCTCTCTTTGCTTCATGAACACAATTAGAAAACAGAAATTAGAAAAAAATATATAATGGCTATTCATTAGTCATATCTCCAGGTAAAAAGACACACAACGGTTTCAGGCCTGGAGTAGAAAGAAATCTTTCTAACCATAAATATAATCAGAATAATTGAATGATTTCTTAGGTCTTCAGAAAAGAAAATAGGTAAGTCTGCTTCAGAGAATGTGGGAGTAGCTATAGTTCCCCCTACTTGAACCCCAACCAGAAAGAAAACCACAGTTGAAAAAGTCTTGAATGTCACTCAATAAAGGACCCAATCATAACTAGTTTTCTGAATATGTAAATGTTTCCTTGAAATGCTTTTGCATTTGTTTTAGACCAATAGGAGATTACTTTTTAAGGTTTTTATTTATTTATTTATTTATTTTTAAATATTTTGTTCATTTATTTGTCAGAAAGAGAGCACAAGCAGGGGGAGCAGCAGAGGGAGAGAGAGAAAGAAGCAGGCTCCCTGCTGAGCAAGGAGCCTGACCTGGGACTTGACGCTTGGACCGTGGGGTTATGACCTGAGCCAAAGGCAGATGCTCAACTGACTGAGCCACCTGGGTGTCACCTAAAAAGTGATTCTTTTTGAAATCAAATGTTTGACGAAGTAACCCTTTTTTTTTTTAATGTCCCTGCTGTTCTGTCTGTGGAACCCTGTAAGCTCAGAATGTTGCTCACCATGGAGAGTGGAGTACAACCAGTTGTCAGCCATTGTCAGACAAAAAAAGTTAGCATTCTTTTTAAAATTTATGTATGTATTTTTATGTATAGTCTTTTTTTTTTTTTTTTACATATTTACTTTTCTCAGATCCAGCCAGAGATACATTGAAATTAGCATCTAAACAACGCAAAATCATTTTCTGACTTTTGGCAGAGCCTAGCTGGTCATTTGCCCATCTCCGCATCGGTGTCTGGAAGGCAGACTTTTCTAGTTTTGCACTCCCGAGTGGACATCTCCAGTTTGATCAGAGCACACTTTCTCTCCAATCCTGCATGAGAGCTCACCGCAGAGCTCATCTGGCCACTGCTGCAGAGAGATGAAAGCTAGTTGAGGAGATGAAACCTCCTGGATCTTCCTGGCCCACGTGTAAAATGGAAGTCAGTTTTTCATGTGAGAATAAACCCACAGGGCAGCTTCTGGAGATCTCATTCGCGGCACCCTCTCTCCATAAACTGCCTGAGATGCAGCTGAGAGAGAACCCCCAGGACTGAGAAATACGGAAGGTCAGAAAGCCTGACATGGTAAAAAGGGAAAAAAAAAAAAAGAAGTACAGGTTGTTTCTCGGTGTCATGCACACATTGTCTGAATAGGCTAGTTAATGCTGAGCCAGTCAGTAACAGGATGGTCAAAATAGACGTGCGAAGTGCTCAATGACCCTGGCATCAAATCCACATCCCCCAACCCACCATGCTTCTATTGCCAAGTCACGTTACATCTTGGCTTTTGTCTGTGACCTACAACTTGGAGGGGGGCAGTTGGCATTGTTTTAAATTGTAATTTTATGGGAGATTTGATTAATGGAAGTCACAGACCGGGTGAAATGTTTGGCTTTGATTTAGATCAACTGCACAGAGATTCTTTGGGGGTATCAGAGCTAGTAACAAGGAAGAGCAGGAAACAATACCTGTGGTGATTTAAAAGAAAAGAAAATTGCAACTTCAGGTGTGTATTTAAAGAGTTCTGACTGCATATTTGCAATCTTGTGAGTGAACATAGTTCAGGATAAAACGAGACCAAAATCGAAGCTTTAGCTAGCAATGTGAATTAAGAAATTGAGCTAAATCCTGATTAGAAATAAAGCAAAATCTTGATTAAAAATAGTTACTTCTTAAAATACTATAATTCACTTTAACATTCAACCATATAAATTATTCTAATCTGCTCGATATCTTTCCAAAGCCTCAAGATATACTATTTATAACCTCGTGATTTCAATAGGGTTAAACATATACTCTGGTAGGAAGAGAGAGATTAACATATAAATCGGAAATTTTTCATTGAGTTATATGAGAAAAGAAGCTAGTTCTTTCCTGAAAGTTAAAGATGAACAGTGTTTGTTTTCCCCAGCTAACTAGAGGGTCAACAATACCTTCATTTAATGAAAATATTTAGCATATTAAAATATTAACATGAAGCTTACTTTCATGAACGTATTGTTTAACTTATGATACTACAGAGTTATTTCTCTAAAGCATTTATGTCACTATGATCCATGGTTTTATTTGAGATATTAGGGTAATTTATATTCATCTATACCTAGATCCAGTAAATATGTTTATAAATATTATCTTTATGTGAGTCGAGGGAGCTAGAATATGAGTTCTTGCCATGAAAAGGGGCTGGAGGAAAACCAATCTAAATAAATCGAGGATGAATGGTTCTACTTACACAGTTATCAGTTGTCTTCTTTCCAAATGAGATCTAAAAGAATATCCTGTTTTATTTCAGTGTTTATCCTCAAACACTTTTTTTAATCCTCTAACGGTTCTGATTACTTTCCTTTTTCCATTGTTACATTCACTCTTCTAATTTAGATATTATGAAAAAGAAGTAATTTTCTTCTACATCATTGTTCAGTCTTAGAATTGTGAATGACCTACCTGGATAATGAGTGGTTTTTCCATTATTGCTGAGGGTCGCCAATGACCCTTATCCTAAACCTATGTCAAGATAAGGGGCATTTGTGAAATAAACAATGGGGACAAAACAGGAACAATAACTTGTCTTATTTTTACATTTGTTTTGTGAAAGGGGGATTTTCTCACCTTAAAGATGTGGAAGGTTTGGATTTACTTTTGAAAATACAGAATCATGTTTTAGATAGATTTTGCAAGCAGAATGGTGTTTCTTACTACTGCGTCATACTGTCTGGGAGAACTAGAAAGGATTCTTTATATTTGCTGTTTGTGTGTTTTGAGTCTTCTAAATTTTCTTTCCCAAACTAATGGAAACATACAAATGTTGCATTGTAAATGCACACAATGGTGTGAGCTAACCTGAAATAATATGACTGTTGTTGACTGGGACTTAAAAAAAAAAATTCCCCAGCAGCTGCTTCTGACTTGAGTTTTGAAACATGATTTCCATGCACATCCATGAATTATTTAGAATTCCTTAGTTTGTAATTCTCCTCTTCTCCTGCTGGTCATAATGCTGATTTTGAACCATTGTCCTGAGAAAGATAAAGCACATACGAGACCGAATTTCACATACGCCTCCTATTTATATAAATAGAGTTCTCTATCGCTTTTACTTTTCAGATGAACTTAGTTGTTCAGTAAGGTGAATACGTAGTTCATTCGACTTTTAATGTAAACCAATAATAAAATGCGAGTTTAGATACAGATAGCATTTATAAATATAAATAAAGAGTAAAGAATAATTTTGCACTGTAAGAATTGTATGTGGAAACAAAAAAATTCTCCAGCCTTTATGTAATTAAGAGTCATCAAGGATGATAGACTCTCTAAAAAGTTTCCCCAACCATATTTTACAAGTTAATAAAAGTTTTAATCTAGTATCTTTTTAAATTATACAAACACCTAATTTAGAAAAGCATTCTTTATTGATATGTAACAGTCTTAATTTCTTCAGCAAAGAGCAAAGCATTAAAATACTGTTTTCTATCTAAAGAAAAAATAAGAAATTGAGAAATTGATCACCTGTCAAATATTTCCAACAAGGGTGCTCACATAGAGTCTATATAAGTCGCAGATGAGCTACCAGGAAGGGGACGGCATACTATTTGCATGGACCGATATAAAGAAGCATGTCATGGAATCTTTCTGGATCAAACCTAGCTCTCTTTGCTTTCTCTTTCTACTCTTGCCTTTCCTTCTCTCCTCTCTTTTCTTGGTCTTTTCTTTCTATAAATTTCTTCATGTGCCAGTGAAGTTCTGGCTTCTAGGACCACGCTGGCTAGCACCACGCTGGCTTTCCATTTGACTTGAATTTTCATTCAGATGATTTGCATCCTATAGACACAACACAGTTTTTCAAAATAAGATCTGGCAACATTCAGCTGTGGGGTTCAACTGCAGATGCCAAAAATGTGAGGTGCTGTGATGGAGTTTTATAATGTCTAGTGGAAAAACTTGTAAGTAGAATTCTTTCTCCATCGACTTTCTTACATTAAAAGGATCGATTTTTTAAAATAAACTCAGGTTTATGGAAGAATCATCAAACACAAAGGCTTGGTTCCTTAGGGCAAAGCGTCTCAGTTAAGACACATTTTTACAATCTGCTTCTATTCCAAACGTTTGATCATCTTACTATGTTTGAGGGAGTTAAAACTTCTCTTCTGATGCTTCTTGCATTCTCCAATAAATGTTGTTGATAAAAACTGTAAACAAATCTGACTGAATACATAAAATTACCATCTAGAAATATGACCGAAAATAATCATTTTCAAAAGTGTTTAAATAAAATGTAAGGTGGTAGTATTACTGATTCTTAGTAGAAAACATGTTTTAGAAATCCGTCCTGATAGTCCAGTTATGAAAAAATATTCTACATATAGTTTAATAACACACCAGATTTCTCAATGACAGAAATTAATAATAATAATAACATAAAATATATTAAAACATTATTAAAAATATGCAGATTTTATTTTAAAATTGCTATTAAATTTTAATTTGCATTATATATATATTTTTTTAAGATTTTATTTATTATTTGGCAGACAGAGATCACAAGTAGGCAGAGAGGCAGGCAGACAGAGGGGAGGAAGCAGGATCCCCACTGAGCAGAGAGCCTGATGTGGGGTTTGATCCCAGGACCCTGGGATCACGACCCGAGCCAAAGGCAGACACTTAATAACTGAGCCACCCAGGCGCCCCTGCATTATATTTTTTAAGTTAGCAAATTTTAAGGGTTCCATGATACTTTGAAAATGAGTATTGATATAAATATTAATTATTTGAAAGGACATGGACTTCCACATTGGTTTTAAAAATCATTTTAAGAATACTCCTAACTTAATAATTTAGTGTTACTAATAGTATTAAAATAATTTAAATTGAAATTTAAACACTAGCATTGTTAGATATTTTAGTAACTTTAATTTAGTAGCTTAATTTTAATTTGCTAAGTCAAAAATATTCATTTCTAAAACAATATTGTTAAGTCTTTCCATTGTGGAATGAAATAATATGATATTTTTAGGGAAATAATATCAGTGTTTTTTTCTTAATAACATAGACTGGTGTGTATCCCCTCCTCGTTCCATGGTGTGAGCACAAACAGGAAGCATAAAATATATTTTTCTAAGCCGGTTTGAAATCTTTTTTCAAGAGCTGGAGCATATTTTGCATGTATGGCTCTCAACTGTTTGTTTGTTTTGTTTTTTGTTTCTTGGACAGGATATAGTAGTAACTTCCTACAATTTTAACTCATTTGAAAAATATACTTATTCCAAAAGCCTTAATGGCAAAAGATAAAACCAAGAATTATTGACACATTTAAGCAGGAAATTTGAAAACTGTAAATGCTTTTCGCAAGTAAGTTTTGTTTTTTTCCCCAAACGCCTTTGTAAATAATGTAGGGCTCATGATAAACAAAGTATGTCTTCCAATAAAGATTGCATATTAAATAGGTAATTAACCCAATGTGCAATATTCTCCACCTTTTCTAAATTATTTGGAAATACTCTCCAATGTCAAGTACTAGCTTGTTCATTTATAATTTTATAATGTTTAGAAAATGATAGTGCACTTTTAGCCAAGAAATTACTTAAGTGAAATTATATGACTTGTGACTAACACTTGTGCTTTTGTTTTTAAAGGAAAAAATACAGTTACGTACATTGTTGGGATGTATTTATAGAGCATTTTTATTGTTAAGTTATGCTTTTAGAGGTTTAGGAACATTTGAGAACAATAATCAGTAGTGTGTAATGGTATTGTTAGTGGCGTCCTTTCTATTGAATTTTCAAGATGTTGTAAAATGAGATTATGTGAGTAGCACCTCTGGACACTTTTTCCCATCATTGTGTTGGTATCAATCGCTGACTTCCACCATTTCTCCGGGTATTAAATAGAAGCACTGTTTCCCACTGCCTTGATTGGAGGGTTTATAATACATGACAGAACTGATAACCCTACTGAGATTAAGCATTGTAACCTTATGAAAGCTACATGAAACCTACAGCTCCAGAAAGTGTCTCTAAGACAGACATGAGAAGGTTTAAGACAGACCTGAGGAGGTATACTTTCGTTTCTTATTTTAACAAAGCCCTTCTCCCCTGAAGCCAATCTGACCCAGAAAGATAGTGAGCAAACCCTGCGTTTCCTTTAGCTTCAGCCATCCTACTGAAAGAGGCAACGTTTGCCAGATGCGGATGTTAATGCCTCTCTGTAGAAAGCGTGGCACACGATCGCTTACTGCCTGCTTACTACAGATTGCCAGCACACACCGGATCGGTTTGCAATTGGCAGGGCTCGGCAGGGCTGGAAATTGAACTATGCATGCAAGAGGGGTGTCTATTTCTCGGCTCTGCCCCTGCAGTCATCTATAACTGTAAAAAAAAAAAAAAAAAAAAAAAAAAAGCTTCTCACATTTGCTTCTTAGTTTCACACACACACACAAAGAAAATGAAATTTAACAATCGATCACTGACTCCTTCATAAGGAGCTGTGGGGATCAGGTGGGAAAGTATCATAGTTTGATAGCACTGAAGGTGGCATACCGGTTTGTGAGGCCTGGCTGCAGAGACCAACAGATCCATAACCAACGACTAGAATTTTAAAGATTTTTAAGAATCTTTCATTAACAGCAGCCACTCGTGACCAGAAGTACAAAAGCGGCATTCCCTCTACTCTCCACTCCCTGGACTAATCTTAAGAAGGCAGCTGGCTATCTCAAAGTAACCCTAGAGAGTGCCTTGTCAGCAATGACCTGCTACTCTTCACTGAACTGTTTTTCTGTATATTTCCACCTCTCTTTTACTGTCCTTCCTCATTTTATCCCTCTTCCAAATTCATCCAGTCTGCCCAGCATTTCAACTGACTGAGCAGTTTCATCCCCCTCTAACTTCCACGAATGGCTGCATGGATTCTGGCTCAGGAACCCTCTTTTCTCTCAAAATGTAGAACATTTCATTTGTTAGGGAGGTATCAACTGACTCACCTCAATGACAAAATCTAAGGTCTGAGTAGCTGGTGAAAACTAAATGTCATTACCTGTCAGAGGACATCCAAAGGTACTTTTATTTTACCAATCAACAATGTCTTAACCCCAAGGAGTTACTTTCTCCTGGTATTTTTTCTAGAGACTTACTTTGGCTTAAACCCAACACAACACAACAAGACAAAACAAGAAACAAAACTCAAATCCAGAAATTTTCCAAAAGAGGATTTAATTAACTGCAAAGTTACAATGGCTAGTGATAGCCTTATTCTTCTCTGAGCTCGTCCAGTCATACATGACGTGTTCTGTTTAATTCCGGGTCCCTTACTCTAAAAGTATTGGCAAATCATAAGGTATTCAGATGAGCATGGCAGAATAGGGGAGAGGTCTGAAAATGAAATCGTACCAGGAACAGTTAGAGTAACTGTGAACATTTTGTAAGAAGAAGACGTGGAGAGGAGGAGGCACCATCTAAAACCCAATGAAGTCTTCATGTGATGCTCTGAGCAGGGAAAGTTTAGAGTGACGGTTGACAGTTCACATTTAACGTGTTGTTTAACAACTTTTTACAAACTGACCCTGACTTTCAGGAAATGAGATGGAACTGGCAGAATTACCAATCTGAAGATCCACAAGTTAAAAAAGAAACTCTTGAGGGATGCCATCTCCATGGTGACACTGTAAAGTCCAGATTGCCTGATATACTGGAAGACATTTTGAGGGGTCAGGGTCCCAATAAGGTCTCTGGGTTTTAGGGAGTGATTAGACTCGCTCAGCATAGCTCCCAAAAACCACAGAAGTTGTAGGAAGAAAGATACAGCTCAATGTGTAGAAAAAAGAATTGTTTCCACTGGATCTGTTAAAAATGAGAACATCTTTATGAGAGTATCTGAGACAGGCATCAAATGGTTGCAATGAACAAAATTCCCCTGTAGCATATTTGTTAAAAAGTAGTTTCTCGAAAGAAAAATGAATAAGGAGACCCGGATAGAACTCAACTCCAGACAATGCTATTAGTCTTCCTGGAAACCAAAATAATGTCAGATATTTCCTCTGTCTCTCGACCTCTTTCTTTCCAGAACCACACAGTCTCTTCCCACTTTCTGTCTTTAAATTCCCTACATTCTTCTCTGTACAGAATGGATTGATCCTTGAAATTTCTGGGTTTTGTGACTCCATCATTTCAACTTGCTTACAGCCCTGGCTTGCCACAACATCTTCTCTATGACCATCTCAATGTTCCCTCAGCATTCTCGGATCTAACAGCATCCCTGCCATTTTGGGGTCTTATAGTTCAAATTCTTCCAAGAAGATTTTGTTGGAGCCTTGGGGCGCCTGGGTGGCTCAGTCGGTTAAGTGTCTCCCTTTAGCTCAGGTCATGATCCCAGGAATCTGGGATTGAGCTCCATGTGACTTTTCATTCTCCCTCTGCCCCTTCCTACCCCCGCCCCCGCTATCCCCCACCAATGCACTCACTCTCTCTGTCTCTCTCTTTCAAATAAACAAAAAGATAATCTTTAAAAAAGAAAAAAAAGAAAAAAGAAGAAAAAGATTTTGTTAGAGCCTCTTGAGCCCAGTTTTTCAAACCTAATCCAATTTGTTGTGTTAAATGGGTTAGTTCTACCAGTTACCAGTATAGTCAAAGCTTTTAGCAAAGTGCTGGGACAGGCAGAGAATTCTTTTAGAAGGGAGTGTGGATAATCAGCAGTATTTCTAGAGCATGATAGTGAGCTTCCTCCTGTTAGAAGTGGAACAGAGACTAAATAATCATACCCTTACACGTCTATAGGAATATGTACATTTGGAAGTTTACCTATAAAATCTTTCCAAATTTTAGGTTTTCCTTTTATAAACTTCAACATAAGCACCCCACCAGATTTGGGAGGGAAATTTGTGTGCATTCTTGGATCACAAAGAGTAGATGACTGACCACGCTCCCTTTTATCCAGCCTTGTGTTCTCATCTTACTATGTATGTCCACCATTTAGTCATTCAGCCACTCATGACGACACCTTTTCTTTCAACTCCCAAATATAATCCATCAACAGGTTCTGGCAATTCTCTTTCCCAAATAACCCATTGTTCAGAGACTATTCATGCCGCCTTAGTCCAAGTCACCATGGTCTCTTATCTAAAATATGCCAAATGTCTCTCTACTTGACTCCCAAAGTCATATTAACCCCATTTTCCACCCTGCAGCTGGAGCAATTTTCCCAACCAATTCTGATCATGGAGTCCCATGTTCAAAGCAAGACTTGTCAGGCTCCAAGTTCAAAATCAATTAGCCTTCAAGAATCTACATAGTCTGTATCTTGTTAATCTCTCTAGCCTCATTATATACTACTTTACTCACTCTCAGAGCTCCAGTTATATAGTTTGCTTTTAGAAAATGGAAATATACCAAGTTTTCTATCCCTTCAAGATTTTTGAATTTGCTACTTCCCATACCAGGAACACGTGGTTATACCACTCTGAGTCTAGATAACTTCAACTCAGCCTTCACATTTGAAATTAAATATTATGTCTTCAGAGCGGTCACCCTAAATGCTGAACTGCACACCGTTACTGCTCTTTTGTAACTTTCAACTTAGCTGAATTCACTAGTGCAATGTCTGGCTATCCCTTATTGTATCAGACCAATGAGGACACTTGCTAATACTGTCCAGGCAGTGCTTGACATTCACTATAACTCAATAAACACTTATGGAAGGTATGAATTAATGATAAGCCTAAATCTCATACCAGGCATTCTGAAGATGTGAAATTCTCATTGTCTTACATCTTCAGAGATGAAAACTTCATGCTTCTTAAAATCCATGACTATGATGAGGGAAAGCGGGACACTTTGTGAAAACTTCTAAAATCAAGAGCATGTTTTTAAAAGTGTTAGATTATTTCTTCACTGAAAAGAAAAACAATAAAAATTTTATGTGGGTTATGTTCATGGAGTTTACATTCCAGTAATATAAATACACAAAAATAGACAAAGAAGGAAAACACTGAAGTGTTTACCTGAACCTGGCCAAATTTTGTAAGATTTCGAAACTTCTGAAGTTGGAGTGGTGTGAAGAAGAGACAAGAAAGACCCCCCACCCAGACCAACCAAGACCCCCACTGCTGCATCCCAAAATCCATCCTGCCTGCTGCAGCCACCACACCCCAGAGAAAGGTTGAGGCGAAGGACGTGACAGGTAGAGCCAAGGTGAAGGATGAGCTGCAGAGAAGATCTGCAGGGTTATCTGCTAAACCTGCTCCTCCCAAGGCCAGAGCCTCAGCCTTAAGAGACCACTGCAAAAAAGGGATTGAAGGTACCTAAAGGGAAAAGGGGAAAGCCGATGCTGGCAAGGATGGGAATAACCCTGCAGAAAACGGAGATGCCAAAACAGACCAGGCATCAGAAGCTGAACGGGCAAGAGATGCCAAGTAGAGTGTGCACGTTTTTGATAACTGTGTATTTCTGGTGACCGTAAAGTTTGAAATACTATATATTTTTTTCAGGTTTATAAGAATGCCGAATTGTTGCTTTGGGGGAAGGACAGAGGTCTCTAGTAGAATATTCCGAAAGCTAGCTAAGGAAAAACACCTTTTGCTTCTAATTTAGAGAAACTTCCTCTTCGTTATCAGAAAGAGCGATTCATGGACTTTGACACATCAACCACACTGGCACAAATGCTTTGTAGTGTGGGAAAACTAAAAAAAATAAAATAAATAAATAAATAAATAAATAAATTTATTTATTTATAAAGATATTATTTATTTATTTGACAGAGAGAGAGACAGACAGCCAGAGAGGGAACATAAGCAGGGGAAGTGGGAGAGGGGAGAGCAGGCTCCCCGTCAAGCACGGAGCCTGATGCAGGGCTTGATCCCAGGAGCCTGGGATCATGAGCTGAGCCCAAGGCAGACACTTAATGATTGAGCAACCCAGGCATCCCTAAAATTTACCTTTTATGTCTTCTTCTCCCTCTCTGCCTTCAGCATAGACTTGAATCCATTCAACTTGAAACCTGGTGGGACCCTGACCCCCCAAAATGGTTCCCAGTATGTTAAGCAACCTGGACTTTACAGTGTCACTGTGGAGATGGCATACCTTTTTAAGGAATGTCTTTGTTAGTTTGTGTCTTCAGATTGGTAATTCTGCCAGTTTCTTTTCATTTCCTGAAAGTCAGGGACAGTTTATGAAAAGCTGTTAAACAATATGTTAAATGTGAACTGTCAACCATCACTCTGAACTTTCTCTGTTCAGAGCATCACATGGGACTTCACTGGGATTTAGAGTGGCTTTCTGATTTTGGTAGTCCACTGAAGAATGGAGTTGGAAAATTGTTTTATACTGTTAATGATTGTCTGCCCAAGCCCTGCTGAAATGTCATGCTAATATCATATTATTTATCAAACGTATCTTTAGTAAAGCTGGATAGAGTTTGGCTTGGGAAAAAATTTTTTTTTCTGACGTTAACCTATAAAATAGTAGCGCTTTCTCTCCTAGCCACTAATCTCTGACAGAAAATCCTAGATGTTGCATAAGACACCAGAAAAAGACTTTGGATAAAGGCTGAAGCACAGGCTGACAGAACTTTGTGGATTTGCCATTACAGACATTTATGTCTAAATAGGTAAATATTATTTGAACTGGGACAACTTAAACATTTCAAATCAATGGGAAGTCTAAGATTCTCATGTATCACACACTGAACCAAAGAAGTTTACTAGAAGTAAGTTAATTTTGGTGACCTTGCCTCTCTCCATTTCCCCTAACGACCAGGGTTTAAGCCAAGGAAGAAGGGCAAGGCTGGGTGGAAGGGAGATCATGGAGAGAACAAGGTGCCTGACGGTCCGCACATCAGATTGGTCGGGGGAATACGGGAGAATCCAGATGCCAAAAGTTGAAAAGAAACCATGGAAAATGGGGTGATATGATATCCCTTTTAATCTCTTTTGTTTTTTTTCCAGGGGATTCAATGTTGGTGCAAGTTGAACAATAGACTCAGCAAGAGCAAAGTTCACGCACAATAGGTGCTCCAAAGTGGATGTTAATGCAAAAGGAAATCAGGCAGCTTAGAGAACAGAATGTTGCCTTTTGTCTTAAATTCAAGCCAAATTTAACTCAGAGAAGACAATTCTGAGCAGAACAGAGTTATACGACTTCTCACATCGGTTCAATGAGAACCCGTAAATGTGTCTAAGAAAGGTCATCGAAACAGCGTCTGATAACACTAAGATGTTGTCAGTTGATAGATCTTCTATCAATCCATTCATTTGTTTGCAAAATGTGTTCCGGGTGCCCACTGTACATCAGGCACAGTTTGGCACTGAGGATAAGAACAGAATAAAACAAACCTTAACTCTAAACTCATGTGGAAGAAGAACGGATAGCACACAAATAAAGGCATGTCTAATGAATGTCAGATGGGGACGATTTTATAAAAGAAAATATAGAGGAGAAAATATATTTCCTCTTGCAATGAGGAGATAGAGAATATTTATGAGGAGATGAGAAGATCTGATTGTCTGTTAAGGTGACATTTATGCAAGAGAGGGATTGGGTCAGGAGAAGCATGTTCAGAGAGGAGCATGGAGAGGTAGCTGGAGTTCAGATCAGGAGGTCACTGTGGACTATATTAGGATAGTGTGGTAGTTTTGATAAGAGAAAAAGAGGTGGTGAAAGTAGTCAAATTCTGAAGGAAGAGAGAGAGGGAGAGAGATGATAGGCAGACATCTATTTATCAACTATCCAGATTCAAAAATACAATTTTGGTGCTAGATCACTGCTGTCTAATTGGCTTTGAAGACCTCCTCAAGGATAATAAGCAGAACATCAATGATCCTGGACTTGCAGTAGTCATGCAATTGTTAAAATATCCCCTCTTATTAAACTTAAATAAGGTGTTGTTGTGATAGGCAGCCTGTAAGATGGGCCCGAATGATCCTCAACTCTTATTATCCATGTCCTTATGCAATTCCCTCTTACACTGAATCAAGGCAAACCTATGCCTAATAGAACACTGCTGTTGTGATGGTGTGTGACTTCTGAGGCTAGGTTACTAGTGTACTGAAGCTTCCACCTTGTATCTCAAACCCACTCTTCCTGAGGGAAGTCAAGCTACCATGTCTGAGGATACCCAAGCAGTTCTATAGAGGCACCCTTCAGCCTAACCCCAATAGCTAACAATAATTTTCCAGCCATGTGGAAGTGTATATCACTGCTCCAGTCAAACTTTAACCAGAGTGCAGACCTGGCTAACATGCAATTGAACTTCATGACAACCCTAAGCCAGAGATCACCCAGCGAAACCATTCCTGATCTCAAGACCCAAAGAAACTGTGGGAGATAATAAATGTTTATTGTTGTTCTAAGCCACTAAAGATGGAGAGTAATTTGTTATGCTTAAATAATTTGTTATAATAGATAATAATGCAGATACTGATAGAACACAATATAATAAAATGTATTTAAAAAGTACTGAGGAAAAAGTAATTATAAAGACTATCGAATGATATGGCTATTGATATGAGCAAGAGATTGACATGACCAAGGAAGAAAAGAAAGAAAAGACTCACCAGGATTGTTCACCACTTAAATAAGTATGGAAATAAATGGGTCTTCCTAGCAACATATAAAAAGATTGTCAGCTCCTGCAGCTAGAAGACAGGGAAGGTGAGGATCAGGCCTCAGATTTTATTATAAGAGTAACAAAGCTCCAAAAAAGATTCAATTTTCAAACATGGATGGTCTGCAATGCCAAGGTCAGGACCCTTGATGGGAAGTAGTGGGATGCTAAGACTTGAGATAGGGATATCAGAGTTGATGAATTTAAGCACTTTAAATCCCAACATCATCTCAACCTCCACCTGCCATGTTCAGGTTTAATACTTCTACCTTGCCTGAAAATGATGCAGATGCCTTTACCTTGTAGGACAAGCCATCTCCTCTCAAGATCTACCTCCTCGTATGCCAAAAACTAAAGCTGAGCCTCAATACTATCCAACCAGGAAGAGCTGGGTATGCTAAGGGAGGAAACAGTCTATTTTAAATGCATGGCAGGACCTAACCAACTTGGACCCATAGGTACAAGATGGGATGCTGAGGATGCTAGATTAAGGAAGGTGGAATACAAAGTTGGATAAGCCACAGTTTATTAACATGGGAATATTTTGCCATTACACAGGACTTACAGCCCTGGCACACAACCCTGGGGAATGGAAGTAATATGCTGCTAAGATGACTTATTTTTTGATAGTGTCCATGCTAAGTGAAGTATATTTACCAGGTTATTATGGCAGATAAGGAAGAAGAAATAAAAATGGCCAGGAGAAATGGGCAAGCTATTTTGTGGGAAGACCAGAGGACACTATTTCCCAACATGATAAGGAATGTACAGGTCAGAGGGGAATCATCACTGCTGAGAAGCTCACTAGTGGCTGTCCTCTATAGGTCATGTTGATGGGAAGGGATACTTGTATAGAACTGTACTCCCTGGTAATAATGGAGATGATAGGAACCAAAATTATAACAGAAGCAAAGAGAATGATTATTATAATGAGCACCAAGGTTGATGAGGCAACTGAGAGTATATTTAACATTTATCAAAAGGTTTGTTTTTCACCTTTTTCCGAGTGAATGGTGTGGGCTCAGGTTCAGAAACTGGGCAAAGCATGGATCCTAAAACATGAATCCTAAAGCATGACAATAGACTATAAGAAACTCTACTAAATAGTAACCCCACTTGTAGTTGCTATGTCATATATGGTATTTTTGCTAGTGCAGATTAATAAAGCCTTAGGTGTATTGAGTATGGCCACTGATAAGGTAAATGCATTCTTTTCTAATCATATCACAAAGGAAGATCAGGAATGGTTCACATTCACTTGAGCAGACAATGGTATATACGTATAGTCTTGTACTCAGGGCTGTGTTAACTCTCCCACTCTCATCAGAGGATTGCCCAAAGGGTCTGAGCCATATAGATAATCTACGGAAAATCATATTGGTCCCACATAGTGATAATGTCATGTTCTTTACACAGAATTAGCAAGAAATGGTAAATATGTTGGACATCTTGATGAGCCACATGCATTCCAGGTTAGAGATAAACCTAACGAAGATTCAGAGGTCTGCTATACATATTAGTGAAGATTTTGAGGGGTGCCTGGGTGTCTCAGATGGTTAAGCATCCAATTCTTGATTTTGGCTCAGGTCATGATCTGAGGGTGGTGAGATCGAGCCCTGTGTTGGGCTCCACTCTGGGTAGGGAGTCTGCTTGAGATTCTTTCTCCCTCTCTTTCTGCCCCCCCCCCCATTTTCCCCCCCCCCCCCCCGCTCAAATAAATAAATAAATCCTAAAAAAAGAAAAAAAAATATTTTGATATGCAGTGATATTGGACATGTCAGAACTTCCCTTCCAAAATAAAGGATAAATTACTGGATCTACTACCTCTCACCACTAAGAAGGAAACAAAATGCATTGTAGGCCTCTTGGGTTATGGAGATAGCATATTCTACATTTGGGAATACTGCTCTGATTCAAATACCAGGATACACAAAAGTTTGACCTCTTTGAATAAATCCAGAACAGGAAATGGTTCCATAGAAGATACAAGTTTTGATGCAAGTGGCCCTGGTTTTTGGACCACGTAATGCTGCAGACCCTATGGTATGAGAGGTATTTGTTGAAGGTAGAGATGCTATATGAATTTTATGCAAACCCCAATGGGAATATCATAAGGTAGATCCTTGATGTTCTGATGCAAAGCAATGCCATTTGTAAATGAGAATTACATACTTCTTGGACACTAGCTCCTGGAATTCTATTAGGCTATAGTAGATACCTGGTCAAAGTATATAAATTGACCGGGTGATCAGAACTGCCTACCGCAAACTGGTTCTTTTAGACTCACCAAGTCATATGTTTGGATGGTTATAGTAACAATTTATTATAAGATGGAACTGGAACATCTAGAGTTGTAATGACAAAACCAAAAGGCACAAGAAAATTACATAAGCATGTGCCCCAACTCCCCCGTGGTATCCAACACTTGTACAAGCATCTCTTCTTTAACTCATATCTATGATCAAATTTTGGGAGGAGGGACGTCCTTTCCAACCCAGTGAGGGAGGAGGGAAATTGCTGAGGTTGGTTCATGGATGGATTGGCTCAAGCTGTTTCTATATGTCAAAAGTGAATTACAACTATACTAGTGCTTCACTAATGGGAAATACTGAAAAAGAGTGGTAACAGGAAATTCTCCTACTGAGAAAAGCTCTGGGCAGTGAACCTGGTTACTTTGGTCACCAGATCACCCCTTTGTATAAAAACTTAAGTAGTCCTATTAGAATGTATACAACCTTGCAACTAATTGATTAGTTATTCTGGAACCTGACAGAGAAAGTTTAGCAAGTCAGGAACAGGAAGGTGTAGGATCAGGGATAGATTAGCATGAGCAGTCATGAAATATGAAGGTCTTTGTATCACATAATATCACTTGGAAGACATTTGCCACAGTAGGGGTCCTAAACAACAAAGTAGAAAGAATGATTCAGTCGGTTAACATCACCCCTCCTATCAGTGGCAGCCCCAGTTTTTGCACAATAGATTTATGAATGAAATAGCTGATGGGAAGAATGGAGGTTCTGCATGGGACCCAAAGCAAGAGCTCTCCTTTACTGAAGGTGACTGCCACTGCCAAACATCCAAACTGCCACCAATGGAGACCAATACCAAGTTCTCTCTATGTACCATGTTTCAGGGAGAACAATTTTGGCAGGAAGTTGACAATACTGGATCTTCCCTACATTGAGAGGGACAACAATTCATCTTGAGCAGAATCAATAAATATTCTAAGTATGGATTTGCCTTTTTGTCTCAAAGACCTCCACCACACTATTAGCTGAGGGTATACGAGTTTCACCACCAACGCTGGATCCCATACATCCCATTGGACAAAGGGACCCTCTACAGCCAAGGAAGTATGGTACTGGCCACAAGACCACAAGATCCACTAGTCATATCACATACTGCACCACCTAGCTGGTGTGATAGAATGATGAAAGGGTGTGTGAAGGGGTGAGCTTGGAGATCTACACTGAGAGGATGGAACACCATCCTCATTCATGCAATATGTAGCCTAAATCAATGATCATTCTATGGTGCTCTGTCTTCAATACATAGAATACCTGAGTCCAGGATGAAAGGAGTAGAAATAGGAGTGGCCCCATGACCATGACTACAAGTGACTTGGGAAAATTTGTGTTTTCCATACCTATAAGTTTAGAGGCCCTGCTTCCCACAGGGAAGTGCTTTCACTAGGGAACCGCTGGTGCCTAGTCACTTTGGGCTTGTCATGTCAAGAGACCAGTGGGAAGGTAAGAGAAGACTTCGTCAGCAGGGATAACTAACCCTCATTATCAGGAAGAGAGAGAGAGTTGCGTTCACACAAAAAGGGCAAAGAAGAATAAGTTTGGTACTCATGTGATCCACCTGGGTGTCTCTTGACAACCCTTGCCAACTTTGATGGTGAAAGAAGTTAAATAGCAGAGACTGAGAAAGACATAGTGACCATGAGATCTGACCTCTGAGACGAGGCCTGAGATGGTCTGGGTCATTCTCACAAGATAAGTCACACAGACTAGCAGATGTACTAGCCAAAGAAGCTTGAAGAGGTGATGGAGGTGGGAGATGATTACTGTCAGTGCAGTCCCAATGCCAGCTGTGGCAAGAGCAGCTGTAGTTCATTGTGCGAACATTCTTCTTCTCAGTCTATCTGGTAAAACATGTCCATCAGCATCAGGAAGGAATGACAATACTGGATCATCTCTACACTGAAAGGGGCAACAGTTCATCTTGAGCAGAATCAAGATGCCAGATCTGAGCAATACTAAGGGTGGTCTCTATAGATGCTGTGATGTGCTGCACATATTTTCCCACTTCGGTACTAATTATTCAGTCCTTCTTGTATTGGGAATTGCTGTCAGCCTAATGCGGCCCCTTACCCAAGACCATGTTCCCTTCCTAGAACCAGTCGTCATTCGATGACTGGCTGATGTTGGATATAAAGAACCAGTCCCCTTGCCACAATTTGGGACAACTCTCACGGCCATTGCAACTCCAAAGTTCTCCAGAAAACGGGCTGAAATCTTGTCATAATTACATCACAGTTCAACATTTCCCTCCCCCTAGTCCTACCTCCTTCATTCCCAAACTTACTGATTCCTAGAACACTTCTTAATACATTTCACTTTCCCATAAACTTCTTGCATATAAATCTTTATTTCAAGTCTCTTTCTCAGAGATCCCAACCTACACTATAAGATTAGGTATTATTATTTTTATTATTATTAGCCACTCAGTATAAAATAATTTGATCTCCCCATACACACACAAAAACTATAAGATTAATATTAAAGTCATCTTAGTACAGTTGAGGAAAGTGAATTAAATAGCTTACCTAATATCACACAGTCATGTAACTGATGGAGTCAAGGTTTGAACTAGAACAAGCCTATGAGTTCTGTGAATGCCTGAATATTGCTGTCAAAAGCAAGAGCATGAACAAAGCTAATAGATAAATAGGCGATAGAGAGATAGATACATGATAGAGGACTTGTATGTATAATATTCCAGAAAGGGCAGTAGTAAATGGTGGCTGGAGTTTGGGAACTAGAGGAGAGGTAGGAGAAGATAAGTCTGAAAAAGAGGAGTTCAAACTGCGATAAGCCAAGAATGTCACAGCAGACATGGACCTACCCCAAGTTGAACCAGTTCTGTAGAATTCCCAAGATACTCTTATCCCCCCAAAGAAAAAACAATATGACTTCTTGACTAGGCAAAAGCTCATGGAAAATTTCCATTTACGTTCTGTTATATCTTTGCCAGGTATGAGAAAAGGCAGCGGGGTGGAGGGAGAAGTATATGGCTAGAGCATAGAAAGAAATCCAAAACCCTCCTCTCCGGGGTTCATGGGGTGAAGGTGCCAGTCCTGGAATGCTGCACTCCAACCCCCCTTTGTTTATTCAGCCCTGGGGCTGAGGTTTGCCTTGGAGTTGTAACCTTTATAAGGGGTTTGCTTAATGACAGAATTATTCAGCTGCATACCTCACCCCAATTAGAAAAAGGCTATTTGGATTCTAATTGGCCTTGACACAAGTCTGCTTAAAGAGATTCCCCAAGAATTATAGAGCTACTTTCAGAGTTTGACTTGGCCGGGAATATGAAATGTAACATGGTTTTTCAAATTTTCTGCACTTACCATGAAACGACCAAGCCACAGGTATCAAACATGCTTTGTTTTTGTGTTATAATCACATTACAAATTGAACATTTCCACATGTGCAAGTTGGCAAATCTAAAATAAATGATTATGAAGATTGTAATTACATATATCAGGTATATATGGCCTACATATTTTCACTCACACAAAAGTGTATTTTCTCAAGTCCCTAGACATCCATGTATAGTGTGTTTATAGGATGTAAAACCATCATCCTATATATAAGCCAAAAATGTGTATTTTTAAACAGTTATCACCAGGTCAGGTGATAAGTCGACATAATATTTGGAAGGTGCAAATACCAGGAAGGGATAGAGATTCTTAAGTTAACCATGAGGAAATGACTAACAATAATAGGTTGAAATTAAAAGGAATATAATTTGGCCTAAATATCAGGAAGAGAAAAAATAAGCTTCCTGGCTACAATAACTGTTAGACTATGAAATAATTCCTAAGGGAAGTGGAGAGCTCTCCCTCACCCTGGACTTTGGAAATGAGGCATGCATTCTTGGAGTCCCTTATAACAAGTCATCTTGCTAGGGGAGAGGAAGGAGATCCTTTCCGTTTCCATTTTCTGTGACTTAATAATAAGGAAAAATATTTAAAAAAAAAAACATGTAATTACCCACTAAATTTTCACCAAACCACCTTTGCACAAGATCCTGCATTTACCTTGTAGTGAACATTATGAGTCCTATTCATTCACAGCCAAGAAAAATCCCACAGTCTTGCAATTTGTAGCAACCTGGAATCCTTTTATTCCAAATTTATCTTGGTCCTGCCAGCCTTGGTGGTCTTTTGCTCATCTCTGAGCACCTTTCCCTGCTACTGCAGTGGAGAATTTTCTAGAAAAGCAACTGTATTCATCAGGGTTCCTCTCTTCATCTCCCTTTAAGCCCAACTACTCTTTCCTAGTTCACAGAGAAAAAGAAAGCATAAAGTGTGAGCATGATCAAACCCCTCTCTCCTATAAATAAACCTGTATCCATAATTTCCCTTCCTTCCTGTGGAGGCCAAGGCCTCTTCCTGTTCCTGTTGAGAGCTACATCCTGACCTCTATTATCTCCTACAGGGACCTGATCTGTCAGTCACTCACACTCTTTTCAAGCTCTCAACTGCTCCCCCAAGATTAGTTTAGTCCCCAAGGCATGTAAATGCTTTTGCTCAGCTGTTTGGTTTGTGTGTGTGTGTGGGGGGGAGTGCTTCTGCAGTCAGCTCTCTAGAGAGCAGCCCACACTACTGGTGGGCACACCCCAAGGGCCAAAGGGTGGCCATAGAGTGAATGTTCGCAGGGAAAGAGATATGGATGGAATTTGCAATTATAGGCTATGTGGCCACACATATGTATATATGTAGGTTTCCTCACAGTTTGGAGGTTATAGGGATGGAAGGAAAAAAGAAGGGGCTTCTGTAGGCTGGGTTGACCTCTCCCAGCTACTATATTTCAGGGCAGAGCTCTGAAGAATTCAATTGTTCAAAGTTCAAGTCTGATCTTCTAATACCTGGCCCTACAGGTATTTTTATCAAGTTCAAAGGGTAGAATATATTTAACAGTTTGTTCTGTTAATTCACAGCTTTGGATATTAGACTTCTGATGTGTTTGCCTCCGTTGATACTCTTGCCCAGCTCTGCTACTGCAAGCTGCTGTAAACTGGCTTCCTTTAATTACTGTTCTCTCGCAACACTTATTATTAGTCATCAATGAGCCCTTTCCAGTTTTCTCCATTTGACATTATTGGCCAATCCCTCCTCCAGATTCTCTTTTCTCAGTGTCCCACAACTATCTCCATGTGTTCCCCCTTTGTCTCTGCTCCTTATTAGTTGTTTTTCTTGGGTGTCTTGTCTGTTATAACTCAACTGAATGGTAATGTTTCCCAGAGTTCTCTCCTAGGACTTATTCTCTTCTCATTCTACATTTCCCCTATCATTTATAGATTTGTATTTCCAAATCCATAAGTTACTTCAAAAATAGGTCTCAACCCAGACCTATTTTCCTATATCCAGACTGTTCTTCCCATTTGCAATATCATCTGAATGTCTCACATGCACCCCAGACTCAAAATGGCCAAAATTGAACTAGTTATTCACACTTCACCTACCTACATACACGTTTCTCCTATCACATTCCCTAATTCTACAAATGGCACAAACATCTACCTAGATTTTCAACCAAAAATCTGAAATTATGCTTGAGTATTCTTTCCTTTATGTGTCGTATCTAATCCTTTACCAACTACTATTGACACTACTCTTTAAATCCCAAGAGACTGCCAGTCCCTTTTCTCCATTCTTCCAGACAGTTCTTAGGATATGCTTAGTTTTTGATACATACTCACCTTTTCCCACATAGACTATTATGATACCCTCCAGTTCAGTATTTATCATGTTCTAAAATGAAATCTATTTGTGGTTATCAAATCATTGAAGTGTATCATGGCCATTTAAAAAAATGAATAAAATAAAACAGAAAGGAAAATATCAGGGTGAAGTACATGAGATAAGCATGTTTATTGAAACTTTTGATTCATTTATACTTATCTATATACACATGCATATGTACAGATACATAAATTATATGTATTGTCTAGTATAGATTTTGACATTAATTCCACTGTGTGTGCATTGGGGTGGGGAGAATTTTCCCACACACCCAAGCAGTTTTCTAACACCATCTGTTCTGACACTGTCTACCCTAACATAACATTAAGTTCTATAGGTTAGGGGCTCAGTCCTTCAAGACTGCCCCGACCCCCACTTCAGATGCCAATCATAAGTCCAAGTTGTTCCCTGTGTTTCTGACAAAGTGGCTATAGATCGTAGTTTTCAGGGACCCCCCCCCTTGAGGTTGATTAATTTACTAGATTGGCACTTAGAACTCAGAGAAACAGTTTACTTTTTAGATCACTGGTTTATTGTCAGAGAATATAACTCAGAAACAGCCAGGTGAAAACAATGCACAAGACAAAGTATAGGGAAAGGACTCAGGGCTTCCATGCCCCCTTCTGTGGGTAATAAATACCCACAGGGTCACCAACCCAGAAGCTTTCTGAACCCAGTCCTTTTGGATTTTTATTAAGACTTCATTGCATAGCCATGATTGATTAAATCATTGGCCATTGGCAACTGCTGAAACTTCTGCCCTTCATCCTCCTCCAGAAGTCAGGAGGTGCAACTGGAAATTTCAACCCTCTAATAACAGGATTGGATCCACGGGCAACCAGCCCCCAACCGTAGGGGCTTCCTAAACTCATCTCATTAACATAACAAAGAGACTTTCTCCTCATCACTTAGGAAATTCCAAGCATTTTAGGAGCCCTGTGCCAGAAATGGAGATGGAGACCAAATATATATAATTTCTTACTATGACTCACTTGAGTTATGTTTTAAGTTCTGTTTGTTTATTTTGGTGGTTTTTGCTGTTTTGTTTTTGTTTTTGTTACTATGCATAGCAGTGGCAAAAGCTTGAAAACCACTGAACTAATTGAACTAGTTATGTGTTTCTAGTCTTGACCACTAGTGTCTTTTCTCCTAGGGTGAGTTTTCTGGATTCTAAATCTGATCACATTCTAGCACTGCTAAACTCTGTAATGGCTCCTCATGATAACCTACAGGATAAATCCAAAGTCTTCACAAAGCTTTAGGGATTTGGGTCATTTGAACCCAGCATTCTTCCTTATGACTCTGGGCTCTTACACGGCTGTTTCTTTTGTCCAGAATGTGTTTCTCTCCATTGTCTGCCTCACTGAATTACACACCATGTAGGCTTCATGTTGGTGTCAGGAATCACCTTGAGACTACCTGGGGTAGAATTCTGTGTCTCTGCCCATTCATAGTTTCATGGTAGTCAGCATTTTTTCCTCAATGCAGGATAAGGGAACCTACAAATCCTTCCAGGCCCCATATACACAATTAACACTTTGATGTATTTTCTTCCAATGTATATGCTAAATTTTATAAAATTTTCATGACAACTTATATATACCTGTCTGGTTTTGACATTTTACTTTAACATGAAATCACACGAATTTCCCCCATGTTATCTCATTTTTTTTTTAGCATAACATTATAAATGTCTTTAAAACATATGATCAAATCAGACATGTGATTTGAAAGTATAAACTTGCTGATGAAGGGCTGATGGGAGTGTGGACAGAGTGGAACCAGGGTAATCAGACAGAAGTCAGCCAGGTAAGTGATCAGAGACAAAGAGAACTAGAATAATGTAGAGTCAGCACACAAAAAAGGCACTGGACCATATACAAGAGAACTTAATGAGGAGGAGCTTACAGACCCTGGGTTCCATGTGGCAGCTCAGATAGAGGCAGGAGTCTCTATTAGTTGATGCAGTAAACCAAAGTTCAGAGGAAGTATCATGGAAGACAGTTTTATGGATAATAATAAATTGAGTTTGTATACTAATATAACCATTTGAGGAGTCTTCAATGTAATGATATAGTTTAATGATTCAGAGTTAATAAATACGAAAAATAAGTTTAGAGAAAATTATAAAATGTGTATATTAAATTAGAAAAAAAGTCAGTAGTAAGAACAGTCAGAACGAATTTTAAGTTTAGAGAGAATTGAGAGATTTTAGGATATGCAACAGTTCCAGGAAAATAAGAGTTAATAAAAAATAAAATGTAATGCACAGGTCAGCTATGAATAATATTTATATAAGCATACAAAAATATACTCATTGTCATAATTTTAAGCCCGTAGTTTTGAGCCACCTAGTAATTGTTATCTACCTATGCTGGGAAGATAGGAGGAAAAAGTATGGAGAGATAACGCAGGGCAGCTTGATCCTTATTTTCCATAGCAGGAATCTGAGGATAGTATCTGAAATTTAAGTCAATTAATAAATAGCAATATAAAATAGTATTTATAAATGAGTATTTAAACTCCTAAGAGGCTTGAAGTTGTGTGCATGTGGAATCAGGAAGAGGGAGTAAGACAGGAAGCCAACAGATTTTTAAAAATATTTATTATAAGATATATAAAGTCATTTGACTACTAAAAATTAAAATAATTAAATAACAAGCAGATTAAAGTAAAAGTCTATAGCTATAGGTATATATATGGATACATATATATGTATTTTAATGCATGGTTAGAAAAGGATGTATATCAGTAAGTGTCCCCTCAGTGAATCATCATACAGTTAACACACCCTTGTAAACATCACCTAGGTTAAGAAGTAGAACATACTAGCACCAGAAGTGTGGTTGACTTTATGACATTATGACATTACGAATGCTTCCCTCCTGTGCAAAAGTGACCACAAGCCTCATTACTACTATCAATGAACAGTAATGTCTGGTTCTTTTTAAAATTTATATAAATCAGATAATACAGTATGTATTCTCTCACATCCAGCTTTTTTTTAAGAGTTACATATTTACGCAAAAAAAAAAAAAAAAAGAGAGAGAGAGAGAGAGAAAGGGTGAGTGTGTGAGCAGGGGGAGGGACGGAGGGAGAGGAAGACAAACAGATTCCTGACTGAGCAGAGAGCACTATGTGGGACTCCATCTCAGGACCTTGAGATCATGACCTGAGCCAAAATCAGGAGTTTAACAGACAGAGTCACCCAGGAGTTCAGCATTCAGCTTCTTTTTCTTAAAATTATATTTTGTGAAACTCACCCATGTTATCTGTGTAGCTGCAGTCATTAATTTTAAATACTAAATAGCATTTACCTGTCTTCAAATACCACAACCACTGTTATACTTATCTATTCTACTGCTAATAGATACTTCGATTGTTTACAGTTTGGGGTTATTATGAATAATGCTGCTGTGAACACCTTTGTGTACATTAATTATGGTGCATATATGTATATATTTCTGTTGAGTATCTGGCTCATGTGACATAGCATATACAGGTCTCCCCCACCATCTGAAAGAAGAGCATTCCTATAAAACCTTTTGTAAGTTGAAATGGAGTATAACAAAGAAACAATTACCATTAATTATATTGAAAAAATTTTTAAGCATTAGCAGATTCAAAAAAAGCTTTTAGGCTTTTCTGATACTTTAGGACAGACACATATTGCTAACAAATGCACAAAATAAATCAAGATAAAGCAGAGAGTTTCACAGACACAGTTCAAAGCTATGGCAGCTTGATGCCAAGATGTTGAGTGTAGTTCCCAGGGAAGGAGCTTGGTGGTGCCACTCTCACTTCTGGAAGTGTGTGCTGTCTCTATAAGGGCTCCCTGCAAAGCAAACACTTAACGTTATACAATTCTCAACTTTTTTAGTAAAACTGGGAAATCTCTGGATTCTTTTTAGTTAGCAGAAACAGGTACAGTGGAGGTGTTTTGGAAAAGCAAAGTGTCTAACATGAACTTTCAAAAAACAGTGAATACCTGTTTAAACACATATAATGTTTGAACAGTTTTCTAAAATGGTAGTACCAGCTTGTGCTCCCACCCACAATGTGTGAAACTTACCATTGCTCCAGGTTTTATCAACCCTTGGTATTGCTAGTCTTTTCAATTTTAGTTACTCTGGTGTGTGTGAAGGGATATCTCATTAAAGCTTTAATTGGTCTTCCTTGATTTTTGAGGATATTGAATATTCAGATACCATCTTTTGTGAAGTGTCTGATTAAGTCTCTTGCCTATTTTTCTATTGAGGTTGTCCATCTTTTTCCTTATTGATGGAGGAACACAAAATATTCTAACCAGTTATCATTTCAGTTAGAACTCTGAATCCCATTTAATATATTTCTTTATGTTAAAGTCATGAAGGTAACCCAACTATATGTTATGTCAAGTTTTGTTGTTTAGCTTTTACGTCTGGATATGCAGTTCACCTAGATTTGATTTTAATTTGTGATATGATGTAAGGCAGGTGTCAATTCTCTGTAAATTAATTTGTGAATTTAATGAGTCCCATTTAAAAAAAAAAAGGTCAAAAAGACTTTTGGAACTGTATTAGCTGATTCCAAAATTCCCTAAAAAAAATACTTAAATACTTAATACTCTGTAAATTATACTCTGTAATAAATACTGTGTAATAAATAATACTCTGTAATTAATAATTAATACTCTGTAATAAATAAAATACTCTGTAAATTAATTTGTGAATTTAATGAGTCCCATTAAAAAAAAAAAGGTCAAAAAGACTTTTGGAACTGTATAAGCTGATTCTAAAATTCCCTAAAAAAATAAGCAATCAGTAATGGCTGGGAAATTCTGAAAAAGTTAAACAATTGCATGGGATTGGTCCATAGGTTGTGTTGGCTATGCACTGAACAATTTCTGGTGGTGAAAGAAAAGGTACCATCATTAACCCTATAGTTTATGAAAAAACTGATTCTGAAAATGAGACATGTAAAACTCACATGATTTTACAGAATAGATTTGACCTTACCATAAAACTTATTAAAAAGCCTTATTGATTAAAATACCATGTTAATAGCCTCTTGAATAATTAGTGGAAAGAGTGAAAGCCCCCAGAATAAACCATGTTCATATGGAAATCTACATGAAAAGACAGCATTTGAAGCCAGTTGTAAAAAGGTCAATTTTTGTCAAAAGGTGGTGGGAAACTAAACAGAATCCCTGTTATTCCTTACAACAGAATGAATTTAGATGGATCAAAACAAAATTTAAAAATAATTAGAATGGGAATTTCTATGTATGAGCAAAGAATAAAGAGGAAGAAAGAAGGAAAGAAAGAAAGAAAGAAAGAAAGAAAGAAAGAAAGAAAGCAAGAAAGGTGAGAACGAACATCACCGCAGGAATCATCTCTGCAAGGTGAAACAGAAGATCACAAAGGATATTAAAAGTATGATTTATATCACAAATAAAAGGTTATTTATTTAAGTAGACAGCTCCTTAGAAAACAAAACCAATGACTCAATAAAAATCTCAACAAAAGAGAGGAACAGATAACTAAATATAAAAAAAATTAATAGTTTTTAAACATACAAAAACTTCACACAACCTTACTCATAGTAAAATCCACTGTATTTTATCATCTTAGATTGGCAAAGATCAAAATACTGTATTATGTATTGTGTTGGTATGGGGAAACAATGATGAGAATATAAACTGATGACAGCCCTTTAGAGATGAATCTAATGCCCATACTTTTTGACTTTGCAATTTTATGACTTTCAACCAGGATATTCATTTAAGTTCCCAAGAGTGAAATATTCAGAATACTGCTAAGTGTTTATTAGTAGAGAACTGGTCAAATAATGGTACTATGGAATATTATATACTTGAAAAAGGAGAAGACAAAGAGGAAGGGGAGAAGGAGAAAAAGAAGACGAGAACTTTATTTGAATTTATATGCAATGATCCAAGAGAAAGTAAATTTTAAAAATCCAGGAGTGTGTAGGATGCTAACATTTCTGGGAGAAATAAAAGGAGTGATATGTATGTCTTCTGAAAAGATATCTAAGAATCTTACAACTGGATTTGTTTGTAAAGGGGAACCGGGTTGCTGGGGTACAAGAGAAGAAAGACAATTTATTTTTATTTTAATCCCTTTTATAACTTTTGAATTTTGACCATGAGCTGATACAGTCTCTGCAAAAATATTAATGAAATAATAAAAATTGAAAAGAAAAATTAAAACAGGAGAGATTGCAGTGAAACTCAATACAGACCATTTATTGTTATTACTGTTGAACATAGATTATGCACCAAACTCTTCACATACATCAAATGTTTGCTATCCTTTCCCCTACTATGTGGTAGTTATTACTATAACCCCCCCCATAGAAACTGATTAACCAATAACAGAGCTGTAATCCTTATCTCTATATGGTCTGGGTCAAACCACGTGCATTTTGCATTGTTTCCTATTGCTGTGACACATTTTACTGCCATTGTCTTTAAAGCTGACTGTGATGGTGCCACATGGCACTAGTGAGCTTTTAATCCTTCTATTTTTTCACTTGCCCCTCTTCATTCCCTCTCCACATCATCATGCTTGCACGAACCCATGTACACACAGAAATGACTTTGTTTGGAAAGCAACCACCTACCATGAAGTGACCCAGAACCTTGCACTGTTCCATGGATAATTGTAGGAAACCAACAAATAGTTTTCATGCTCAAGACATATGTGAGTAATTGTTCAAAGTTAAGTGGCATCCATCCTACTCTGCATAGCTGGGCTGTTCATGCAACCCTCAACCCTTGCATTCCTCTGCAAAGTATTCTGTTTACACAGGCAAAATCCTAAGCACATGGATATCTTAGGCTGTCTTCATGATCCAATTCCAAATATTCAAAACACAAAGAACAGGATACAGTTGATACAGAAAAAATGTAATTGCTGGTTATTCGGTGGAAAAATAAAATAGCATCCCTTGTCATCAGAATGGAAGAGAGAGAGGGTTCACAGCCTTTGGGGTCAGATACACCTGGGTGGGTTCCCAGCTCCTTTATGAACCTAATGTGTAATCTGGGGAAAACTTCTTCACCTTCCCAGATGATAAAATGGGAATGATGACGCTATCTATCTCATGTGTAGGATTGTTGTCATGCTTAAAAGAAGTAAAAGCATTATCCTTAGCGTTAAATACATACTAAGGATTCGATAACTGACATACTATTTTAGGTACTAGTAGAATACTCTATTCATCAAACCATCAGTAAGTGCTACTGGCTCTCCCTCTAAAACATGATCCAGCTGAGACACTTCTTTACCTCTTCCACAATTTGTTCCCTGGTTTATCTGGTTTCCCCAATTTCATTCTTTTCGCTGTTCATATCTTTATATCAGGGTGTCTGAGGATTCTTACACCCTGCTCCTTCTAAACTGCTACACAGTTCATCCAGATCGTTCACGGAGGACTTTTCTCCAACATTCAGGTGTCTATCTGAGGGTCCCCAGCTCAGAGAGGCTTGACCCAGCCAAGACATATGCTGTTTCCTATGTCCCCCAGAGCCTATCTGAGGGTCCCCAGCTCAGAGAGGCTTGACCCAGCCAAGACATATGCTGTTTCCTATGTCCCCCAGAGCCTAGAACAGTGCAAAATAAATATTCCCAGTTCAAAATATCCATGTGCTATAATGTAATGTAACTTTAAAATAAAAGCAACCAAAATTTTTATTATGTGCTAACTGCCCTCTTTACATGTTTTTCTCTGATCAACATACAGCCAATAAGTTCTTATTACTTCCCTGATAAGGGAACCAAGGATCAATGAGTTTGCACATTTTGCCTAGTGTATTTCAAGGTATTGGGATAGGTTTGAAGTACATGAGAGAAAGTCATTCTCATTTTAATTATTCTTAAATTTTTTTATTATACTCAAGAAGAAAGTCTCAAATTAGAGCTAATATTTCTCTAACATCTCTCATAGTTCCAAATACCCCCCCCCCCTTTTAAATAAAGAGTAAGTAGATGAAGAGAACACAGTCTTAGGCAGACCACAGAGTGGTCATAATCAAAATAGGTTAAGTTTTGCTTTGGGCAAAAAAAGACACCCAAAGTCTCAGTGTCTGAGCTAATCAAAAGTATATTTCTTTATCAAAGTTTATATCTTAATAGATATAATAGTGTTTAGAATGGAAGCGGGTCTGAGCCATTATTTCTCAGGAACCAGGGTAAAGTCCACCACCTTAGGGCTACAGCAGGCAGAACCCACAGCTTTCTTCTTTGCCACATCAGAGGAAGAAAAGTAGAGAGTACTGTTGTTCAATTATTTGGCCCAGAAGTGCTATGTCTACCTCCTCACAATCCATCAGATAGAGCTAGTCAGTGAGCATCTCAAACAGGAAAGTATTCTCACAGTGCCCAGGAAGGAGGACCTCAGCCACAACTATCTTGCTAGAATCTAATAATAATATAGTTCTTCATTGTGCTTTTTTTTTTTTAAAGAGTTTATTTATTTATTTGTCAGAGAGAGAGCGAGCGAGAGCGAGCACAGGCAGACAGAGTGGCAGGCAGAGTCAGAGGTTGAAGCAGGCTCCCTGCAGAGCAAGGAGCCCGATGTGGGACTCGATCCCAGGATGCTGGGACCATTGACCTGAGCCGAAGGCAGCTGCTTAACCAACTGAGCCACCCAGGCGTCCCCATTGCGCTTATTTTTATGATTAAATTATATTTATGGAAAGTGGCTTTCTATTGACAAGTTCTTCTAGAAGAAAATTATCAAGGTGTAAAAAATGAATCGAGATGAAAAAATGTTACGTAAGTAATACTGATGGTATACAGATAGAGCGAAAAAGCAGTATTCTATAAATGGTTAAAATTTGGGGATCACTGTTCTATGAGATTACACAGCTAGATTACACAGCTAAGATTGCTGGTCTCTTTGACTCTACCTTAGTATGTTCTCCATATTGCTCTTGCTTTTGCAAGAACTGTGGTAGTCGATTAGCCTAGGAGATGGTCCTGAATCTTTTCTGAATGATTATAATATTAATGAAAAGAAAATCCTATTTTATCTAATATTCTTTAATTTTTTATATCTTTGGATGGCATTTTAGGAAAAAAAATGAAAGGAGCTAGAAATTACTTTTTAGTTAATTCTACAATTCTCACTGGAAGAATAAGAGGAGGAAAAGTACTGATTTTAAGTACATGAAAGAACAGCATGGATAATGTCACCCATTTAAATAACAATGGAGGGGCACCTGGGTGGATCAGTGGGTTAAAGCCTCTGCCTTTGTTCGGCTCCAGTCATGATCCCAGGGTCCTGGGATGGAGCCCCGCATCTCAAGCTCTCTGCTCAGCAGGGAGCCTGCTTCCTCCTCTTTCTCTGCCTACCTCTCAGCCTACTTGTAATCTCTGCCTGTCAAATAAATAAATAAAATATTTAAAATAAATAAATAAATAAATAGATAAATAACAATGGACACTGAATTAGTAATGCCAATAGGGGGATACTTTTCCAAAAAGACCATTGAAGAAATTTAGAGTAAAATAATGCAAGTCTTTATGCTTTGTTTAAAAAAAAAAAAAAAGATTTTATTTATTTATTTATAAATAAATAAATAAATAAAATAAATAAATAAAAGAGTATAAGAGAGAATAAACAGCAGCAGAGGGAGAGGGAAAGGGAGAAGCAGACTCCCTGATGACCTGGGAGTCCAATATGGGGCTCGATCCCAGGACCCGGAGATCATAACCTGAGCTGAAGGCAGACGCTTAACCAAATGAGCCACCTGGGTGGCCCTGTTAAGTCTTTACCCTTTAGTCCATATTTTTTGTTGTTGTTGTTCAATAGAGGTTTATAAAGCCAGAGATCTAATTGAATATTTCTGCTATCACAATAAATTTATTTCTCAAAAAATTTCATTGAGGTTCCCAATTTATGCTTCCATTACCTTCCTTTGAATCTGTCAAATGGAAGACCTTAGTCCACACTCCTCTTTTTAGGAAGTGAATTTGATGAGAGAATTGGCCCTTGACAAAAACAAAGCAAAGCAAAGCAAAACGAAGAAGTGGGCACTGTCCTCTTGACCTTCTGGAATCTTTTCCCCTCCCAGGTAAATAGAATGCTTAGATTGCTGCCCCCCTCTCTGTTTTAGTTGCCCCAGCCTTTCCATTCAGAGAGGGCCTCCAATCTGTCCCCTCACATTCTTTTTTTACCCTACTGTCATCTCTTCAGAAAATATCCCCTCCCCTTGCTACCACAGAGAAAAGGATCAATTCACTAATTCACAATAATACTGACTGAAATCACTTAATATGTCCCTGCTTCTAGAAAAATCCAGTTTATCTTAGGTGAAAAGAATGTGACTGTTCCAGAGCAGGATGACTTCAATGGTGGTGGTGAGGAGATATTTTTTGACAAGGTCATGACACTAGCCGGCCTCCTGCTAGTCTTGTTAATTTTGCTTCTTTGGTAAAATCTCTGATTCTTTGTTCTTCTGATGTATATATCTTGACTTAAATATACTGCTGCCTATAAAAGATGATTGGAAGAAGCCAAAATTTATCTTGCAAAGCAATAATGTAGAAAAAGCATTAGAAGTCAATTCCACCTTCTGAGATGTCAAATTGGAGCAAGGTTTTGATGCAAGATGCTTTTGACCACTTCTTTCTTGCCTATATGAGGTCAACACCATTCAGTTAGTTAAAAGAGCCCAATTTCTGATGAGTAGCTAGAACCCCAAATTAAAATGTAATAAACATAAATCAATATATGGGAAATAGCTACTGTAACTCTAATTTTAGTATGTATAATAACTTTATTACCTTGAAGATATTTTTATATTGTTAATTACACATAAAAACGTGTTCAAATAAGGTCCAGAACCTAGGGCATGGAGTCAATTTGGGCATATTTGGAGGTAATCTAACACTTGAGCTCATTAAAAAACCCTTGACTTAAGCTTCCTTGTTGGACATCAGGATTTTATCCCATGGTGCTCATACTCTACTCCTTACTGAGACAACAGTTCACACTATAGTATTCCAGAAAGCGGTGGGTTTGGACTTGAAATCAGCTGTGTGACCTCGGACCTTGGATAAAACCATCATTACTATTCATAGGTCTTACTGTTGTCATTTGCATAGTCAACAGGTTGGCCTCAATCAGCTCGCAATTGTCCATTTGAAAAACACCTTCCTCACTCTCTCGGTTAAGACCGTTTTTTCTTGTTTTTCTCTTTATACTATTTACTTAATTTGGAAGAAATTTTTTTGCTTGTATATTAAAATAATGTTTCTCTTATTTAAAAAGTAACACATGCTTACTTTTAGATAATGTAAAAATGAAAATAAGCAAAAAAAAAGAAGACAAATAAAATTCATCCATAATTCTACCAGCTAGCAAAATGTGACAGAATATATCTTCTAGCCAATTGTAACTTACTGTTCATTTAATATGTAAGCACTTTCTGTCCTATTTTGTCCTTTTACTTAACCATAGTCATGCAGGCACAGCAGAATTTACTTCAGCAAGTCTCTTTTGTTTGACCTCTATGCTGATAATCATTTTTAATTATTAATGTTTTCATGAACATCCATGTGTACAAATATGAGTATGTAATGCTAACTAGCTTCTTAGGATGAATTCTTAGAATTGAGAGTCTCTTAATCGGGAGGTATATTTAAAAAAGTGAGTTTTTAATTTTTATTTATTTTTTATTTTTAAAGATTTTATTTATTTATTTGACAGACAGAGATTACAAGTAGGCAGAGAGGCAGGCAGAGGCGGAGAGAGGAGGAAGCAGGCTCGCCGCTGAGCAGAGAACCCGATGCGGGAGTCAATTCCAGAATACTGAGATCATGACCTGAGCTGAAGGCAGAGGCTTAAGCCACTGAGCCATCCAGGTGCCCCAAATGTGTGGTTTTTAAACATAAAAGTTAATTCTTTCTTCTTGAAAGCATTAAAATAAAACTATACACCATAAAAAGTAATTTTTTTCCACTCCAATTTTAGAGGTAACCACTGATACTGGTTTGATATACACCCTTTTGGTCAACTCATTTATTTGATCATTAATTACATAAAATGTGTAGAATAGTCACAATGTGTCATAATCTGTACTAACTACTTGGGATATAGCATTGATCAAAGTGGACATAGAATATTCATGGATCTTAAGATTTTAGGAACAGTGATATTAAATTATCATGGATATACATACAGTTCAAACTGTAGCAGGTGCATGAAATCTGTCGTAAATGCTTTGATGAGCTACTACAACAGGACTGGTCCTTTACATTCACAGGTGGAGGGAAGTAGAAGGTAGCAGAGAAAGTATCTCTCAAAAAGGAGCAGAGATAAGTTAAAATCTGAAGAGTAAATTAGTTTAATCAACTAAGAATGGGCAGGTGGTAGTGGATCTGGATGGAGAGAGAAACAAGAGGTCGAATTCCAAGTTCGCAGACTGCCGTGTGTGAAGTCCTCGAAAATGAAATTGAACTTGCTGACCGAGAGTGGTTTCAGGCAAGTGGGGCCAGACTAGAGAGGTAGGCACAAACTAGGTCATGGAGGGCCCTGGAGGCCATGTTGATATGCTGATATCCATTCTAAAACCAACGAGAAGTTAGCAGAGGATTTCTCCACTAATCTAGTATATCTGCTCAGTTTAGCTGGTCCTATATCAGATATGGCCTATTAGTAGTCAGCCCCAGTCCCACTGTTCCTCTGTATTGTGGGCTGGATGCTGGAAAAGCTCCTTCACCAGCTGGCTTCTAGTGAGGTGGATGGAAGGCTCTGGGAGCAGTTGAGAAGGCAGCAGGAAGAGTGACTCCCTGAGTAGCAGCACCAGGGTTTCAGTGCCAGCAGTGGAGGGGCAGTAGGAGCTACCATGGCCGTGCCTCCATGACTCTGGAGAGTGTGGGGAGGGGCGGGCCACTTCCTGGTCTCTGGTTTATCTTCTAGTCTTCCTTTTCCTCCTCAGAACTTCCAATTCTTTCTATGTAACCGTTTGCTTTGAATCCTTCTCTGCTTTAAATATTTAAACTGATTTCTGATTTCCTTTCTAGACATTGATTAACTGGCTGCTTTTGATTCAAACACTTCAGTTTCTTACTGACCACAACAACTCATACATCCCATAGAAGTTTGAAAATTCTCTTATGAATCAGTCTGCTTAAATTCTCGTTAACCCATGTCTACTTGGCTACAATTTTATTGCCAATCTTTTTTTTTCCCCCAAGATTTTATTTATTTATTTGAGAGAGAGAGAGACAGAGTGAGAGACAACATGAGAGGGGAGGTCAGAGGGAGAAGCAGACTCCCCGTGGAGGTGGGAGTCTGATGGGGGACCATCCCAGGACTCCAGGATCATGACCTGAGCCAAATGCAGCCATTTAACCAACTGAGCCACCCAGGTGCCCCCCCCCCTTTTTGAAGATTTTATTTATTTATTTGACAGAGACACACAGCAAGAGAGGGAACACAAGCAGGGAGAGTGTGAGAGGGAGAAGGCGGCTTCCTGTGGAGTAGGGAGCCCAATGTGGGGCTCGATCCCAGGACCCTGAATCATGACCTGAGCCCAAGGCAGACGATTAATAACTGAGCACCCGGGCACCCCTTTTATTGCCAATCTTAGCAGAATTGTCAGTAGGAGTCATGATGGAAGCATTAAAAGTATGAACACACAGACACTCTAACAAAGATCTTTACATCAAGAATTTTCTGGAACAATAATTCCTGTGAGAATTGTAGGTCTTTCGATTTCTGGAACAGTCCTAATTTTGTACATGCTATCAGGTCACCCCTCTGATGACCCTTAAAATTACCAAATCCTGTGTCCTTCCCTGAAAGTCTTGATCCTTACATATTACGTTCCTTATGTTTTCCTATCATCAAGTGGCATGAAGATGCTTTGTTTTTGACATCCATCATTCATTCCCACTCCTCTGTGAGGAGCTTCTCAATTTAGTTATACAGAAACTAGCCTTTAGTGCCCTACCTTTAGAGACATTTAATGGTGCTCTTGGTCAAGGGTTTTCAGGTCAAGGGTTTGCAGGAGGGCCAGTTTCATGGTCTATCGCTAGAGTTTTAATCTAGACTAGACACAGGGTGACAAGTAAGACTGAACATAGTGGTAGTTGATCCATCCTGCTGATGACAGCCTAAGAGGTGTCCCATGGGCTCCTGCTATTGCCTGCTCACTGGTTCTGGATTATGTCCTACTCCTAATTCCCCAGCTTGCTCTCTAATTGTTATGAGCTCTCCTATATCCCTCTGGTAATTTGCTTCTCTGCTTGAGTTAAATAGAATTAGGTTCTTTCAGCTTAAAAAATCATGTGGATAGAGTAGGATTTTATTTTGTTTTCTTTTTTATTAAGTGAACTATACTTAACATAAAAATTATTTTCTTAGCCCTCTTGAAGCTATAATTGAGCAGTGGCAAGTGCATTCACAGTATTTTGTAACCAATCTCCACAACTCTTACCTTGCAGAACTGAAACTCTGTATCAATGAAACAGCTCTCTATGCCTTCCTGCCCCCAGCCACCGGCAATCACCATTCTACTCTATTTGACGATTCTAGATGCTTCAGATGGGTGGAATCAAATAGTGTCTTTTTGTGACTAGCTTATTTTACCTAGCATCATATCCTCAAGGTTTATCCATGTTACAACATATGTCAGAATTTCCTTCTTGTTTGAGACTGAATAATATTCCACTCTGTGGCTACAACACATTTTGTTTCTTTATCCATCAATAGACATCTGGGCTGCTTGCACTCTTCAGCTCCTGTGAACGATGCTACCGTGAACATGAGTGTACAAATATCTCATTGAGACCCTGCTTTGAACTCCTTTTGGGAATCTACCCAGAAGTGGAATTACTGGATCATAGGGTAGTTCTATTTATAACTGTTTGAGGCCTTCCGCACTGCTGTCTAGAGTGCCCACACCAATTCACATTCTCACCAACAGTGCACAAAGGGTCCAATTTCTCCACCCTCTCACCAGTCTTCATTATTTTCATATTTTTTTTTAATAGTAGCCATCCTACATCCTTTTTCTAAATAAATGTTGCACCAAGGACAGCCTCTTATATTCAGAAATGGGTTCTGTGAAATATAATGGACAATTAAATCCCAGCCTAAGTGTCTGGGGGAAGAGCTGGCTGTCTCTCCAAATTTTTCTTTTCTTTCTTTTTTCTTTTTTTCTTTGGCTCTCCAAACTTCTTAACTTCACTTGCTTCTGCATTTGCTTTCTCTCATGATGAGTCTGCTAACCATTTTAGAAGGGGCTTAATTCATTCCATGTTAATAATTTCAAAATGTAGGTTTGGGGTAAAAATTTTTTTTTTCCCCAAAAGAGTAAGGAGGAAACTCAAGCCACCTGCTATGAATTTGCAAACAAGATTACAAAGGCTCTTCTCTCATTAAAGAAGCATTTAGGATCTTTCAAAAAAGCACTGGTATTGCTGGTTCTGACTTGAGATAACCTGAATAGAAAAAGCTTGGAACCCAGTGCTTGGCACTCACCTTTCAAACTCTTTACAGCCAAGACTCAGACGCCTAAAAGTCTCCCGGGCACATTTGCATCTCTGTCAGCTTTACTCTCTGTGGGCACATTTCTTTGATTTGGAACATTCCTTTTTGGACTTTCGTTAGCTGTGCCTAAATCAGGAGGCCTGAGACTCTTGGCTAAGAGTGGGCTAAGGAGTCAGACACCGCTGGAATGTCAGCCAGCCAGTTCCCAGCTGGGTCACTTTGAGCGAGGTCCTTAAACTCTCTGAGCTCCGGTTTCCTCATCTGTGAAACAAGAGGAACGCTGCCTGTACTGTAATGACTAACGGAGATCATAGATGGGTCTGTCCCCAGCTGGACACTGACAGAGCAGGCAATTAAAAAAGTGAATAAATCATTTATTCTGTACAGAAATAAGGTGGGTTGATGGACATTATCTGAAAATAAAAATATGAAGGTGCTTACTCCTTGAAGATGCTTTAACTCTCCTTAAATTTTTCGAGAGCTCTCAACAATTACACTGAAAACTTATGTTTTCGAAGGGCTGAGCTTTAGTTTTCAAAGATACATATTTGTTCAAGAAATATCTTTTAACATTTTTTTCCTAGAAAACACATCTACTTCTGTGGAGTCTGGAGTACATTTCTGTCATATCCTAAGATTTTTTCTCTTACCAGAGTGTCTATGTTTGGGTGTCTGTAGATACACATATGCATACACACATGGGTAGATAAAGGCATATATTATGTTTCCTGAATGACAACCATGAAAATTATAAAATGCTTTGCTTGGGCAGAACTCTTACCAAATCTTTCCAAAAATACATTTTGGTTTTTGGACACTCACAGAAACCCAAAGCAGTAGCAGCAGAAGCAAGTATCATGACCCCGGTTTCCTAGATGAGATTTTGAGAGGTATGTGACTGGCCCGAGACCTCGAAGCCAGTGGAGCGGCAGAGCCAGAACTCAGACCCAGGCCTTGGGTTTCCAAATTCAATAGTGTCTCCACCATATCTCACCAGTCCCCACAGAGGTCCGTGGTGGAGGACTGCTGGCAGAAAGAATGGAAAAACTGCAGAAACGTAAGGCTTGAAAGCCCTTTTGG
This sequence comes from Mustela nigripes, assembly GCF_022355385.1. NCBI lineage: Eukaryota > Metazoa > Chordata > Mammalia > Carnivora > Mustelidae > Mustela > Mustela nigripes. The sequence goes on along the minus strand of NC_081558.1, from coordinate 126,410,654 downwards.
AATTCGGAGGGACTGAGTATTAGCAAACAACTGAAATGTCATGCTCAAAACCTAGCAAGAATTTAGTAGCATTGAGAGTATTCAAGCTGCTGCAGAATTTATAGGTACATTCTTTAAAAGAAAGAAAAATGTACTGCATGTTTCAGATCCCCATTATGTCCCCAATATTAGTCTTCTCCTTGATAGGTCAGATTTATATTTTATGTAGATTTCCTGAATGTTTTCTCTTAATACACACTTTCTATTAAAAATAATCAATATTTATACCCTATATTTTTAATTCCTATACTACTGACATTTAGAGAGAATGTGAGGAGATTCTCTTTGTATCTGGCAGTGTGGCTAAGAATAAGTAAATGAAGAGATTAGTTTTATTATAATTATTATTATTTCTATGGGTCATAGTTATTCTTCAATGTGTCATAATTATTTATTCTTCAGGTCTTGTTAAAACCTCTATACTCAGCCAACACTGAAATTTCCATATTCTAAAAACAATCAACATTATATTTAAGGAGTAGAAAGAATTCATAATTGCTCCCCAACCAGAGAATTTATCATATGGAAATATCATTTCTCACATTTCACATATGTACATATACGAACATAAAAAATCTGTATGTACATATACGAACATAAAAAATCAATTTTGTGCATGAAAATTAAAATTCCACTGCTTGATTAGTGAATATCAGAAAGCTTAAATCTTCAATAAAATTGAAATAGTTGAAGAAATTATAGTACATCAAACCTGATGGAACATGGGGCAACTGCTAAATTATCTATCTGAAGAATTTTTGTCACAGTAAATAAAGAAAACACAACATCATGTCTATACTCTGATTATAACTATAAAAATGATATTTTGCATGTGGACAAAGACTTAGAAGGAATATAAAAAAGTTAAAGGGTTGGGTATTTTTTTTTTTGGTCTTACGAATCAGTGAACAGTTAATGTAATTAAAAACAAAAATTGAAATCAGAACAACTTTTAGGATGCACTATATAAAGTTGAGTAGAAAAACAGGAGGGTACTCTCTATACGAACTATACTTACACCACGTCCAGGTTCCCTGGACGTGGTGTAAGACCCAGGACCCTGTGGCATCGCACGTGAGCCCTGACTTTGTGCCGCACAGAGAAAATTCAGAAGAATGGGCCAGAGTCCCAATTTCCTGTGGTTCAAGGTCTATCCCTATGTCATCTCAAAACAATACACACATGTTTGACATTCCATGTATCTATCAGGGCATCAAGTTCCCAGACATCATATCTTTAAATCACTGGATCCCTAAAATTGCACAAGAAGGAAAAATATCACACAGTGGAAAAAATAACCAGTTTTGTAAGTCTTTATTTTTTTAGTTGCTCCTCCCATAGTAATGCACTGAAAGGCATAACAGTTTATATTGTACAAAGCATTTGAAGAAAGTACCTCAACTTGCCGATTATTTCAAAATGAGATTACAAACAAACAAACAAACAAAAGAAAAGGAAAACAAATCTGGTTCTTCAATAAAGGGCAAAATAACTGAATACAGTCTGTTATTTACTTCTCTCTTTTAACATAAGGTCTGGAACACTTCATTTTACAAATAGGATTAACATGAACATAACATCGCACAAGCTTGCAGACGACCAGCATAAAATATGGGGTACAGTTTTTAATCAGAAGAATCATGCTTTCATGAAAGAAATTATAATCGTTTATACAATTGAATCGATTTCAGTATTACAAAAACTAAGTTGCATCTATTCATATTTAGCTCATTAAGAAGGAAAACAAAACAACAACAAAAAAGGAATGTTAAGAAAAGCCAAACACCATTTGGCACTCCCATACACAGGTCGAGTCACCTTGGTCCTTGCAATTCAGAAAGGGGCGTGCCTCAGACGTCAGAAAGTAGTGGCTGACTGGAACAGTGCTATTATAATCAACAAAAAATAGTTTGCCAACAAATAAATACATGATACACACAACACACACAAAAATTAAACATTAAAAAAACAGTGACATGATTGTCTAAAATTAAGATGTTATTACAAGGATTTGGCAAACATTCTATTAGTGTAGTGGTGCAGCGGGACTGGTGATGAACAGGTTACTTCACTGACTTAACCTCTTTGAGCGCTGGAACTTCCATAGTTTACAATATACACATACCCTTTTTCCCTAGTTTTACACAATGTACTTAAGAAGGCAAAAGTTAAGGGGGAACGAGGACTCCCTGTTATCAGTTTCTATAATAATCGAGTGTGCATTTCATCCAACTACTTCCATCTTCAAAGGGTTAAATTACATAAAACTTTAACAAAGAAAAAAAAATCATATCTGTAATTAAAAGCAACTGTTCCCAATCATGTGGCAGGTGATCTTGTACAAAAGAGAATTCAGTTTCTACGGAGTGTTCATTCGTGTCAATGCCGCCATCCCCACAGCCCTCGCGCCCGCCCACAGCCCAGAGCAGGGTGGACCAGGACGCCTCCTGCCCGCAAGTTGCTCATTCTCACGGAATCACGTTAAGTTGCATTGACCTTCCAGAAGTCAGCAGCTGCCTTTGCTGTGCAAAACAAAATATCGAGAATAAATAGTTTCTTTTTTCTTTCTTTTCCTCTCTTTTTCTTTCTTTTTTTTTTTTTTTTTTAAGCATTCAGTTTAAGGTCACCAGACTTTAAATGAGTGACCCTTCAGGTTTCTAAGGCATTCTGCTCAGCAGTCTTTTAAATAGTCCTAGATGAAAGAGCCATGCTACTGTTGGACTTGGTCCCACTCTGGTCGACCTTGGTAATGTCATACGTGGCTTATGGACTGGATGGCACTGGATTCCGCTGCAGCCCTTGCCATACTGTGCCACACATTGGAAGAACTATGGGATGCAGAATGGAGTGACTCCTTGTCGGACAATGACAACATCATAGCATATGCCTGGGGTAAAAAGGAGAGACTCAGTAAGTGGCACTGAAAAACATCACTTTTAATTCAAAGAATATTCTTGGGGGAATGGGACTCAGAGTTAGGAGCATCCCTCATGGATGTGTTTGGAAAACCATGGGCTTCTTTTTGTCATCGTAACGATGTGGTGTTACTGCTGGTCTTCAGTGCCTGGGGATCACAAAAGTACATGTCCTACAGGACCAAAAAAAAAAAGAATTGTCCAACCGAAAATGTCAAGTGTCTCCACTGAGAAATACGAGTCCTCCCCCTACCCAGCATAAATATGTCATCCAGCCACTGTTTGTGCACCTGTTCAAGCCACCAAAAATATTATTGTGTGCTTACGATCGAAACTGCAACGATGAAGGGGACATAGACCTGCTTTGATGGCACTGGGGTCTAGTAGAGGACACCTTCCCATCGACTCCTGCACTTTATAACTGAGAGGGTTAGCGCTGACGGTGACACAGCTTGCCCTGAGTCACTCAAATAGACAGTGGAGAGGCAGAAGCACAAGTGATTTCTGCCCAACTTTTAATCCAGTGTCCTTTCTCTGGTTTCCCTCCATGTTTCAAATATTCAAAGTTGACTACCCAAAACCTTGCAAGCTCAGGTAGATCAAGTCAGCTTTACTGAAAAATAAAATACAACACAAGACCCAACAATGTTCTGACCAACTTGAATGCCAGTGTCTGCCAAGCAGAAGGTACATGGCAGTGCTCTCTGAAGAAGTGCTCTTTCTTCCTTATTATCATGTCAATTCTAAGTAACTGTTCCAGAGAATCTCCCATTTGCTGCCAAGTAAAATAGTCAAATGAAATGTTTGGTCTTGACTTGTGAGTGAACTTTTCACTGTTGATTTGCTATTGTTGGTCTCATCCACTGCTAAACTTGCCTGTCAAAAATGCTGCTGCAGTGGGATCATTAAAGTCCTGCCAAAGACATTCCACTGTCTGTAAACAAAGACCAAATGCCTCTGTTGTTAAGCAGAATTTCATCTCTGAGAGTCATGCCGAGACATGTAGCCAATCTGTGGTTTTTTCCGTAATCATGGCATTCAGTTAGAAAATCTGCTCTTGTAGGCTGATTCTGATTTGCTGGGTCATTGCTCTCAATGTATACATTTGACTTTTATGTATGCAATTTACCTTCTGGACCTCTACAAAATCTCAACAGACATATAACAAAAAACTCTTAAGCATCTACTCTACACCAGGCACTGTGCTAGGTCCTAGGGAATCAATGACAAGTAATATACAGTCCCTGTTCTTTTAAGAGTTTTATTTTAAGAGTTTAAAATATGAGCAAGGTGAGCACTAAACTCATTGAACTTTTTATTAAGTACCCGCTTTTAGATATCAAGATAAAGAGTATTCTGTAATGGCTTTAACAAAGCCTATTCCAATATTTGGAAAAATGAAAGGAAACTTAGAGAAAACTTTGGGTTCCTGGCTTCTAAATGACCTCTATTCAATAGCTGTGTGATCTTGGGGAAGTTCCTTTACCTTTCAAGGTCACTTTTCTCCTACCAAATGGGGATCATAATAACAAAAACTTGTCTCAAAGGGCTGTGAAGGAATTATAGGCATTAACTAACATAGATTGCTGGATATAAAAACTACCTATTGTCATGAAATTAATTTTTAGGATAGGAATTTTCAAAGAGGTGACTATGCAGAATGCAGCCACTGTTGTATTGTTCAGCTATCTTGGATTCAATCACTATAAAAATCAGAGAAAATATATCAATGTTTTAAGTAAGTCATCTATCTCTATTCAGATTCTAGAAAATGGAAAATATAGAATACTTGCCTTTTGGTAATCAAGTAAAATACACATTTTCATGTACAAAGATCCACTCCTTGAACATCACTGACAGTGAATAACAATTGAATGAATGAATAAAAAGTCTCATGAAATAAAGTTAGTTTGCAAAAAGGCCTGACCATATTTAAACTGATATATACGGCGTGATCAAGTAACATGAAAAATACAACACACTAGCATTTTTTGTGATGGTAATTGTTAGTCCAGCTAGGCAGGGACTTTATGTCACAATGCTGGTACTGAAATAGATCACATCTATAATCTCTGGGTTCTTGACCTTTCTGTTTTCAATCACTCTGGACAGCTTCAGGAATTTTTAGGTACTGTGTCTTATAAGCATTTTGGTGGAATAATTAAAAGAAATGAAATGAAAAGGAAAGGAAAGGAGAAAAAAGGAAAGGAAAAGAAAGGAAAGAAAGCCTGCATCCTCTGATATGTCTCCGATCAATTAGGAAGGAAGAATGGGATACCAAGGGTTTAAAAAAATACTCACTACCTCTGATGGTTATGTCCAAGTAAAAATGAGATGTCTACTCTGGCTAATTTATTGTTAATGTGGGGAACTGGAAAATTAATATTTATCCCCACTGAATCATATACCAGGGAGAGACCTTAGATATGGCCTCTAGTCACCCCACTTTACAATGAAGAAGTGGCACCCACAGTCTTGATGTGATGTTCTTAAGTTCATGAAGCTAGAAGCTCTGAGGGTAAGGAGCTGCCTCTACTTCAATGCAAAACGAACATTCCTTTTGCCTATTATTACCTTACATGATATCTTCAATTTTTACTGAATTGACTGAGAGTTAAGAATTTACATGATCCCACTAGCACGATGTTTTTCGCACCTTAGTTGAGATACGACCACATTTGCTGCTAAGAGCAAATGGCTAAGGCCAAAACATCTCAGCCAAATCGGAAAGCATTTCTAAATGTACGAGCCAATGCAGTCACATGGTTTGATATGTCAGGCCACCACCAAAGTGGGCTCACCTTCAATTAGACCAAAGTGACCAACAAATATGGTAATAACGGGAAGCTTCTTTTCTTCTTCTTCTTTGTGATTAACCCAAATGAATTGAACAATGTGATTGAGTAGGGATGTCAGCAGAAAGTACTGACTTCCTTTATTCTGTGATAAAGAACTGAGGCTCTTTTAATTGGTATTTATGGATCCTTAAATGGATTTATTTTTGTTTCCACAGTGCTGATAGAATGCCGTAGAACCCAATAAATGTACTATTCATTCATTCATTCATTCAATTAAAAATAAATTGGTTTTCTTTCCAGCTCTGCCAGTAAGATGCTACAGACTTCGGGCAACTCATTTCATCTCTGATCCTCAGTTTAATAGTTTTATATCCTAGATGCTATAAATTAGATGACTTGTTAATTTACTAATATAATAAGGGACCAAAGTCTGGAAATACACTTAGGTTGACAAGAATTACAGATGTAAACTAATTAAAAAATCCCTCCGAAGTCATACAGAAATAGGTGCAAACATTACGGACTACCTCTACAGAACTGAGAGAATTGCAGTCAGGCAAAAGCTACTGGAGGACAAGGTTTGTCATGGAAGCATCTGTGCGGAGGGCAGCCATGTTCATGGCTGTGCTGGGGAACCATCTTGGATTCGGTCATAGGGTCAAGGTAGGAAAGTTTTGAGTCAAGCAACTGAACTTGTTCAGACTCTAGAGCACTGCCCAGAGAGACTATCTGCCTTTTGATGCCCAAGGCACCATGTCGCCATGACGCTGTGCTGCAGGAGAACATGTACCTGTGATTTGGACTTTCTGTGTAACGGCTGTTTAAGTTCCTCCGGCACATGGGAAGCACTAAAAGAAGACAGCTCAGCTTCAGTATATTGATTATCTTCCAGTTTCCTCATTTTGAGGCTATCTGTGAAGTGCCTTATATGATCTAGAGCAGAAAGTCCAGTTTTATATTCTTCCTCTTTATACCTAAAATGAACCAATGGGAAAGCACAGAGGGTTTTTTCTTTCTTTCTCAGTTTGTTATCCAACCAAATCACTTTTCATGTGAATCCATACAGCTGTCAAACTTTGTATTATATTTGCAGTATCAAGAAGCATGCATCCATTACTGGGTTCTTTAAAGTGTCTACACATACTGTATCTTAAAAACATGTTTGTTTTAAGATTCTTCATAACCAAAGCAAATGTAGATAAGAGGTAAAGGCAATGGTGTGGAATCAGCAATGCGGTGGAGACACAATTTATAGTTTATAATGTCCATTTAAAATAAAGCCAGTCATGATAAGACTTAGTGAGCACCCACTCTCCATATGAAAATAGAATATTCTTATAAATTTAACTACTTGGTTCATTTTTTTCCCATTAAAAACCTACCTGTACAGTTTACATGTCAAATTAAGTGATACTGATCTCCCTAATATTGGATTAATAACATACAAGATTTTTTAATGAATTAGATAATATTGCCATCTCTATTTTTCTTTGGGTTTTACAGTACAGTCTACATAAATGATTGGGTACTCATCTAATTTTCATTTATTCTTCTCATCTCAGGTTAATCAGGGTTCTACAGACACCAATGCATTTCTAATCTTGTGGATTATGATGGCTACCTTGTTTTCACCCATCCAAAATGAATCCACCAAATACAGTTTTCTAATTCAAATGTATTTTTTATGATTCAATGCTCATCAACTGCCATGGCCTGAAATATTGCTCTAATGGAAAAACAGAGCAGAGAGACTTGCAAGCATATGTGTATCTACGCCTACTTATTTACTAATGTCACCCCAGGTACTCACCTCACTGGGGACGTTTTGCAACTCATCTCCAGGGTGCTGGCATCTTCATAGTCATCCTCAGGGTTTCCTTCATGTAAATTGCTTGTCCCTGGTTCTTTCCCCGTTTTTCCAGTAATATCGTTGTCATCATCCTCCTCATCTAACAGCACCTCATCTTCTACTTCTTCATCATCCAGTAAATCTGAATTTTGGCTGGTCACCAAAGCTTTCTCATCCTTAAAATGACTGCCGTTCATTCTTTCAAAAGCATAAAAAAGAAACAGGTCCCATTATTGGTTTCATTTGTAAACGTGCAGCTGGCTCTCTTCTCATGTCTTCCCAAAAATAGTTCAGGATTTTCAGCACTTCTACAGGCAATTTTTATTGTTTATGCTTTATGGCAACCATGGAAAGTAATGTTACTTCACAAATGAGAGAATGAAGAAAACAATAATTGGGTGATTATTCAGAGGATAAATGGGGCTTCTGGCAGAGCTAGAAAAACTGTCTCAGGCTCCTATTCCTTATCCGACCTTTGCCTGATAAATGATACTGTTATATATGATATAAAAAGCCTACATATGTCTTCTCTACATAATGTTACCTAATTACCATATAAGTGCCCACCATTTAAAATAATAGTTTTCTGGAAAATTCATATCCCTGAACAACACTGACAAAAACTTCAACACAGACACCTAGAGTGAATCAAGGAGTTCAAAGAAAATGTTAAGAGAGCTGTCAGGGAACACGCGGTATTTGATATTTCTAGGTGACATTTGTGGTGTATGCCACTTAGACATCCTGCTCAAGCTTGGAAATGATGGAGAGCTCACTTATTTTTACTGTATTCAAACTATCCTCAATGGTCTGAATGTAACAAAGTTCCCTGTTTCTCAAAAGAACATCAGGGTGGGCAATTATCTAAAAATGCAATTGCGCGATTATCTTTTGAATCTTACTTAGCATGCATGTCTCATGTGATACAAAAGAAGAATATTTTATTCTAAAAGTCCTTTGCAATTCTTTAGTTTGTGGTTGTAAGGATTATAGTATGTGATTTAAATGTGAAATTACAAAAAAGTGTTTAATTACAAAGAAGTCCCAATTTGATACATTTGAGAGCATCTATAAAAGCAGGACAAATTTCTCAGGCTTTAAAATAAACAGAAAGAACATATAAATTGAAGGGCGCCTGGGTGGCTCAGTCAGTTTAGCACGCCTGGCCCTTGGTTTCAGCTCAGGACATGATCTCAGAGTTTGAGACATGGAGCACCATGTCAGGCTCCACACTCAGCTCAGAGTCTGCTTGTCTCTCTCCTTCCCCCCGCTTGTGCTCTATCTAAAATACATAAATAAAATCTTAAAAAAATATAAAGATGTATAACTGAATTTTAGTTTCATTGTAATATTTAAAAGTCAAAATTAACTTAGTTCCAGATTAATTACAAATGCTTTGAACTACAGAGTATGTCCTCCTAATCTCCTCTTTTTAAATATATGTGACCAGGGAAATTAAGGCACTTCCCCTAAGTTCAGAAAGCTTGTTGAAATTTAAGTTATTGCTACAGAAATGTGGGCTATTCGCATTTAACAGAACTATTTTTCAGATTATAGGAGATCAGGTATCAGCAATGTAATCCATCACTTTCCCATGTTAAAAAAAAAAGAGATAATTAAATACTTAGATTTTCTGGAGTAAATAAATAAACAAAACAAAACAACGTTGGGTGTGACAGATGCACACAGTAAAAATCTTAAAAACAGTTGTATTATCATTATTAATGTTTTTATACAGCCAATCTCTTAACCACTTTTATCAAAGAATGATTAAAACATGCTTTGCACAGACATAAATTATTAGTTTCCAGATACACTGCCAACTTGTTAGCTTGAATGGATTGAAACTGTTATTTTTTTTAAAATGAAAGAAAAAGTAAAAGAACAAAAGAATGCATGGATGAAAACCAAAAGTAACAAAGCCAACATGATTAAGAAAACCTATTTGTTAATTATGCTTTCAAATGTGGCAATTTATGGGGGATAAATTATTCATCAAAAGTAGCCCCGATAGGAGTTGAGGGGGGGGGGAAGTTAAATGACTCAATCTTCTTACTTCTGTGCTGTTTGGACATGTTGAAGCCAGATGTTGCAGCTATATGTGGGCTCACAAATCTCCAAGAAAGGGCTAGAAAGTCTGAAAAGGCATCTCAGAACCCAAATGGTGGTTTTTGTTCAACATTTCTTTTGTGTCATGTAAATGTTGTTATCAAAATGTAAGGCACTACTTACACACTACTTTGTATTTCTGAACATATGCTCATCTCACTCCCTCCATCCTCTGCCTTTCACACACATACACACACACACATACACACATACACACACACACACTTGGGCAAGCAGAGGAAAAGATACGTCCAACTGCACAAAGTCATAGCTTTTATCAGACTTCTTAGAATTTGGGAAGGGTCATGTAAAAGCAGATCTTCTCTCTTTTTTCCCCTAAATAAGTTGAAGAAAAGAGGTTCTTCTGTTATATAATTTTATCTGGGGAATTCTATATATAATTTTATCTGGGGAAATAATGTTTATGTGAACTTTGGCTTAATGTAAAAACTACCTTAAATAATTATTTGAATTTTAATAATATCAAAAAACAGAGGACACTAACAATAATACTTGTGTGATGAAAAGTAACGGAGCTTTCAAGAACTATTTCATTTGACATTAAAATTGACTACGCAGCATCCTAACTGAATAGGCTCTTGGATAGTTATGTTAAAAAAAATCTAGTTCTCAATATCAGATATTTAATTATAACTTAGAGATAAGAAGAATTAAATCTGGTAGTTTTGATAAAATAATGTTTCATTAACATCATATAAAATATAAATATTAGGTAAGTATTTATTATTATCAGCAGCATTAAAAGTTTTTCTCTAGGAATGAAGCCATATATGCTTGAGGTTGATAATGATAAGAGGTAAGCAAGGCACCAGGTCACTAAAAACAGAGATGATCACACCCACTGAAACAAACATGCCAGAATTAAATGCATATCCACCTGAGAGAGCCCATAGGTAGTGACAGAATCATACCAAGAAGTCTCAACTGCTTTTTAGGTAAAAGTTATTTAAATGATATTCAATAGGTATGTTATATACAGATATGTATATATATACACACACACCTTTTATATATATATGTGTGTGTGTATATACACATATATATACACACACACACACATATGTACATCTAGTTATATTATCTGTAATATACACATGATATATAATAGTAGCCACAGCCGAATCAACTGAATCCCTGTGGTGGCTTTCCTTTTTGCTTGGTAAGTTTTGATAAAATAGTCTAATTAGTTATCAAGAACAGCATAACAGAATGGTGGTAAAAGCATAGGCTCTGAAACCAGATGGCCCAGGTTGAATCCCATTTATTAATTACTTATGTGCCCTCTGGCAAGTTATTTAACCTGTGATGTCTCCATTCCTTCACTGATAAAATTACATAGTAATAGTAGCTGCCTCATAGGGCTATTATAATTAAATTAATTCATACACACAAAGCGCTTTGAAGAGCATTTAGTATTTAATCTGTACTAAAGAAATGCCAGCCACCACTGGTAGAAGTTTCAGTGTGTCACAAAAGTGAGCACAGCAAATCTATTTGGAACATACTTATTTCAGAAATCAGAGCGTTTAAAAAGGAAAAACTCAGGGCACCTGGGTGGCTCAGTGGGTTAAAGCCTCTGCTTTCGGCTCAGGTCATGGTCTCAGGGTCCTGGGATCGAGACCCGCATCGGGCTCTCTGCTCAGCGGGGAGCCTGCTTCCTCTTCTCTCTCTCTCTGCCTGCCTCTCTGCCTACTTGTGATCTCTGTCTGTCAAATGAATAAATAAAAAATCTTTAAAAAAAAAAAAAAGGCAAAACTCAGCTTTACCTCTCTTCTGTGTTCCTGGGAGACTGGCCGCTGTGGTTGCTATTCCCAATGAAATTGCGGATTTCTGTGAAGTAAGCATCTTCTTTGTCATCGAGAATGGCACCTGTACTTTCCAGCTCAGAATGAGGCGACGATGTTGCCGTACCTGGGGGTAGAGAGTCTTTTGAGGAAAAGACTACTATTGATATGAACAACTTATTTTGAACCTCATTCCTTCTTCATTTGATCAGTGTTTCCTAAAACAGGCTCTTTGGAATATTAATAATGTTAACTTCAGGAGGCCAACATCTTCCCAAATTACCACACGCCCGCTGATGAAAGTACCTTGGGGAATATTCTGAACCACTGAAGTCATGTGGCACAGTCTCCCAGAGATGTTTCTCCCACAGCTTCCTTCCATTTCCACTATGACAAGAGGAGATTTTCACTCATAAAATGAGGAAATGGGGTGAAGCAAATTATAAAGAAGCCCCAAATAGATTCCTCCAGAAGAAACTATATACTCATTCCTGGTTGCAGTCAATATGTATTTATTGCTCCTGTGCTAAAGCACATTACCAAATAAAGACTGAAAACGTGCCAAAAATTCTGTATTCTGATTTGGTGGGTGAGGCAGTGAGTAGACTTAGCACACCAGCCCAGAAACTGAGGTGGGACAGCATTAAAAGGACAATATGGGATCTGCTCATTCTAAGATGATTTTCAGCTTCCTTAACTATAAAGCTAGAATCAGAATACCTTCTCACAGGATGTTTGTGAGGTTTTTATAAATTTACACAACTATAAACACCTTATATGTGGTCAAATTTATATCAACACTTACTTTCCCGCAAGATAACTACAATCTAACAGTTCATCCTAATAGTCCAGATAACCAAGATAAGAGGGGAGAACAGCTCTCAGCTGAATAAAGTTATCTCGGGTAACAAGTATTGAACTTAGACATGTTACATTTTTAACTCATTTAATTATTTTCCAAATGCTTTTGATTATGGGCACCTGAGTGGCTCAGTTGGTTAAGGAGCCAGTTCTTTACTTCAGCTCAGGTCATGATCTTGGGGTCCTGGGATCAAGCCCCACATCAGGCTCTTTTCTCAGTGGGGAGTCTGCTTGAGCTTCTCTCTCTCCCTCTGCCCCTCCCTCTGCCTCTCTGGAATAAATAAATCTTTAAAAGAACAAAACAAAAACAGCATACTTTTGATTAGAAAAATTATGGGAAAATGCCGTAAGGGTGCACGTGGTTGGAATGTGTGGCCAGTTTAGACTTCGACTGCTTTATACTTCCGTCTCTAAAATCTGGTATCTTGAGACCACAGTCATTTGACTTTGGAAAATAAACAGAGGAAAATAAACAGTAATACAGTTCTATGTAGTAGCCCTCCAAGATTGTAACCCATGTGCCTGTGTACAAGGGGAGAAGGATTAATAATAAAATAATTTCCTTAAGTAAAAATAGCTATTTTGTACAACTTCAACATTTTCCTGCTTTTAAAATCTCCTTTCCTGAACCCATTGCTTGCTCCTTCCCTTGCTCCCAAGGCATTTTCTTGATTCTCTTGAAACAAATTATAGCCACACGGTGTGGCTCCAAACACATATACCAGTTGGCAAATACCAATTAATGATTTATTATCTAACTCTTAGAAGCCAAAGGCAAAGGCAAGAAAAACTACCATCTCTTCTGCTAGATATGTGCTGGCAAGTCTGACTTAAGGGAAAGCTAGGGATTTTTGGCCACTTTTAACTCAATTCTATATCAGAATTTATGACCCAAACCACACGCCACTGTCATTTGCTACGGGTTGCTCTGATCATGTCAACAATCTTCCATCACGAATCTCTGAAGTTACCCTGGGGATATTCTCTGAAATGTAGGGACCTCTGCAAACACAGCCATGGTTTCTAAGCTAGTATTCAGAGCACAATATTCTGGGGCTGCCACTTTGGAAACATTGCCATGCCCGGAGTCCCCATTTTGCACCAATATGCAGAAAGATTTCTCCCTGCAATTTAGGAAATCCTGATTTATAACTCTCCTAGGAGATTGAGTCATGGTTCTCTTTGTTTGAGATTACCCATAATTGAGATGAATCCAGGAGAATAAGAAAACAATCCAAATAAGGTCCTGAGTTGTATATTATTCACCTATCACGGCACTCTATAATTTAAGGGAAACATGCTGCAAATTTTAGGATCTGTTTCTGGTGTCAAAGCGAAAGGAGAGAAGAAAGATCATAATTATCTCTTTTTTAAGAAGTATAGTTGTCATACAATATTATTCATGATTATCTTTTAAAATAAGAAAACTGAGCCATATTCTCCTCCTAACACAACGGATTACCTACCAGACATGTTCCCATTCTCATGTTTCTTTAGGTGTCTGTCCAAGTTGGTTTGTTGACCGAAACACCTATCACATAAGTGACACTTGAAGGGCTTCTCCTTATTGTGGATGTTACGAACGTGTCTCTGCAAGTTGGAAGAGATGCTAAAGGATCTGTCACAGTATTTGCATCTGAAAAATAAGCACAAAAAAAATATTTGCAAGCAAATCAAAAGATATTTCTCAAGACACGTAAGCCAGATATCCAAAATGATCACCCATAAAACATTTTAGAGAAAATGAAAAAGAAGAACACTATTTCCACAGCCAAGATTTCAATTCCAATAGACTTTGATTCCATTAAAGATTTTCATGACTTTACGAAAAACCATAATAAAGTATCAACAATTTGATTGGTTCCAAATTTATTAGGGTCATCAGTTTTCATGTTTTCAATAAACCTCACAGAATTAAGGACATTAAGAAATAGTAGCGTGGTTTTACCTTCTACTTAGGACAATACCAATAAATCCTTTGTAAACAAACAAGAAACAAATTCACGTATTCTTCAAATTAAGTAAAAGATCACTCTTAAATTCAAAATTGCAGAGTCAGATTGAACAGTTTCTTGGTAGATTCACTTTCTCAACTGATAAACCTAAAGGAACTTCCATTATCTTCTCAAAAAGAGCAGTAAAGAATCCAAACCTTTAAAAACTGAGCCCACACCAGACAATAAAATTTTCATAATCTGTAGTGATTACAAGCCCCCAGAGCCTTTACTCTAATAAACTTTAAACTGTATCTTTTAAAAGACTTATTTATTTATTTGAGAGAGAGACTGTGTAAGAATGGGGAGGGGCTGAGAAAGAAGGAGAGAAGCAGACTCCCCACTGATCAGGGAGTGGGCTGCAGGGCTCAATCCCAGGACATTGGGATCATGACCTGAATGGAAACCAAGGATCAGACACTTAACCCACTGAGTCACCCGGGTACCCCCACCTTTGAACTGTTAAAAAAGAAAGTAAAAGTAGAACTAAATTCTACTTTTGGAATAAAATAAAGTCTTCATTATCTCTGCTCTTCTTATTCCCCCCAACTTTCCATTTCTGTTTTTACAGAGTTTGTGGCATTTCTGAACCAGGTTGGTTTTCCAGGAAAACACTTATTATTGGTTGGCTAATTGTTTCTGCCTTCCATGTGATTAAAAAAAAATCACAAGTTATTATGAAGTTCTCCTTTAAACATATATAAAAACGTATCCTCCTGACTCCATACACCCCCCAGTTCTTTTTTTTTTTTCTTTTTCACCCTCCAGTTCTTACGGATAAAGAAGAAAAGTGACAATTTATGGGGTAGTCTCCTTTGGCATTTTAAAGTAAAGACTGCATTATTCGTTTGTGTGGCTTTTTTGTATGTGTGTTCTTAAAAAAAAAAAAAAAAGAAGAAGAAGAAAAAAAAAAGAGCTTTCTCTAGATGACTTTTAAGTGAAAATTTTTAACCTAGCAGCCAATCTTGAACTTCTTCTTCCATATGTGAAGGGTCCTTCTCCCACTTCTGAACATAGACTCAGTGGTTCGAGTGCTCTACATCAGAAATCACCCCATTCCACTCGAGGTGTTTGGGTTTCTACGGCTGTCTTTACGTGATGCCAGAAGTCTAGTTAGTTCAGTGGGGAAAATAAATCTGTTAAACTAGTCACTTTGGCATAGTATCAATAAACCAACTCAAGGACTGATTTCATTTTTCCCCCTTAAAAAACTGTCCTGGCATGATGAGGCTCCTCAACTTTACTCACTTACAATATTAATTTAAAAATGGAGACCCCACATTCATAGTAGTTGTGTTATTTTAGCCTCTGCTTTTGAAAAATATATATATATGAGTCATGGCCTCCTCTGCAATAACTCTGTGGACTCCCAAGGCCCACTACAATGAGAATAATGATACAATTAGCACAATTGTGCTGTACTGAGCAGAACAACCTCAAAAACGCTACTAGAGAAAACTTATATTCCCATCAAACATTTTTCACTCAAAACATTTTCTATGAACATCATGAATTAGAGAGATTTTGCCTTTGACACACTTCCAGCTTTCTGCTCGTATGCAAAGGGGCTCTTCCAAATCTAATAGACATCATCTACACTAATACAGATAAAATCAGCCAATAAGAACACTCTACACAAAAATCATCTGCTATTTTTGTAGCTTTCCTCTGCTAATGTCTTGGCCAAAAGTTTTGAGTGCTACTGAATAAAAAAAAAAAAAAAAAAAATCATTGCTTTCTGCTCCAATAAATTAGTTAGGGTAGTTAGGAGTCTAAGTTTCTAAAAATTCTTAAAATGAATACATATATCATGACCAATACACTCATTAAGAATTTGGATGTAAACACAAGGGTCATGGGAGCCTTTGAGATTATGGTGTGAGATAAAAACTCTGACATGGGAGCTCCAAATCTGGGTTTTAATTCTGGATCTTTTAATACCAGGCTTTACAGAAGGCAATTAACATCTGTGCATCTGAATTTCTTCACTTGTAAAACAGAGGAGCTAGACAAAAAATTGTTTAAGATCTCTAGCTATGCCAAAATTCTGGCCTGTGTTTTTAAAAATAAACATACCATTTATGGAGTAGACTAAAACCACTGAATTCGAGTACAGAGCAAAATGAGCACAATATAGTCGAGACCAGATCCTTGGCCATAATAAAATGTAAGTGCTGAAATCTTTCCTTCACTGAAGCAGAATTCCTGCGATCTGAAATTTTTCTCAAAAAGGGAAATCACCTAACAATTTCCATTTTTATATCTCTCTGAGATTTATTCTATAAAGTCCATTCTATTAAAGTAGAAGTATCATTTCTGACTAGTAATTTATAAAACATGTAGGAAAGAAAGAATTTAAGAAAACATTTTATTATTTGCTGAGCTTAAGTCCCTCCAGTTTTCTCCTAAAATGTCAATTCTTTTCAAATGAGCATTCATTGATCTGCCCACTTTCTTTTTTCTTATATGTAAGAAAGTCTTTGAAACCTGAAAAATAATTTATTTTAATGGAAAGAGAGAGAATGCAGACAAAAATAATCTTAAGTATATGCACTGCATCAGAATTTCAAGGCAGAATGAAATCACAATGTGACTTAAGGTAAATCACATTTATTCTTTAAAAAATATTTACAACCATGTAGCACTATATGCAAAGCATTGCACATAAAACAATGTAGATTTTATTTTAAAACTGAAGAGGATCTGGATAATTTTCATTCTTTAGTAAACAATAATATTAAAGTTAGACACATGTCCCATGTGTCACGTGGCTGATTTTGACATTTAACAGAATAAGCCAAGAGACAGTTTAGAAATTGTTGGTAGAATTTCCCCTCTTCCTATAACTAGTCTATTTCATCTTTTCTGCTCCTACTTCCTTACCGTCTCCCACTTCTCCAGGTTTAAGGTCTACTCCTTAAACCTCCTAATGGGACCTGGGGACACATATGTAGCTACACCGGGGAAATAAAGTTACACACCGCTTGTTAACTCCTCACAGAGATTAAAGACTTGAGAAAGAGAGGCTGAAATGTTCTGATTACTGTCAATTAATACTGCACCAATTATTGAGGAGAGAGAGCATTAAATAGTTTTTTAAATGGGGGTACCTGGTGGCTCAGTTGAGCGTCTGACTCTTGATTTTAGCTCAGGTCATGATCTCAGGGTGGTGGGAACGAGCCCCGTGTCAGGTTCTGTGCTAGGCATGGAACCTGCTTAATTAGATTTTCTTTCTCTCTCCCCCTCTGCCTCTCCCCACCCCATACTCTCTCTCACTAAAACAATAATAATGGTCTTTAAAAAGCTAACATTTCTTAAATGCTTATTCTATGCTAGATCTAGATCTAGACCCTAGGTCTAGATCCTGCTAGACCTTTTCAACTGAGATGTCCAAAGCCTTGATTTAAAAAATTAGAACTCTTATACCTTTTATCCTAGCTACTAGTCGTTCTTCTTTGACTCAAAATTGCAAGGACATACAGACATGCACTAAATAGCCTCCTTTAAAATTATGGCAATACATCCACTCTAATTACTATAGCATTTACCAAGGTATTTAGTAAAAATCATTGTCAAACCTGTAAGGCTGCTCTCCTGTGTGGGTTCTCAAGTGCCGTGTTAAGTTCGCAGACCTTGGAAAAATCTTGCCACAGTATCTGTTATGAAAGATGTTTATAAGAGAAAGTCAGCACAATCGACTTTATTTCACTCAAGCTGCGTAGAAGCCAGATGCTGATTCCTGATTTAATTAATCTTGCATGGAACTCACATGTCTTTGGTATTTAAAATTTGCAACAAAGCCATTCTATAGATATAAATAACTCCACTAATAAAGGCTGCATTATGAGATCTGGTTGAATTTGCTCATGCATAAGCAAGCACTTTATGAAAATAGACTTTAGTTTTGATGACCCCCATACGCCTCTTTTATTAACTCTGTATCTTTACAGTCACAAAACTGAACCAGACAAGGGGATAAAAAAATGACAAGAGTCTGTGATTCTGGGCTGATGTAAACAGATTTCAAATGTTTCAACTCATTTTACATGTTAGCCGCAGTGACAACTCGGTACATTGAGTGGTATCAGATCAGACAAGATTCGAAGACCCCATCCATCAAGGTATGTTCCTATAAAAGCTTTTCTGGAAAGAAAGTGACACATTTTCCAAAGAGCAGATAAATTGATATGCCTGAGTCAGATGCCACAAATTTCCGAAGACAATTCAGAAATTATAAGCACAAATTATTGAACGGAAGAAAAAAGAAAAAAAGCAAGCTTTACTGTATTACTGATGGGTAACAAGAAACTTATTAACTAGCTTTCTTCACTTATCGACCCTATTCGTCCTTTGTTAATGGCCTTATTCTTCAATGCCATGACAATTAATAAATGTATGCTCGAAGACAGTAGTATTATACCTTTGGATGAAAATAATTAACTGTGAAAGAAAATTCATAAATATCAAAGTGAAACAAGTATTTGGACTCTTTCCAACCTCATTTATCACAACCAAATGGCCTGTGTTAAAATTCTCATTTAATAATAATTTTTTAAAACCACTATTTTTATATCTCCCTAAATAAAGAGTACTTTGAAGTGCTGGAGATCTATCATGGTCATGATTAATCATCCAATCAAGAATAATTTCCAAAACAAACAGCAGGGCCTTTTGCAATCAGAGGGGAGACTTGGGGAAAGCAGGCTGTCACGGGCCCTGCGGTCACCTGCAGGTGTAGCGTTCTTTCCCTTTCCGAAGGAGGTTCTCCGGCAGGGCATTGGGAGGCGCTCTGAAGTTGAACATGGAGGGAACTGACTGCAGAAGTTCACTGGCCTCCGGTTTCAGGGCACTGAAGCTCTCCAGCTTCTCCGCCATGTTCTCAATAGCTGACATCTGAAAGGTAAGAGTACAAGACCGTGAAGGACAAGTCCAATGTCTGTTCTTCCATAATCATCTCTAGCAAACCAAGAAATCGTTAAGAAAGGGGAAGCATCACATCAGCTGACCACAGTGGACGGGAGAAAAAGGCTGCAGTGTCCCAAAAATAGACAGACAATGAGAGGACTTGTTGACTTAGGAAATAACAAAGGTAGAGAACCATGCTTATAGAATGCTGGGTGAACTTCTTCAAAAGACCTTGGTTAGGCCATTTTGTCATAATTTGATATAGACCCGAGCAATGAAATACATGAGCGATAATAAAGCTTTTTTATTAAATTAAGAGACAACATTACCATTACATTATACATTATACTATACACTACACATTAGTGAACTGCACATTCACGGAGAGATCCCGCATGCCTTGCCTTGGTAATAAAAACCATAGGAAGCATGGCACTCCACATAAAGAATTCATAGCACCAAACACATCAAAGTTTCAGCTGTGTTCCAAAGTTACAGCTTAAGCCAAATGTGTGTAGTGTAGAAAGAAAAAAATTAAGGCGGAAGAGGTGTTTCGTCCAAGACTAGGTTAACTTAATATCTGGATATACTACGATTTTAAGTGGGATCATATACAAGGAATTTTGAAGAAATATTACTTTGTTCCGAGCAAAGACTGAGTTGAAATGACAGTTCATGATACATTATCATGACTTCATGTTATAGAACTTGGCACAGGCATTATAAGGGGAGTAGTTAGCCTAACCACACTCTTAGAGAAATAATCTTAAAACACTATCCTGCCTAATTCTTCCCCTCAAACAACCTAATTTATTTTGCTTATAATCTTCACGCTTCTGTCCACCTGCACATACATCTGACAGTCACAATCGGAGGGTGGCATTTCCTTTGAAAGCCAGCTTGATCCTTACCATTCTCAGTTAGAAGGGCTCTCCCCTTTCCTTCAACTCTCCCAAAATGTTAAGTTTCCTTAGTGCTCATATTTTATTTGGAAGCTGCTTACTACTGAATTTTTAAGTAGAAAAGCAAACTCTCAGGCCATCCTGTTAAATCAACTCACCCATTATTTATTTGGTTCTCAGGCACTATGCCACTGGAGAACTCAGAAAGCTGTTAAAAAGGTGTTTGCACTCTAGATGCACTCTGAGTTTCTCAAAGAGCTGGGGTGTTAGACCAGGAGACTCCACGCAAGGACAAGAACAGTAACAACTGCACATTCAAACAACTGCTTAACCCAAGGGGAGGATTCTTTCACTGATGGGATGGCAGGACCGAACTGAAGGCCTAATTTATGAGCTCAGGATAGAAAGAAAACACAACACTTTGCACTCAAAATGAAAATTAACAAAATCTCTATTCCGTGGCCGTGCAGCTGGACAGAATACCAGTGACTCCTTATGGTGAAGCAAAATCTTCACAGAACGGCCGGACGATGATTCTTTTCTTACAAAGGGAACAGTGTACGTGCGATCCTTCAAATGACTATTCATGTTGTAGTTAGCTCTCTCTTTTCCCTTTATCCCGGAGCCTGCCCTCTCATTTCATGCCCGGACTCCTAATGCTAGCTACAAATTGCAACGTACAGGGTACCACTGCCAATTTGCCAAATGTCTTTCATCAAACACCGTGCAAAAAAAATCTCAGAGGAAAGTCAAGATACATTTACTTGTCAGACAACAAATGTGAACGCATTGGGAGGCGGTAGGGGCTCTAAGCTCAGGGGTTTGATTCATAATCACTCAGCTGCTAAAACATTCTCCACAGATGCAAGTGGACAGCACATTTGTCACTATGAAGGATTTTGACACCTACTGATCACAGGGCAGAGATATGGAATGATGATGCTGCTCAGAGAGGTTGGCGGAAACTCTGTCCCTGCAGAATACGGCCATTATCCCCCTCCAGCCGGAACATTAGCATTTTCATCTTACTTTGGGTTTTATTTATTAAAAATCAATCCAGAAATATTTTATGATACTATTTTATTTGCATTTATTCCTCCTAATTGTTTCTTGCAGAAAATCATTTTGATATTCCACCCTCGTGGAATAAATTGTCTAAGTGAAAAATGACCTCTGGCCTTCAAGCTGATTAACAGAAACAAGCAAGGGTCAGGGTCACAATCCCATATATTTATTGGGAAGAGTAAGTGCATGGGTGATGATTATTAATGTTTTATTTATGTACATTTAATATTTGAGTAAAGTTTCATTATCTAGAGGTTTTAAATCATCTGAGTGTCCGCCCTGCTGACACACTCAGATTCCTGCAGTAATATATCTTATAGAAACACTTTGCCTTTTATATGGAAAATAGCTTACTCATGACTATTATTCTCGGCTTTCATCTCTAGCACATATAAACTACACGTTCTTCAGGTTATTTAAGAGCAAGTGGCTGTTGAGAAATGTGTCTTGCTTTAGTAGTGGCTAATACCTCCTTTTGAAGAAAGATCGCTGTGATTACATTACCTCAAATTATTTCAATTTGGGGAAACTCTCAAGAAACAAGAAAATACACTATGGGCTTGATGACTAAACACTGACATTCTTAAAGATAACAGGAAAAAGAATGGGGGTGACCTGAATGCTTCTCTTAAAAGCCACCACCTACCTTGGTTTCTCATATTAAAGGGAAAGAGGATTAAATAGGAGTGAGGAAAAGGGAGAGAAGGAAGATGGGAAGTGAGCCAAGGATAGGATAGTTATTAACACCATGTGCACACACAAGCGTGCACACACACACACATACCCACACCCACACACCACTCTGTCCAATTAGCAACCACCAAACATAAAAGTCACCACCGAATCCTCCCTTTCATCTTTGTAAGATTTGCTCTCACAGCACTTGACCTCAGTTGAAAAGAATATGTTTCCCCATTAGGACAGACAGAAGTGACTTAGACATCTGCCAGTTGGGTAGGCTAGCCATTCTATGACCAACATCAGTCTGCCTCTGTCTTGGATTAAGGTGTTGGATTAAGATGAGCTTCATCTGGTGCATGGGTCCAAGCCCTAACTTTCTCACTCTGTGCGCTGACTTGTATGATGGTCTTCCTGAAAAAAACATGCCTTTTTTAAGAGAAGTAGCAAGTTTTGACATTTATTTTGAAGTCTGGCTTGGTATGTTAAAAATCAACATGAACTGGGATCAATGGAACAGAATCTAGCTAATTGCATATTTCAATTTATGAAAAATCCAATGAAGAGGGCAATGTGTACTACTATGAAAAAGAAATTTGCTGAGAATGGGGAAAATAAAAGAGGGAAAATTAGATCATATATTTTAGAAATGCATTGCCCTGTGTCCTATTAATGTCATTGGCTAATCTCTGATCAGTAAATGACAGTTTTTTTTTTCCTATGGAACAGTAATTTTTATTTATATATATAATAGCTGTTGATGGTATCTGCAGCCCAGATGTCTGGAAGAGGAAGTCATTGCACCCCCTTTCCATCCCCAAGAGGCTATTAACTTTATACTGACGCAAACTAATATTTAGATAGAATTCCCTAGATCCTACCAAAAAATGTAGCTATCTCTCTAGTCAAATAAAGTTAGTATTTTTAAAAACATTTCAGCAGGCAAGATATCATCAAGTGGGTCCTAAGCACTTAGCTTAACATTTATTATCTGGCAGCCAATAATTGATGACATAAAGAAGTTTCTCATTAAAACCATTAAAGTGACAATCTGATTATATGAAATGATATGTCCAATGGCACCATGAATTATGTGACCTAATGTTTTACAAATTAGATTACACATGCCTTTATCATAAAACAACTAACTTTTCATAAATAACTTATGATGGGAAAGTTTGTAGATTTGGTGGTTTTCTATATTTGTTCAGTTGATAATCTTGAGAAATCTCAAAATCATGGCCATTTGGGGGAGAGGTAAGTATTCATAGTTTATGGCTATCTCATTCCATGTATCACATTCAGCAGTCATGATTATGAAATCCCTTAGAATCTCTTTACCATTAAAATTATAAACTTTAATATTTTAGTAGTTCCTACTAATATCTATGTTTTATAATATAAATATAAACCGTGGCTCTGAAAACTCTATGATTTAGGGAATGTGAGTGTTTCCAAAGCATTACAATGTCAGTTTCTATATCATTGTATTAGCAGGAAAGGGAGACTAACTTAAAATCTGAATTGGCTTTTGTAAATGGGTAGAACCACTGGGCATTTACGTAGGGGACAGCATCTTATGGATGAAGCAGCCAACCACATAGGTACTGTCAAGTAACACTCCACCTTAGAAAGGATGAGGACCCTGTGCCACAATACTCAGAATGGACCTCTGCCAGGGAGGACAGAAGAGGAACACTGCAAATATAGACAGTGTAATCAAAGCACAGCCCCATCAGCTGTACAAATTCGTCTAAGAAAGTCGTGGTCTTTCTCTCTCTTCTCCTCTCTTCTCTTCTCCCTTTTCTCTTCTCTTAATCTCTTTTGGAATAAATGAACTTAATCCTTAAAAGTCTATCAAGATGAGAAAAATCACAATTCATCACATACTCCATGGAAGAAATAGAATGGATGAATTTCTGGTAAAGAAAATCTAATGTCGGATAGAGGAAATAGGTGCTAAAATAAGTGCTAAAGTACTCCAACTTAAAATAATTTATCTATCATTATATGGTGACCAAAAAGACTAAACTATAGTCCAAGATTTTACACATATCTCAGAATCAGAATAGTTTTGAGTAAAGAAGAGAATGAAGAAGTAGAAGTACATATAATCAGAGGAAATTTTGTAATATATGTTATTTATATGTATTTCCATCGACTCAAGTTTTGAGAGTGAAAACTAAGCAAGCAGTCTTCTTTGTATCTTGATCAAAAAAATAAATAAAAATAAATAAAAATAAAGCTGTCCCCTAGTATCTTTACCTGACAACTGACTGAATCTGGAAACAGGAACTGAAAGTTGAGGAAGTGAGCCCCAAGGCTGAAAGATTCATTCACTAGTTAGATATGGATTTTTAAACATTTAGTCTTATTATTCCAAATAGCCAGAACCAAGTTCAGCCCTGGGATATACGGATGTGAATTCCAATGTCAGCTTGTGTCTACATGTAAGTTCAGGTTTTAACCTTTTGAAGGCTTTATCAAAAGCATCTTTAACATGCTGATACAGGTTCCCCCAAATAATGGTTGTTTCCACTTAGTGACCCATCTCGAAGGCTTTTTTAACAACATACTCCCCAGTGCCGAGAAACAGTTCTACATCAAGGTATAATTACATGAAATGGGTCAAATTTATAAAATAAACTTCTTTCTGTAAACAATTTATAGCACACTAAATGCCCAATTAAAATGGAAAAGTATTTTGCAGCTTGACGAAGCTGGAAAGCAATCCGCTGAAGCCGTAGCATTTAATGGAAAGCGGCTCAGAATTCTTTACGTCTGCATAACATTTTATAATATAAGTTGTTTTCCTTTTAATGGTACATTATTTTAGTCAAAAATATAAGTAGGAAACTTACCCAAGTTCTCTGATCAGGCAGTTGGAACTGGGAGCAAAATTGAAACAAAAACAAAAAATTACTTCTGTATCAGTATCTTTATTGCAATCTATCCTTTGAGAAATTAACATTTATACGGACTTTGTAATTTTTGTTTATCATGTAACTGTACCTTGAGTAAAGGCTCTGGAAATGAAAATTAAATGTTTTCATAACACTGCTGGATTTCCTCTATTTACCTAAATTAAATTTTAACATCAAGGTTATAAACCAGAATGTTCTTTTTCAAGAAAGCTAAACAATACCTACTACCAAATATTAAATAGCAAAAGTAGATATTTCCTTCTTATGTGTTTTTAACTCATTGGAAAAGTCCTAAAGTTCAATAAATAAAACTTTAGCAATTTCCAGCAGCAAATCTAGTCTCTTGCATTTATATAATGTTAATAACAAAGAAAATAAGATATTTACTCAAACGTGAATCACTGAGTAACAAAAAGGTAATGTACTTGGAAATGCACTTCTTGACTTTTATTAGCTTGGGATTCAGACCATTATGGCCAAAACACATAAGGATATTAATTAAAAGAACTACAAATAGTTACCTATGTCAACTTAAGAATCACCCGGGAAAACTTCAGTGAGTTGGGAACACTTCCAGGGAGCATTGCTTGGCTAACGGGGATATTTCTTGCTTTTATAAATTATGCTATCTTTAATAAGGAAGATACATAGTTTTTAAGGATAAAAAATTTATTGCAGAAGAAATGTAACAGTAAGAAATACCTTGCTGAAAGCAAACTAGAAGATGAAGGACAAAAGACTTAAGTGATTTTCACATCAATATGTGAATGGTAACTTGGAAAAAGACTAACTTTTTCCAAGTTCTTCGAGATACAGTAACAGGACAGTCAGACACTTTAAACACAAGGAAATAAAAATGAGTGAATAAAGGCCAGAAACAGAAGTAAAACAGAGTCTTTGTTGCAGATGCATACAAAACCAAACATCTGGAAATAAAATGTATTAACAACCAAAAACATATTTAGAGTATAGGAAACTCAGTCCAAGGAATAAGAGCTGGTTTTATAACCGCGTAACTACCAAATGATTTCTATGGCAGTTCAAACGAGTCATCAGCGTAAATACAAAGTACCTAAAATGCAAATTGCCCAATGAAATGGACATTCCAGGGATCACACATTCATACCATTCCCTCCATCTCACCTACTTGTGGCTGTCATTCCTTTTCAAAATTATTATCTGAACTAAGACCCCACAATTTTCAACCATGTATCCAGGAAGAAACTCTACAGTACTTATTTCTACCTACATTAAACTAACCTATTTACAATAGAAAAATAGAAATCTAAATAGTCCCCTAGTGGCCTGACATTTCTTTAAAAATGGAACAAAGTGCAGAATTTAGACCCTGAGAATGAAAAAAAAAAAAAAAAAGGCATTATCTTCTAATTTTATATGTGTTCCAATATCTTCTAGATATTTTTTTAAAGATTTTATTTATTTATTTGACAGAGAGAGAGATGACAAGTAGGCAGAGAGGCAGGTGGGGGAGGGAAGCAGGCTCCCTGCTGAGCAGAGAGCCCAATGTGGGGCTCGATCCCAGGACCCTGAGACCATGACCTGAACCGAAGGCAGAGGCTTACCCACTGAGCCACCCAGGTGTCCCTCTTCTAGATATTTTTGACAAGATTTTTAAAAATATATTTTATTATTCCAAGAGGCAGTGAGATGGCGTGATAATCTTTCAACAAAATTCAATAAATATCTAAGTTATCTATTGACATGTTCACCTTTCATTGATTAGGAAATGTGCCCTGAGGAGGGTCATGCTGAGTAGAATACAAAGACATACAAAAATTATAAAATCAGGCTTGCCCATAGAATGCCACTACCAAGAATTTATATTCCTATATCTATGTTTTCCCTAAAACATTAACAATATGTGGTCTCCCTCATTATGATGATGATATTATTATTAGAACCCTGAGAAATACATAGGGAAAGTATTATTCCCATTTGGAAACCAAAGATACAGAAGCCCCAGAGGGACAGTGTGACTTACTGCAGTGTACTTTAAATGGAAAATGGAGTCATGAATGGTCTTATCCAAGCATTATTTTGGTACAAAATCATGGCAAGCCCTAGAAGCAGAGGCTAGGTCTTCCATTTTGGCCTCCTGTGGCGCCCTTACTGCTGGCTAACAGGCAGTGCTGAGAACACAGTAAGGGCCTTTCCCAGTGCTTCTAGATCTGTGTATAGTCCCACCAAAGAAGGTGGGCTCAGAGGATGGCAGGAGAGTATTTTACTGGCATTCTTTTACATTCAAAATGGAATACTTCTGCATTCACGAATAATGAAAGCTTTCCCTCATTTAGGTCCTTCCTCTTGCCAGGCAGAATGTGTTCTACCATGTAATGTACATGAACACTAACCCGCACAGCCAGCCAGGTAAGGCTGGAAGGGACGTTCCCATCACGCTGATGGAGAAGGCTCAGAGAGATGAACTGCATTGCTCAAAACCAAAGCATTTTTGCTAATAAGCAGGAAAGCCCGTCATAAAGCAGTCCTTTCTAGCCCCACATCCTGGCAGGTTGTCTTCGTTTGTTGGTCTTTGTTTAAGGGAAAGTGGATCTTGCGGCTAGGACTGAATTGATGGAGTACTAGAAAGAATTCTGCTGAAACTTTAGGACACCTGAGGCAGATTTTCTGAAAGAACAGACTCTTGGGTCTGAAGGCTTGATGAAAAGGGGGTAGCCCAAGCTTCTCTGGGTTATTTCACCTGTACCCCCAGGGATCCATAGCCATTACACATGAAAACAGCCACAATGGTTATAAAAATTATAAAATCTTTCTGTAGCAGTTGGTAAATAGCCTCTGAGGCAGGAACCTTGAATGGTTCCCCTCCCGCCCTGGATGCATCTCCAAAGACCCTTTAGGCAGCCCACCAGCCAGCAAGTACAGTGTTGGCAGTTGGTGAAGCGAGGACTTCCAGGATCCTGCTCCAGGATGCCTTCCAGGATCCTGCTCCAGGATGCCTTCCAGGATCCTGCTCCAGGATGCC
>NC_081558.1:125947180-126042180 GCF_022355385.1 Mustela nigripes | reverse complement strand
ACTGACTGCTACTTCCCTGTGGTTGTGTTTATTGAGTTACTCTATTGGATACACTTGACTATTAGAGCATAAATTGCTATACAAAAGAAAGAAAGTCAGCTTCTGGGCTGAGCCAGCTTCCTTTTCTGCATGGAGACTTGCTGGGACATCATTCTGGGTACAACCCATATGTGTCACCTCAGGCCCATGGTACAACTCCAGGCTGTTTTATAATCCAGGGAGCGCAAACCAACCACACACAGCCAACAGTTAATGATGTTGAGCAAAATGAGACTCACCAATGTATAAGACTCACCAATGTATAAGACTACAATAATGTAGTCCCCAAAATGGTTTCTGCAGCTGGTATCATTTATTCGACAAATATTTGTTGAGCACCGATTATGTGCCAGGCACAGAATTGAATGTGGGGGACAGAGTTATGACCAAGACAAACAGTCCCTGTCCTCACTGATGTTTTAGCCAGAGGGAAAGATAGACATTAGGCACTACCCACCAAGAGAATTAATTAGAGTTGGGATAAGAAGTAGGATGGATGATGGGAAAGATTTTTACCAGCAGATCTAAATCAAACCTCAGCTGGGGTGGGGAAGTGACAATGTGAAATGTAAGTAGGAATTAGTAGGTATCAGTTGAACAGAAGTGGTGTGTGAATATGTGTGTGTATGTTAAAGCATGTAGGAGAGAGAGGAGAGACGGGAGTGAAAGGCAGGAGGCTACAGCGAGTATTTCAGAGGCAACAAAGGCCCTGAAGAGGAAAGGAGTTTGGGAGTTGGAGCAATGAGTGAAGCCAGTGTGGCTGAGGTGGTAGCCAAGTGGGGAGAGAGCAACAAGGGCGAGACTAGAAAGATGGGCAGGAGTTAGACCCTCCTCAGTCCTCACATACTTCCACAACTGGAGAAAGCACTGCAAATAAAAAAGAGTGGATATGGCTGAGTCAGTCTCAGCAGCAAAGATATGATATCGAATAAAATGTCTCATGTTCACATTTTCTCTCACCTCGAAAGAAAATTCTACCTGATTCTATGGAACAAACTTAGAAGGCAGATACATTTGATGATATAATCACTAAAAACATATTATCCTAAAGTTTTCTAAAATTGTACACTTTTTTCTTAGAGGGACTTCAAAAGCTCTTCATGTGCAAATATAACCAAGAACACAATTAAGTGTGCATCAGGCATTGTGCTACGCACTTTTAAAATACATGTTCTTACTTTAATCCTCACATAATTTTAAGATAAATCCTCTACGTTTTTAGCCAAGAAAACAGACAGGAGGTAAACTGTTCAATATCAGGAAACTACTAAGAGGTCTGAATTCTTGTCCATTTGACTCTAAAGACAAAAGTCTTTTTCCACATTGATCTACCCTCCAGGCAAAATGCAGTCATCAACTTAAACATTTGGTATGAAAAAGAATAGTGATGGTTTTATGTACGCTGTCAAAAACTAAAACACTGAAATGTGAAGAATTCAAGTCTAATTATATTTTTTCAGGTAAGCAAGTACTTCCCCCCTTCCTTTTATTTTAAAAGAAAGGATTTCTTTGTCATATATACTGTTCTGTAAATATCTTCCATCCTAACCTCCACCCCAAATTATTGATCTTTACCCCCTAGCATGTCTTGAACATGGCAATCTGAATTCTTTGAGAATATGGGAATTCTCCTCAATACAAGGGAAGGTCCTTTATCTGCAAGAAGATGCTTCTAATGTATGTACCGGTGGCTTACTGGTCCTTTCCAATGAATCCCTTTACTGTTGTCCCTCTTTCTTACCTGCTCTTAGCCTACTAATCACCCCCTTCCCTTCACCACCATGGCTGCCATTCCTCTCCATCCCCCTCCCACTTCCTTCCTCATCTTTTCCTCACTTTGCCCATACCCCTGAGGCTTTATATAAGTAAGCTGGCCTTCTGTAGACCTCAACAGCCATTCCCCTTCCAACAGTCACAGTAGAGGAGCCTTCAGAGTGTCTATGTTATGCTTGTCCATGCTGGTTGGAGATAGGGCTCCAGTTCACCAAAGACGTAGATGGGTCTTGTTCTTCAAAAAGAAGAAGAAGGAAAATGAGCTATTTCTAGGATGCATGCAGGAAGCCTATACTTGGAATTCCAGGAGGCTGCTGTCTGGAAGATGAAGGGGTATATTTATGTGTATGCATTTTTACTGCTACCACCTGTAAAATGTCAACTACCAATACCTTGAAGGACTGCATCTTTCTTGGTTTTTCTGAAATCATTTGCAGGAGCATGGTGGGGGGTACTATTCATTATTTGGTGGTTTTGGTTTTGCTATCTTGATCAACAACTCATGGTATCACTTTTTCACAATTTTTTTTAAAGGTTTTACTTATTTGAGGGAGAGAGAGAGATCACCAGCAGGTGAAAAGGGTAGAGGGAGAAGCAGACCCCCTGCTGAGCAGGGAGCCTGATGCAGGACTTGATCCCAAGACCCTGAGACCATGACCTGAGCTGAGGGCAGATGCTTAACCAAATGAGCCACCCAGGTACCTTCACAGTACAACTTCTTAAATTATTTTTCTTACTTCACAGTTTAACAGAAGACCAAACACATTTCTGTTATGACCTATAAAAGCAATTAAACTGGATGAAAATCTTACTGAAAAAGTCATTACCCTAGGATGACAGAAAACATCAGTTAAAAAAACAAGTTGAGAATTTAAAGCTAAACACAAATTTACTAATATGTTAACTGTTCACCAGTATTAGCCAATTCATGACTTTCAGCCACATGTTGGCATGTTATTTCATTTGAATATTATAAACAATTCTGAAACAATGTTGGAATAAGTCATTTTAAAAATCCTGAAAATTGTTCATAATGTCTAGAATACAATTTGTCTATTCCAAAAATATGATGGTAAACTTGTTGTCTCAATCACAAATTAATTTATATATACTATATTTTATAATATATCATATAAATTATGTATTACATGGTATAGCACATTATTTATATATACTATCATTATATTTATAATATTTGGATTTTAATATTAAATATTTAAATATATGATAGTAATATCCTCAACACCTTTCACTTGCTTTTTAGACATTTCCCTAAATAGAACAATCTCTTATGTCTATTAAGTTAGAGAGCATGAACACTACTGCAATGAATGATCCAAGGCAATATGTAAACTTTGTATCTAAATTTATATGGAGAAAGCACGTTTCATTTCCAACTAAGTAGAAGTTAATCACTCCAATACCATACCTCAAATTTCTACCTCAACTGTGATTCCCATGAGGTGTTCCCATGTTTTTGTTTGTTCTTTTAGTTATTGTTTTTGTAGAGGGAAGAAGTACAATTGTTAAAACCATGTGCTGAATACGGAATTTATAGACTAAAGGGAATATGCTCTCTTTCTCTCTACACAGTCAGCCTTAATACTCCATACATATATGTCAAGTGCTTCATTATATTTCTAGGAACCATGAAGTAAAAGTCTCTCTTACCTCCACAAACATTTTATTCCAAAAGAGAAGAAAACAACACCAAAAGCAACCCTAATTAACAAAGGGTCCAAATGTCACAGGCTGTACTTCTCCCAGTGGTATGGGCTGTTTACAAAGGGAGTTCTCATGAAGAAACTAAGATGCGCTGTGGGGTTTTACTCACCAGTGTCATTCACCACCAGGAGCATAGCACAGAACTATCTCATAGGAGAGTTTAATCTATCTGCTAACAAGAGGAAGTCATTCATCGAGAAGTCAGCACTGGTTGTCTCCTTGGCGGTTCATATTACTAAAAAAGCATTAGCTGAACTGAAAAGAGGAATTCACACAAGCCTCCGCTGAGAAGACTCTTCTTATTTCTGGTGAATAGCACCGTGATATTTTACATGTTTTAGCTCTTGATATCTAAAACATTTAAATTGATAGGCCTTTTAAATCTATGACCATGAACTAAGGACTTGCCAATATTTCTAATGGAAGTCTCCAAAAGTACATAACAATACATATATCGACTTCTTGTTTCAATAAGTATCAAGATTAATTGTCCCTGTAAAGGTAAGTAAATATTGACAGAGGTTTCACTTTGGTCCATATTTTCCATTCAGGTCAATAAATCTTGGTATTCACCTCAACTGAAGTCAATATCAAATGATTATTAATTCATGGCATATTCGACTAGGAGCCAAAACTACAACTTAACATATAGAAACATAGTCCTACTGACCAATTTATGTTCCAAATAAATACATGGAGGAAAAAAATCACTGAACTGTTTCATATATTTAATGGAAATAAAAGTAAAACCTACAGTCACCAGGAATATCAAAGAATCTGTTGTTATTCTATTAGATTTGGATTTGCCTAAGACATAATCTAAAAAGAAAAAAATTTTGATTCTTTGCTTATAAATATCATTCTTGCTTCACCTACTGATGAGTTTGTATATAGAGCAATGTTTATATGAGGAAAAAAGAGAAAGAAGGGAAAGGAAAGTGAAATTTTAAAAGAGAAAAGAAAAGAAGTCAGAACATATAGAGTTGAAGGAACCAAAGAATTTAGTGAAAAGAAATGGGGGGGACATGAAAAAATTTTTTTAAAGAAAAAAATTTTAAAAAGTAAGGAGAAGAAGGTCATAGAATCAGGGAGAAACAAAGTAAAATATCATCACTGATTAATTGTGTATTTTTGTAACTTTCAGCAAAAAGATATTTATTTCTTTCCAATATTCCCCTCCATTTAAAAACATACTTCTGCCCAACTCTACTGAATTAAACATCATAAATATTCTAGTTTTTCATTCAAGATCTAAAATGCAAAAAGCTATTAGCTTATATAAATAACTCAAAGAAAATTTAGAGCAAATATTTTTTACACAGTAAATTTAGGACAAATTTGTTTAAGTTCACAGGGACTGAGTCATCTCAGATAATGCTACGGAAAAAAAACCTAAATATTACTAAGAGGTAGATGGTCCGTATGAAATTATGTCACTTTTTACTTTCCATGAAGGCACACATTTGAAGACAGGCTGCTTGAAAGAACATGCTCATCAACATTAGAAACTGACAAGCATATCAAAAGAGTTACTGATCTTTATAGCGTTCGAGTCCACATATATTCACAGTAAAGCAAGCACCAAGACTGAAAATATTAGCTATTTGATATTACCCAGGGAGGGCTTTGCCCATTAACTGGGCTTTGAGTCCACATTCCTGACGCACTTCATTTCTGCTCTTCATTGCTGCTCTTTCAAGTCAAAACAAGGTTAAAAACATCTGTCTTTGCCTTTCAAAATTTGCTATTAGCCAGAACTTTCTGATTAGTGTCTATATTAGCTGAGTACTATATATTCAATAAAATATTTTAAAATGCAAATTTACCTTAAACATTATATATTTTCTAAGAATTCTGAGTCATTCATTAGCTTAAATTTATCAACTGAAGAAAAGTGATAGTAACTTAGAAGAGTGGGCTACAAGAAAACATCTCCAGATATCCGAGACACTCCTTCAAACTAGGAGGGTTTGAGAGATGAAAGGAAAACGGAGAGCATTTCACCCAACATCTTCACCATGAAAAGAGGGAAGCCAAAGCAAAAAAGAAAATACCCAGCTCATTAACAGCAGAAACTAAGTGAGAATCCAATTCTATTCCACTAAAAAT
Source organism: Mustela nigripes (assembly GCF_022355385.1). Taxonomy (NCBI): domain Eukaryota; kingdom Metazoa; phylum Chordata; class Mammalia; order Carnivora; family Mustelidae; genus Mustela; species Mustela nigripes. The sequence continues at coordinate 126,036,534 of NC_081558.1, read as the reverse complement.
GTTGTGTAATCAGACCCACGTCCTTTATTTTTTAAAACCTTCCAAAAGGCAATTTGGCAATTAAACACACAATATTACAAATATACAGCATTTCACTAATATCCCCCAATATAGGTAACTTTGAAACAGGTAAGATTTTTACCTGAAGCATAAGCACAATTCTTTTTTCAAAGAATACAAGAGTACACATATACTCGGGGGGGGGGGGAGGTATACACATATACTGTCCCAGAGGTACTACCAGTTTGATATAATTTTAGATATGGAAATAGGAAGAGCCTAGGAATACAAAATGATAAACCCTCCTTTGTACTTTTTAATTATTCTTTAATACTGAAATGAAGCTTGAAAGCAGATGCCTAACTTGAGTCTTAAATAATATTAAAAGTTAGCTAAGAAAAGGGGGTAGTTAATGATAAAGCAGAACAATGCAAGAGCATTGAAACAAAAGAGCTCATGATAGAGTCCAGAAATGACCAGTTCTTCAGTTTAAACATAAAGTATCTTTGAGAGAAAAACAAGAGTGGAGGTTAGAAAAGACAAAGCAGGACTCCCTTTTTCCAAGTGGTTGGAGTTTATTCTGAAGCTTTATGGTAAGCCACTGAAGGACTCATATGATCAAAATCTCCTTTAAGAAAGATCATTTGATGGGGCGCCTGGGTGGCTCATGGGTTAAAGCCTCTGCTTTCGGCTCAGGTCATGATCCCAGAGTCCTGGGATTGAGCCCTGCATCGGGCTCTCTGCTCAGCAGGGAACCTGCTTCCCTTCCTCTCTCTCTGCCTGCCTCTCTGCCTATTTGTGATCTCTGTCTGTCAAATAAATAAATAAAATCTTAAAAAAAAAAAAAAAAAAGAAAGATCATTTGACATCAATGTTGATGGTATGTAGAAGAAAATGACCCTGGATACATAAAAATTGGTTGAAAACATTTTTCGATCATCTGAGAGGGGAAAAGAGAATGCCTGGATAACTAACAGATTTGGATTATAACAATTTAGGAAAAAACTATGCCCAGGGATTTAGACTTGGAGTAGAGAATGAGGAATAGGTTTATAAGGTCAAATATGAATTCAGTCTGGAATTCCCAAACTGCAGAAACAAATACAAAATTGCTCTGAAGCAACAGAATTTAAATGTAAGCTCTACAAGATTCCCCCAATAGAATCTTATGAAGATGAGCTTATTGCCCCAAATTACAAAACATAACAAAGAACTATTCCTTCAGAAGAGAGAATAAGCAGGCACAAGGAACTTCAGGATTAGACATAAGCCAGTAGACCAGTAGGAGAATCTGATAGAGATGGTAAGATAAATTTCCTTAAAAATTTAAAATGTAAAATAAGAATCTAAAACCCAACAAAAGAAACATATTTTTTGATGACAGATTTTTTTAAAGATGCAAACAAAATTTCTTGAGTTTGAAAATACAGCTACTATAAGGAAAACATCAATAAACCACCTAAACAGTAGAGTGGAAACTGAAAGAACAAAATGGAACACAAAGCAACAGAGACCTCGAAAAATCCCCCGAATGAGCTGAAAAGAAAAACACCAAAGAAAAGTTAAGAGATACCAAGGACAGAATAAAATAGTCCAAAATAGGACTAGTATTTCCAAAACAGGTTAAAAGACATTCAAAGAGATGATGGCTGAAAATTTTTCTGAATTCATAAAGGATATGATTGTCAGATTCAAGAATCACTAGGAGATTGGGGTGCCTGGGTGGCTCAGTGGGTTAAAGCCTCTGCCTTCAGCTCAGATCATGATCCCAGGGTCCTGGGATCCAGCCCCATATTGGGCTCTCTGCTCAGCAGGGAGCCTGCTCCCCCCCCCCCCTCTCTCTCTCTCTCTGCCTGCTTCTCTGCCTACTTCTGATCTCTGTCAAATAAATTAAAAAAAACTTTAAAAAAAAAAAAAGAATCACTAGGAGACCCATGGAGAAAAAAATCAATACAATTCCACATCTAGATACATTAGAGTAAAAACTATGGAACACCAAAGACAAAAAGAAGTTACTAGGGAGAAAGAAGTCAAAAAGCAGATTAATGCGGAGGAACTTAAAACAACAGATGACAAGATCCTCAACACCAGCAGAAGTGTTTAAAAATGGATTAATATAGTCAGTGTGCTGAAAAGAAATAACTGTCAACCTTAAATTGTATGGCCCAAAAAATGGTTATCTAAAAATGAGGGTAAAATAATGACATTTTCAGTCAGACTAAAGCAGAGAGTTGACTACTCACAGAGCACTGCTAACAGAATACTAAAGAATATACTACAAGAAAAAAATCATGCTAAACCCAGGGAGAAGGAATAGGATATATGAAGCAATGATGAAAAAATAAATTGGCAAACAGCGTGTATCAATCTAAATCATCACTAATAATTGCATCAATAATCAGAAGTCATAAGTACAAGATGGCACTACAACCCTAGGTAACAATTAGGGTGAGTTGGGGCAAGGGGGAAGAGGCAAAGAAACAATCTGAGTTAACATGTTCTGCAGTGATCACACATTTCAGAAAGAGGGTCAATATTGCTTAATGTGAGACTTTGTTAAATATTCACATTAAATATTTATTAGTGCCTGTTTAAAAAATGCAAATAAAACACAGTAGAGGAAAAAAGAAAAAAATAGGCAACCAATTCTTCAGGAAACATGAATAAAAGAAAAAATGTAGAAGAAAGGGAAAAAGAAAGAAGGAAAGAAGCCAAAAGCAGAGCAACTATAAAACAGAAAATTAGATGAAAGAAATAAATCCAAACAGATTTCTAATCACAATAGGTATAAATGGACTAGAAAAAAGAAAATGACAGACTTTTTTTAAGAAACAAAATCCAACTATATATTGTTAAGGAAAGACATGTGCAAAAAGGAAAAAGTCTCAGATAATTTGGAAGTAGATGAAAAAGATATAACCAAAAGAAAACTGGAGTAGGTATATTAATATACAACAAAATAGATGGGGCACTGGGTGGCTCAGTGGGTTGAGGGTCTCCCTTCAGCTCAGGTAGTGATCCCAGGGTCCTGGGATGGAGCCCTGCATTGGGCTCCCTGCTCTACGAGGAGCCTGCTTCTTCCTCTCTCTCTGCCCACTTTCCTGCTTGTGCTCTATCACTCTCTCTTTCTCTTTCAAGTAAATAAATAAAATCTTTTAAAAAAATTAAATAATAAAACAAAACAAAGTGGACTTCAAAGCAAGAGTTAATATTCCCTAATAATTACAAAATGATAAAAGGAAAACTCAACCAGGAAAATACCATAGATTGGATTTGTAGGTACTTAATATCTTAATCCCCAAAAGCATGAAGCAAAAACTGATAAATTACAAAAAATACATTAACAAGCTGACAATTATAACAGCAAATTTCAACACATCTCTCTCAATAACTAATAAAGACGACCCCAAATTATAAGGAATACAAGGCTTGAGCAGCACAATTGACAAGTTTGATCTAATGAGTATATATAAAGTATGTACCCTAAAATTATTCTCATGTGATACATTTATAAAATCTGCCACACTCAACCACAAAAGGCTCAGTATTATAAAAATCGGTGACAAAACACAACAAAAGTCGTATGTTTAGAAATTTTAAAGCATACTAAATAATATGAGGATACAAAGAGAAATCATTTTGGAAATTATAAAATATTTTAAACTAAAAATATTCAGAACATTATAATATATCAAAACTTGTGGAGAACAGCTTATATTAGAACAAATTTATAGTCTTAAATGTTTATATTAGAAATGAAGCAAATAAAAACCAAAGAATAATGAGTTCAATTCAAAAATTTAGAAAAAGGCAAGCAGAATTTTAGAAAATTTTTAAAGAAAAGAGAAGACACCTATAAAACTAATAAAACAAAAAATTTTGGCATTTGTGTTAATAAAAAAGAATGAGGCATAAATAAAAGCACACTAATTTAAAAGGAGACCTACAGAAACTGACATTTTTTAAAAAACTTAAGCAAATACTATAAACAAGTTTAGGCCAATAAATTTGAAAATCTGGACAAAGGAATAACTATTTAGACCAACAAAACTTATTAATGTCGACTCAACAAGGAGCAGATCCAAATATAACCATTAAAATTTCATGTAATCAAATCAAATGTAATATTTAACTGGTTCCCAAAATACATCAACCTAGTATTAAAGAGGAATTTTTAACAAAACTTCAAGTACCAGTAATCACATCTTATAAAAACTATCTCAGAAACAGATGGAAAAAGTGGCAAGTTGTATCCATTAAATAAAAATATAATGGGATTTTGGTGAAGTCTGACAAACTGATCCTAAAATTCACATGGAAGTACAAATGACTAAGACGATTGTGGGGAAGACAAGATTTGCCTTACAGATACCAAGACTTACTATAAAGCTGTGGCAGTTGAAAAAATGAGCATTAACGGCATCAGACAAAGAAAGAGACTCTGATCAAAACAGAGATCCTGGAAATAGACACACACATTTGTGGGAACCTAATACCTGAATGGAAGAAAGATGAATTGTTTAATAAATAGTTAACCATACAAAAAAGGATAAAATTGAAGCCCCCCCTTAGTACACAAACACTAAAAAAAAATAAATAAATAAACAACAAAGTTCAATCACTTGCTTGGGAATGTGAGAGGTATAATCACAAAAGGGTATTATTAGCTGGTGAATTTTAAGATGCACATAAACCATGACCCAGCAATTTCCTTTCTAGAGTATTTATTTACCCCAGATAAATTTTCATACATTTGTACAAGACAGCCCAAAAGAGATGTTCAGTAGAGCACTATCAGGGATAGCAGAAATGTGGAAACTACCCACCTCTTTATGAGAGGAACAAGTTAATCAACTGTGGTGTATTCACAGAATGGAATGCTATACAACAGGGATGCTATAAAATGAATAAATATGTTGGACCTTATTAGCATGAATCAACATCAAATATAAATATTTAGTGAAAAAAGAAGTTGAAAAATGATTATGCACAGCAAATACCACTTGTGTACATTTTTTAAAACATACCAAAAACTCAAGATATCGTTTATGGTGATATAATAGGGAGTAAAAGTACAAACACAAACATGGAACTACTTCACACCAACTCCAGGATATCACAGAAGAGTCTTTTAACTACTTCTCTACTGTTTTATTTCTTTCCATTTCTTTAAGAAAGCTCATTAACAAACATGCAAAATGCTAATATTTCATCTACTTGGTACAGTCATAATTTAAAACAAAATGAATTATTAAGAATATATAAGGTGAAAAAAGAAAACAGATATTTCCACTTAAAAATTCTGCCTGCATGACTGTTTCCTTGACTCAGCCATAGAGTCCCTCCAGACAACAGCTGACCAAAGCTGATCCACCCAGGACAAGCATCCTAACTGAAGAAACTGGCATTTCTTCCATGTTTTGTGGGTGTGGACTAGGAATGATGCTAGAAAAGACTCTAGGATGGTGATTTCCAGACCAGGATTCTAAATATCAGTAATTAAAATAAATCAATTGTATATGCGCACACACACATACACACTTCACAGCATTTCACAAAAAAGAAGCATTATAATAAAAAAAATTAAAAGTAATCTCAGAATAAAACAAGTCTTTCAAAGGAAATTAGTTTATCTTAAGAATAACTACATTTTTCTCATCTTTTCATTTTGTCTAAGAACAGTGAAAACTTCCCAATAACAGACTGGGAAGAGACCAGAAGCTAGTGTTTGGAGAACATATCTCAGAAACATCGCCAGTATTTGGTTTCCAGCCAGAGCCCAGAAGACCAACAAAACCAGCATTATAGTAAGATACTGGTAGTGACGTCAGGGATTACATGATACATTTTACATTTTCCTCATCAGTTCTTCCAGTTTCATGTTCCTGTGAGAAACAAAAGCTGTCCAGCTCTGAAATGCTGTGACTCTCATCACATCCATCAATTATCGATTACAAAAAATGTCATTTCCCTTGTTCGTTCAAGTAGTAGTGGAATTCCATCCGTTTTTGCTATACCTTGCCTTGCTTACTTTTGTTTAGCCCACTAAAACATGCACAGACCACATTTAAATATTTAAAAACAATTTTATTGGGGAACTAGCACCCTTAAAAATACTTTTCAATTTTTCCACTTGATGCATTAATGTTATTGTCTTTCTTTCTTCTCAGCAGAGACATGCTTTCAGTTTTCTGAACTCAGTGACATAACCCTACTGACTTTGAAGAAGAATTTGAAAGGAAAAGTTAATGCATAATGTTGAAAACAAATATGAGGCTACTTGGGTTTCGCAGTTAAGTGGGAGTGAAAGGAAGTTGGAATGTGAGACAAAATCAGCCTTTTATGAGACACAAAATATAGCGGTCAGTAAATTCAGTGACATCAGTTGAATCGATTGTGTGACAGCACAAACTATTTTAAAAAGTGGGTCACTTTTCTATTCACTCCTGTGCCCAATTCCAAAGCCATATAGCTTTAGCCAATTTTAGGATTTGTCATCTGCAGAAAATCATTCTAGAATTTCTACTCAGGAATCATATAAAAATTTTTGTCTTCCACATATTTTCAATCTAAGTAGGAAGTTAAAATAACTACTTCTGATCAGAGCAGAATCACAAAATGTTGTAAAAGATGGAGTTAAATATAGCAATTTAACATATGTGTGCTCAATACTAGTATTATATAATACTACCTATCTATAATACAATTTTTGGAGAAATAATATTAAGTGGAGTAATGACTGAAAATAATCCAAATTTAGAAATATAAGCATGTTTATCTCTCTTTTCATATTTCAACAGAGTAGAAAGCAATAGTCAAAACAACGTGCAGTATTGCCACGCAAAGCATTGAAACTCTCGCAGAAAGGGATTTAAGGCACTGGATCCTATCATTTTTTCCTTCGCTTGCAACCATACCATGCATGCAATTCATTCATTCATTCAAAAGGACATTTGAGCTGCGTACCAAGCACTAGGGCTCAAAAACAGAGCTCAGAGTTAGCTTATAAATTATAGTTTATTTGATCAAGCAGCATGCTGTATAAAACTTGACTCTTAATATCTGTGCAACACTGTGTCCTTTTCTTTCCCCCATCTTTGAAATGAGTAATTGAACTTTCAGTCTCTCATAAGACCTGAATGGTGCTACTCCCCTCTTGGACAGCACCTGGAGCTCTACCAGTAACAAAACCACAAGCTGCCTCCTTCACTTTGCAGCTCCCCTAGAATCTGATGATGAACATAGCACTCAGCTTTGAGCCGTGGAACATACTCTTTAAAAAAAAAAAGTACATGCTGGATAAGATCCTCAGATGGAAAATGATTTAATCTGCAGTAACATTTGACTGTGCACATAATGCTGTGTGAAACAGAAGCAACACTGACATTCTATGAATAGGGAAATGAGCGAGCGTGTTAAAGAAGGCTTGACAGCGAGAATGAAAGAATGAAGATTCAACTTAAGCTGTTGAAAGCCTAACAAGATAAAGACAGGCAGGAAAGACTCTCCTTAAATGTGATGAAATAAGGCCTGAAGGGATGGAACGCTAGAGAGATTGACGAGTATACACTTTGAAACAGAAGATGAATGTGTTCAACCTGACAGTAACATGTGGTTAAATTAATCAAAGTACCCATAGCTTAAATGGTAGGAAAACATACAGATTTATGCAGCAATCATCTTTGATGGTAGGTAGGAAGTTTGGGATTGCCTAAGCAGGTGGAGCTTTTGAAAGAAAATAAATGTGATGTTGATACAGCCTTCTCCCTACACGAGCATGTGACGACCGATGGAGTGCTGTCTTCTCTGCTTTCCTTGTATTTTATTTCCTTCACTTTACAATTTAAAAAAGGGGACTAATAGCAGTCCTTACTGCCCAGAGGGAATATTTAATTTTAAGTGAATTTGTTCTTGTGCTTTTTAATGATCAATTTTTAGGGGGACCATCTTCAGAAAATAAGTCTATTGGTAAAATGAAGAAGTTGACAGTGGACAACTGTCTGAAGCTTTTTGCAAGGCAGCGTAGCTGGGATTAAGAGTGAAGCAAAGGGTGGGCTTTGTATTTGGGTAAGTAGCGTGCCTTTGGGAGCCTGAGTGGAAGAACCCTTTGCTTCACTCTTAATCCCAGCTACGCTGCCTTGCAAAAAGCTTCTCGTGAAGTCAGATGCCACAAATTCTACCTGCTAAGGACACGGTTAAAGCATAAAAGATAGAAATAAAGGACAGATAAAAATCTTTTCAAAACATTCTCAAGGATAACCATGGAAGTAAATTAGCCCTGAGCTAACTAAAACGGCCCACTAATCAGAGCACCCCACTGAATATACCCATCATGAAGTCTTATTATATACCATTGAGACCTTCCTCCTTTCACCTACCTGCGTTAACTAAATAAGAGCATAAACTTGAAAAGGAATTATTCTTCAAGGGAAGTCTGAGGCTAGTGATGGCTCCTAGAGCATCAGTATTTTGTAAAGGCTCCCCATCTGGTGAGTCTGATTCCTCCTGCTGCTCCAAATTTCCATCCGCGAATCACTGCCTTACTGGGAAGAAAGCTTTTCTTTATATATTAAACTGTCCCACCCATGGTGCCACTCACCATCCATGTTCTCATTAAAAATCAATATTGATGATAGAAGGAATGGAAGAGAGTTGACAGATGGGGATGAGAGTTGACAGTGAAGATGGAGAGGAGAATCCCATTTTGAAACTCAAATTTGATTAAATCCCTCCTATTGTAGTTTAGTCACTTTTCCCCTTCTAGGAGATGGATTCGGAAGACACCTGGTCACCATGCTTCTCTTCATAGTCCTTCATGCAGTTTAGGACAGTTCTTAAGTCACCTCTAAACCTTCTCAATACCAGTAATCCTGATTTCATTCATCTTTTTTCATCAGTGCTGTTTTCCAACCCGTTAATCATTTTCATTGCTCTCCTCTGGACCCTATCCAAGTTCTCCACGTATCCTTAAGCTTCTGTGAATTATGTGACCGGTTTATAGCTCTGATAAACCTGGGTGGTGGAAAAGGTAGAATCTCATCACAAAAGACTATAAATGTAAGGGGTGGGGGGGGCAAGGATTAAGGAGCAGATAGTTCAATGGTATGGGAAATTTGAATGAAAATATGATATTCACTTAAGTCTTTATTTCTTTGTAATTATTTCTAAGTATAGCACATTAAAACATTCTGAGCTGCAATTAGTCTTTATTTTATATAGATATCTTCTTAGTGCCAATCTGTGCCTGCTTCTTCTAGGGAACAGAGAGAAGACACTACATTTTTTAAAAGATTAGTTGTTTTCTTGAGTGGAAATAGGTTTTCAATTACAAAAAAAGTGCTACTACGAAAGAAGTATCCATGAAAGATGAACAAATGAGGGTATGTCCATCATATCTTCAATATTCATTCTTTCTGGGCTTTTCAAATGAAGCTAAGTGGCCTGGTCTGGAGTATACTGGTAGTTTGGATACTGCTCTTTAACACTCAGAAACAATGAACGAATAGTTCCCAGAAGCTCTTCAGTTTCAAAACCATCAGCCAGGTTGTACTTACAGGAGGCAGCAAGGCACAGTGACAGTGATTGGAGGCTAGCCATTTACAAGCTGGGAACCTGCAACAACCTGGGACTCCTCTTTGAGCCTCTGAGAAAATAATGCAATTGCCAATGTAGAACTGGTGAGAACAGTGCTGGTACACAGTAAGCAAAATGACACAGCCAGAAAAGGAGTTGACTACGGTTGTAAGCATAAAAAGCAAACGGGGACATACAAATCTATTCCCTTGGATAAGCAATTATTACACCAGGGCCTTTTCAAACAAGATAAAGCACAGTGCTTATGGGAAAAGTAAAGAGCAAAGAAAACGCTGCGTGGTCAAGGCAGAATATCTCACCACCAAAAACACATCAGGCATCTGCAGAGTCTAAAAGGAGTCAACTGGAATTCAGCAGATAGGCAGCTGCCTCTAGGAGACTTAAAGATTCCCCTGAAGGGAGACACCACACCGGTCTTTGGAAATATATCCCCCCTGTTAGAACCAGACATGCATATGGAAATTATTATTATCCCTTGACTGAGGGCTTGAGCTATAAACATTTGTGGTGTTTGCAACCTAAAAACAGGGATTTCCTCAAATTTGCTAGAACTGTCTCATTTTCTTTAGTTCTACCATTATCCACACTTCATTTGCGATCAAGTGAATTGTCAAATTAACATGTTTTTGCAGGAAGCTGATTCTGTTACTTCCTTAAAGAGAACGCTGCTCTTCTGAGGGTTATCAGCAAGCTGCTGTGTTGGCTTCTGTGCCAGGTGCCCTTCCTGACTGGCCATTTCCCCTCCAGCTGAAGATAACCCTGCAATGACTCCAGATTCTTTCATTCAGTATCTAATTCCATCTTCATCATAAAGCCTTTCCTAGAACATGGCTAGACCTAATCATTTGCATGTCTTGATTCATGCCTAAGATCCCAAGCTGACTTTTGGTTGAATTTCTGTGGAAATTCCAAATCACATGACAATCAAAAGAAAAATAATGGCATTTTCTTGGTTCCACTTTCTAATATATGATAATGAATGGATATTTATAGGTATCTTGATGACTACTGAAAAATTTCATTTGGAACCCACATAAAATAGATTATATTCCATAAAACACAGCAAATCATGCATAAACTTTAAGAAAGATTTTGCTCCCCCATCTATTAAAACTATTACTCTGGGGTGCCTGGGTGGCTCAGTGGATTAAGCCGCTGCCTTCGGCTCAGGTCATGATCTCAGGGTCCTGGGATCGAGCCCCACATTGGGCTCTCTGCTCAGCAGGGAGCCTGCTTCCCCCTCTGTCTCTGCCTGCCTCTCTGCCTACTTGTGATCTCTCTCTCTCTGTCAAATAAAATAAATAAAATCTTTAAAAAAATAAATAAATAAAAATAAAACTATTACTCTATTTCTGTCCTTTTCACTGCCACAGCTTTCCCCCTAACAAAAGAGTCTATAAATTCACGTGTCAAAATCACTAAAACCTTTATTTCTTTAACCTCCTGCAGTCTGCTTTTGCAATTTCTTTCATGGCAGCATTGTTCTCCCCATCTACTAATTCACATTTGATTTTCTCCTGCCTCTCTACTTCTCACATACAGTCAACAACCTAGTCCTGCTGATTCTTCTCACTATGTTATTCTTTCTACTCCTACCACCACAGCCTAGTCCAGACCCTTACCATTTACGCCCAGTGTTTCCTTTGCAATCACCCACTGACCAGCTCTCCAAATCTTCAGTTTTTCTCTGTTATAATTCATCTTGCATACTTTTGCAAATTAAACATCCTAAAGCATAATTCTGATTGTATCTCTTCACATTTCAGACATTCCAGTGGCTCCCCATTACGTCTAAACAAAGTTCAGCTTTAACTCATATGAGGCCAGCATGTTTGTTGAGTGAATGAGCACAAAAATCCCACATGCAGGCTTTAGTAACTAACTCACCTTTTACTGAATAAAGAGAGAAGCCTGATTTGATTTTGTTTTGTGTCTTAAGCCAAGGTTCCCCATATATTCTGTTAATGACCTCAGAAATATTTAAATTATGACTGGTAAATCAATTGAAAAGGAGGAGTTCCTATTTTTAATTTTCTCTTCTCTAGGTTTTTTTTTTTTTAAAGATTATATTTATTTATTTATTTGACAGAGAGAGATCACAAGTAGGCAGAGAGGCAGGCAGAGAGAGAGAGAGGAGAGAGCCCGATGCGGGACTCGATCCCAGGACCCTGAGATCATGACCTGAGCTGAAGGCAGCGGCTTAACCCACTGAGCCACTCAGGCGCCCTCTTCTCTAGTTTTTTAAAAACCCCTTCAAACTTTCATTGAATATACCCTTTACTTCTATTCCTTAAGACATGCATGTTCTCGGGGCACCTGGGTGGCTCAGTGGGTTAAAGCCTCTGCTTTCGGCTCAGGTCATGATCCCGGGTCCTGGGATCAAGCCCCACGTCGGGCTCTCTGCTCAGCAGGGAGCCTGCTTCCTCCTCTCTCTCTGTCTGCCTCTCTGCCTACTTGTGATCTCTGTCTGTCAAATAAATAAATAAATCTGCAAAAAAAAAAAAAAAAAAGACATGCATGTTCTCTCTATTGATTCTTCTTCATGAATGTTTTACTCTAAGGAAGTCTGAAGTTCAGGGTGACAAAATACACAATTTGTCCCAATGTTCCCAATTATTTGTTTCCACTTCAGATAAATGTAATTTGAACATATCCTACCCTGAAATGATTTTTTAAAAATTATAAAAACATGTTCTACCTTTGTGGAAGTTGTCTATCCAAAATAAAAGTTAAGTAACATACAAATTTAAATTCCACAAAAGATAACAGACAAAAATGGCAGTGTAAGCACATGCCAAAACTGCCCCTATTTGGTGAGAAATAATGGATAACTCTTTTTAAAACATTTGAAAGCATAATCCTGTTCACAAGCAGGCAAGCAAGTTTTCCAGGGCCTATAAAAGAAAAGTTAATCGACAACAATAAAGGGTCTTTTTCTGGGTTATGGCCAAAAGAGAACAGCAGGGATTATGTTTCAGTGTTCATATAAGAAAGGGCCTAAATATGCCCCACAATGAACCAAACACCCCACAGGAAGTTACAGTTATAACTGCATTCCCAGTCTCTGAACAGAGGGCAAAACTGTTTTATTCACATTGTCACAAGACCTGGCGCAACTCAGGCAACTGCTGAATTGCCATACAGGGAAACATGTGTTGAAGAGAACTCCCACATGAGGTAAGCTCTTAAAAAATATATATTCACAAACAAGAATCTGCACTGTATAAGACAATCAATAAGCCCAGTAGAGAAAAAAATTATACAAAAAAATAGAAATAATTCAGTAATCTGAAAAGAACTTGTAAATAATGATGTTTAAAATTCTCAAAGAGGAAGAGGAAGATTAACATCAATGAAACAAATGCAGGGTTATGAAACAACAAGAGTTAGGTAAAAGAGCCAACTGGAAGTCTTGAAATGGAAAAATATGAAATTAAAAAATCCAATATATGTGATACATAGTAAACTAGATAGAGCTGAAGAGAAAATTAGTGAACTTGAAGATGGAACTGGATAAATCTCACAGAATACAGAGAGAAAGAAATTGAAATAAAGAGGAGATATATGAATATATAAATATGTATATTTATAGGTATGTGTATGTATACCAGAGAGAATAGAAGAGAATCATTGTTTGAAGAGTTCACAGCTGAACGTTTTCCAGAATTTTATTTACTTATTTATTTATTTATTTATTGAGAGAATTTATGGAGAAAGACTATATGGAGAGAAAAAAAATATATATGGAAAGAATATATATATATATATACACATATATATATATGGAGAGAATTTATGGAGAAAGAATATTTGGAGAGAATATGAATATATATATATACACACACATATATATATTGAGAGAACATATATACATATATATATATATATATATAGAGAGAGAGAGAGAGAGAGAGAGAGAGACCTGAAAGGGTCTCTATATACAGAGAGAGAAAGAAAGAGGTAAGAGAGAGAAAGACCTGAAAAAGTCACAAGCAATATCAAAAAAGAAAAATCCAAACCCAGAGACACTATAGTGAAAACCTTCAAAAAATCAAGGTTAAAGAGAAAAATCTTAAAAGTCTTCAGAGAGGGACGCCTGGGTGGCTCAGTTGGTTAAGCAGCTGCCTTCGGCTCATGTCGTGATCCCAGCGTCCTGGGATCGAGTCCCACATCGGGCTCCTTGCTCGGCAGGGAGCCTGCTTCTCCCTGGGGCGCCTGGGTGGCTCAGTGGGTTAAAGCCTCTGCTTTCGGCTCAGGTCATGATCCCAGGGTCCTGGGATCGAGCCCCGCATCGGGCTCTCTGCTCAACGGGGAGCCTGCTTCCTCCTATCTCTCTGCCTGCCTCTCTGACTACTTGTGATCTCAGTCTGTCAAATAAATAAAACCTTTAAAAAAAAAAAAAAAAAAAAAGTCTTCAGAGAGTAAAATCAAGATTACTGACAAAGGAGAATAACCAGTATGACAGCTTTGTCTCCTCAACAACCAGAGCTGCTAAAAAAAGAATAAAGAAATATCTTCAAAGTGCCAAGGAAGAATAACTGAATTTATTCTTCCGATTCAAGAGCATGGAATGGTCTTCCATCTTTTTGTGTCTTCTTCAATTTCTTTCATGAGTGTTCTGTAGTTCCTCGAATACAGATCCTTTACCTCTTTGGTTAGGTTTATTCCTAACCAAGTGCTATAGTTATTCTCTAATTTCCCTTTCTGTATTTTCATTGTTAGTGTATAAGAAAGCCACTGATTTCTGTACATTGACTTTGTATCCTGCCATGTTGCTGAATTGCTGTATGAGTTCTAGTATTTTGATAGTTTTAAAAGAAACTACAACTGAAATTCTAGAAAACAGTGAGGGAGAAGGGAGTTGATGGCTAGGGCATTAAAGAGATCAGAAGGATGTTCTAAATCAGATGAACCCGGTGATGGGTATTAAGAAGGGCACATATTGCATGGAGGACTGGGTGTTATGCACAATGACTCATGGAACACTACATCAAAAACTAATGATGTACTGTATGGTAACTAACATAACACAATAAAATTAAATAAACAAACAAATAAATAAAAATAAATTAGAAGACTTTTTTTTTCCTCCATGGAAGGAGGTTACAATGCAAACTGTAGACTTCTTTAGAAAAATAAAAAATTATAATGTGTGTTTTAGAAAAGGTAGCCAGTAGAGGAAAGGTAGGAATAAAATACAGAGTTTAGTAACATTTTCTAAAGTTCTCTTCCTTATGATCTTCTAGCTCCACATATTATCTCCAGAAGCATCTTCTTAAAATTACAAACTTAGCTTTACAGTCAATAATGGGAACAGTGGGGAATTTCCAGATTGAACAGCTCTGCATTCAATCACTCACATTTTATAGTTTTTAAAGTCATATTTATTAATTAGACAGTAGGATAATGGAAAAAAGCTTAAACGAACTGAATAAAAACATTAGAAAAAGCCTACTGACTAGATCATTAAAGCCTATCAATGGAAGCTGTTAGAATAATATCTGAAAGTGAAATAAAAGTGGATAAAGCACACTCAATAAAAGCCAGTGATAACATCTGGCCATGTACTCCATGATCGCAGTGGATTAGGCTGTCTAATGGGTACACGCCTCCTCTATCTTTTCTAAGTATGATGTCCTTTTAAATTTTTCAATCATTTATTAGTTATTTGGTTTCTGAATAAAGTATACAGATATTTGTTCATGTCTAAAGAAACAGACAAAACTACATTTTTAAAATATATATAGAGAGAGAAACAATTCAAAATTAGAATTTTGGATACTTGAAAACAATAATGGTACTTGTTTCTTAATGACATGATTATGGGTGACACTTTCTTTTCTAATCTTTTTAATATTTTCGAGAGTTAACATGTATTATTTTACGTTGCCTTATCATCAGGCAAAAATATGTGCTAAAATTTTTATATTTCTACATAAATATACCTTTATAAAGTTTCAGTTAATAAGCAATTATATAATTTTAAAGAAGGCTTTCAAAATCCTATGTAATTCATCAAATACAAAAATAGTTTTAGTTGAGGGGATATCAGATTTAGTTATTCACCTAACCAAAAGTCAACATGTAGCATAAAACGAGATTATACAACACGTTGCTTATAAAACACCAGGCCTAAATCTGATTATATGAACTAATCTCTTCCACTGCCACATCATAAGAGTTGTTAAAATAGTAAAGTCCCAATGGTACTAAAGACAAGTTCTAATAGTTCAAGGAAAATCAATTTGTTCTTAATTGAAGCAGAAATTAAGTTAAATCTGGTCATTTTCCAGTTTTATAAAATCAATGCATTTGTCCATGGAATCTTCATTTCTCTTTCTGTTAAGGCCCATATTAAAGTACCTACACAATCAATCCCCTCCTGATTCAATAAAAACACTCATTCAAAAGTGTTATTCTCAAATTTCCAATAATAACTAAGTAATCTGGAGGTTTGCTTAGAGTTTGAATATACATGCCTGGGTTTAGTCAAGCATATTAATCATTCCATTCTGTCTGACTCTATAATGTAATGAACACTAACAGACTTCCTATTTCCTGTATCTCATTTGTATTTTATTATACCACTAGGGCTGAAGACCAGAAAAGAAACATCTAAATTTAAAAATTTTAAATGTGAAAAACATGGCTACTGAACTTCCTAATAAATTACTGAAAGCATTTTATACTTAAGATACAACGATGTTCTACTTAATTTTTTATCCTCACTAATTAAAAGAAAATCTTATTGAAAGCCACGTTTTTATTGAACTCTGGAATACTCATTTGGACATTGCAAATAAAATACTTTAAATGCCATTTCTGCAAATTCCTATTAGTGTATATGGTTCAAGAAGGGAGTCTATTATTAATAACATGAAAATATTCCCACTAATGCCATTGGCAAGATTCTAATGATCAGGCTGATCATTTGACAACATTCATTGTTTAAAATCTAACAAAAAAAGAGGTGATGGGGATTAAGGCGTGCACTTGTCCTGATGAGCATCAGGTGACTATTGAATTGTTGAATCACTCGATTGTACACCTGAAACTTACATAACACTGTATGTTAACTGGAATTAAAACACTTAAAAAATAAAAACATTAAATCTAACAAAGAATTTATTCATTTGTAATAGATTCCTTAGCTCTCATTAAGGTTAGCTGGAGTTTCTCTGATCCTCAAATAGAGAATTAATTCAAGATTTCAAATAGCAAAGTTGTTTTCCATAATTATACTCAAGTTTTTATTTTTTTAATATATAATTATGTTTAAGGATATAATGCTGTCTAGAAGTAACTACATAATAATATTCCTGAATCAGCCATTTACAAATTTAGGTTTGTATCAACTGATTATACTGAACAAAATCCACCAAGGAGCAACTGGTAACAATAACACTACCAAGTGCATTAGATGTTATTTATCATAACTACCTATGTTACATAATGCAACATTCACAGATTACAGAAAAAGCAGTATCATTTATGATCCTTGGTGTAGTTAACATCTGCTATTTTCTTGCAGTCCAGGACTACTTCTCTTTCCTAGAGTGCTCAGATTTCCTTCTGAGGATTTACCCTTTACCCACATGGAATGTGAATCAAAAGTCTTTCCCCTTCCTACAAGCTGGCGTATTAGCCAAGTTAGGCGAATCTTTGGGGTCCTTTCTGTGAATCTGAATCTTGAGCAGAGGATCAAAGACATTAGAAATACTTAAAGACTTTCATCTCAGCAGTAAAATCTAGACCATGTTCTTTCTGCTACAAGACCATCAAAATTCTCCACTCCTCTTGGAGATGCCTTGACTACTTCCCCATTTCCAAGCCTCGTTTTCCAGCCCTCCCTCAAATCTTTGTGTTCCCAAACCATTCCAATAAATTTTCTTTCGCCTAAATTAGTCAGAGCCAGTTTCTGTTGCTTGCAATCAGAGAACCCTGAAATACCCAGGAAGCATCTATAATACAGAAATGTGATTTTTTTCCCAGGTTGTTCAACAATCAAGAGAATGGTGACGTCAAGACTCTAAATCCAGTGTTCTTTCCACTCTGCCACAAAGATAAAAATGATCATCCAACACTTTTTAAAAATGGAACTTAATTTTCTCCTTCCTACAAGCTGGTGTATTAATTTTCTAGTGGTGGAAATGGCTTTAAAGTTCAAAGCCATTATAAGAGGGGGGAAAAATGAAGGATAATCATCTAATTTTGGGTAGTCACAAGTATGTTCTTGGAAGTGTTAGAGAAATCTATTTTCTTCAGCAATCTTTTCAGATTCCTATAAGAAAAAAACTTATACCATGTGTTTCATATATTGGCTTACCAATGCCTACTACTGATTAACTCTCCCAAATACTTCTTTCCTGAATTCAAATGTCATATTTTAATAAAAAGATATTGCAAACTAAGTGAATTGAGAACACTAACAAAATAATGGCTACAATGATTTGAGTACTTACTATGTGCCAGGAAATTCACTGGCCACTTTATGTATACGTTATGTTATGTTATGTTATGTTATGTTATGTTATGTTATGTTATGTTATGTTATTAAATCTTCACAAGAGCATTGCAGGGTCAGTACTAGTATCTCATTTTAAAAGGAGGATACTGAGATTTAGAAAAGATAACTAACTTGATAAATAAATTCCTCACAAAACTGAAAAATGATAAAACTACAATCTGAAGCCCATATTCTTTCCATGAATATGGCATACCCTCTTAGAAACACTGAGATGATCTAGTTTCGTCCCTAATTTTCAAAGGCTTAGACAAAGAAAACAGTGGTAGAATCATAGACTCTGCGATAACTAGTCCTGCATAAATTATAAACAACAGAAAAATTAAATTTATATTCAGGATTTAGAAAAATCAAAAGATACATATGTTAAATAGAGGATTCAAATACTACAGTGATTGAAATGACATTACCCCCATCTGATGTAACAATTTGAGCCAGAAGTCTTGCATTTTGAAAAAGTCCAGAAATCTTTCTTTTAGGTTTACAAGAGGAAAGGGACCTTCACTCTTCACACTTCTTATGCATTTCTCTGAGAAATTTAACTTACATCAATCAAAATTTCCATTTTAACAGATGTACATATCTCAAGTTCAATATCCCATCCTTCAAAAGGAATGCAAACCCTAATAGTAAATGCAAAATGATTAGTATGTGGAATATTTCTTTAAAACCTTTAGCAGTTAAGAGAAAAGAGACACACCTAAGCTTATTTTTTCCATCTGGATCCAACACTTTAGTTCATGAGCAAAGTATATGGTATTTGTATTGGCAAGGAGAAATGTGTGATTTCAAAACATCATCTAGTAGTGCTGTAACGTAGGCCAAGGTGTTAATGAGGCATGGTGGTGAATATCGTTCTTGTAATAGTATCAATTGTTTCAATATGTAAAAATCTGTTTAAAGCTATATGTTGAAACTCTACTCATGTCTAGCCATCCTAAAAATGAACCCCACAAGCTACTAACAGGTTTCAGCTTACAACCATCTCTGAAAATGGATCAAAAGGCATACCCTGCTCAAGATGGCTCAATATTGTCCTTTTCTGGGAAAAGGTGACAACAGTTCACTTGAATGACTGCACCACCAAATGGATAGGTTGCTCAGACTTGGTGTTGGGGTTGGGGGGGATTCAAACTTACTAGGTTGTACCCACTTCAAGTGGGGCTCTATCCCCATGAGAATGCTAAAATTAAGTAACCGAGAAATGTGTCAGCAAATGTTTAATGAAAATTTCTTATGGTGGGATTTACACATACATGAGTGCACTTACTTTTCCTATTGGGCTAATTGATATATTCCTCATTAAAGAAATGTCTTTCAAATATCTTCAAAGATTAGGTCATGGCTATTATGTGGACCTACAATAATTCTATTGCATACAGTTTTCATGTACTGTCATTGAAAAGAGTTCATAAGCCAGATTCCACACTCACAAGTTCAAATACCTTTCCTATTGCACCATTTGTTTTCAGTCCATACCCAACAAAATTGTCCCCATCACCAACGAGCCCCATATAGTGATTTGTAGCCACAAAATTATCACAACTATCACATTCTCAACATGAGCATATAAGTAAGACACAGAAGCATAGCTGGCTGACTGCATCTACATTTCTGCATCTGCAACAAATGATGGGTCCAAAAAGGAGGTTATGCCTAAAAGGTAGAGGTATGAGAAGAAATTGGCTCATAAGTCTTCTATAATATGGTAGCCCTCCCTCTATACTGTATTGTTAAATGAAAAGCAGGGATTAGATACAGGAAAACAATAACATCCAACTTTCTCTATTTATAACCTCAGTGTTTATACCAGATCTAGTAATAAGTTATCCATTAAGATAAGATTCCATTGTATCAAAAGGATATGATACCCTGAAATTCTCACAGTAATTAAAACAAATTTAAATAAAGTCCAAATCTTTGTCTAACCTTAGGGCAAGTGTTTTTTGACAACATGTAATATTTTATGCCCTTAGCAAAGGCATACCAAAGCATTACAGTCTAATTCCACTTTTCCATGTTTTAAAACATGGTCACCATTTGCTGGAGGGTGGGAAGAAGGAGAATCCCATGATGCTCTTTGGAGCCTCCATGGAAGCCTATTTTTCCTCTTCACCACAACCTCCTAAAAATAAGGGCTCTTTCTCTGTCTTTATCATGAAGGTGGAACTGCAGTTCCTGAAAACCACTCACTGCCTTCCTTCCCAGTGTTTCTCACTTCCCATCAGTCAAGAGGAAAGAGTGCCCCCACAGGCCATCATTAACCTGCCAATTCTGTCTCCAAACAAGGAGGACAAGAGCTCACTAATTTGAAGATCAAAAAGCCACTTGTCCATTATATAATTGGAATGAAAGGCAAAATGTTGCCGTTCTGAAGAGCACAGTAATTACTAGCTGTTAATTGCTCTCTCGTGGTGGCTCACTTTTAATTAAAAAGAACAGCTCGTTGCAGCCCGATAAGCAATGGTGGAGACCACTGGTTTAATCAACAAAGCAGAAAAATTTGTTTCTGTGGCAGCCAGCAACAGCTTGAGAAATCTTCAGATGTCCAAGTGAGATTAAAAACTGTCCATTTAGTGCAGTCAGATTTTATTTTAACCAAGGAAATGACTATTTGAAGTCTTCCAATGTGAGTGTCCCCGCCACATCCCCGCTGGTGCCGTGGGGACTAATCACGGGCTGGGGTTGTGATCATTCAAGTAAAGAAATTTAGCGACTTTCCTCTTGACTTCATCATTCTTGGGTAATTGGCCTGTCTGAGGTGAGTACTCTTTTTTTTTTTTTTAAGAAAGTGCTTTAAAGTATGGAAGGCCCACAGACTGTGCATTTAATTACTGTTCATATTTCATGCAGTCAAACTGTATTTCATTTAAAAAGAAAATGATTTACCTATCTTTAAAAAGCCTTACTTATATGCTCTGCTTTGTTTTGTTTTGTTTTGTTTTCTTCCAGGGGTTATATATTTATATGCCAAAAAAAATGTATTTAAGGCATCAAAGTTAATTCTGTAAGATGCTTCTCTGTCTTTTCTGCTTTCATCTAATAGCCACAAATGACAGCTACCCTTGGGGGTCAGGGGATACTCCCTGGAAGGATAATAGTGTATTTAGTTAAGATTCCCTAGGTTAAGTGAGGCTACTTGGTTTTCATTCTCTTCATGTATCTCCAATTGTAGGCAGTATGTATGCAAACCCATACCCCAGCCTTTTTCTTCTCCCTCTTCTTCTAAGCTATAGTAGTTGGAGAGCCCTTTGCATGTGATTCCACCTAACTGTCCCTCATAGGTCTCAAGCCATATTTAAATCTAGTCTTTTATCAAGAACAGAGAAAATAACTTGTCTGTTCACTAATCATGAAAAATACATATCTCTTTTTTGTCTGGGTTATATAAAAAAAAATTTGTCTCAATCATGATACCTCTGATACAAACTGCTGGTCAAATACCAACCCTATGCATTGGGTAAGCATTAGAGCTAATCATCCTATACGAAATGATTTATGACTCAATTTAAATGGTGCTTCTAAAAATATCTGTTCCCTTGCCAGCCACTAAAGCAAACTTGTCTTTCTCCTATACTAATAATAGTGTTTAAGACATAACCTACAGAGAAAACTATGAGCCAATATCCCTGGTGGACCCAGATGTAAAAATCCTCTCTAAGATATTAGCAACTGAATTCAACAATACATTAAAAGGATCATTCACCATGATCAAGTGGGATTTATTCTGGTGATGCAAGGATAGTTCAATATCTGCAAATCAATCAACATGATACATCACTTTTTAAAAATGAACAATAAAAACCATATGATCATCTCAATAGATGCAGAAAAAACATTTGACAAATTTCAACACCCATTCATGGTAAGAACTCTCAACAAAGTGGGTTTAAAGGGAACATGTCTCAACACAACAGAGGCTCTATATAACAAACCCACAGGCAACATCAAGCTCAATGACAAAAAACTAAAAGCTTATCCTTGAAGATCAGGGACAAGACAAAGATGTCCACTTCGCCACTTTTACTCAACATAATGCTAGAAATCCCAGCCACAGCAAACAGACAAAAAAAAAAAAAAAAAGTAAATAAAAAAATAAATAAATAAGAGGCATCCATATTGGTAAGAAAGAAGTAAAACTGTCACTATTAGATAACATGATACCACATGTAGAAAACCCTAAAGACTTCACCAAAAAACCACTGGAAGTAAAAAATGAATGCAGTAAAGTTGCAGCATAAATAATTAATACCCAGAAATGGGTAGTGTTTCTATACATTAAAATAGTAGAAAAAGAACATTTTTTAAAATTTCATTTACAATTGCACCAAAAAGAATAAAATACCTAGGAATAAATTTAACCAAGGAGGTGAAAGACCTGTACTCTGAAAAATACAAGATACTGATGAAAAAAATTAAAGGCAACACAAAGAAATAGAAGATATATATATATGCTCATGAACCGGAAAAATTAATATTGTTAAAATGTCCATATTATCCAAGGAAATCTACATATTTAGTGCAATCCTTATCAAAATGACAAAAGCATTTTTCATAGAACTGGAAAAAATAATCCTAAAATTTGTATGGAACAACAAAAGATCCTGAATAGCCAAAACAACCTTGAGAAAGAACAAAGCCAGAAGTGTCACAATTTCAGCTTTGAAGATATACAACAAAGCTGTAATAAATAAAACAGTATGGTACTGACACAAAAATAAACCCATAGGTCAAGAGAACTGGATAGAGAACCCAGAAATAAACCCACACTTATATGGTCATTTAATTTAAAGGAGGCAAGAATATACAATAGGGAAAAGGCTGTCTCTTCAACAAATGGTGCTGAGAAAATGGGACAGACATGCAAAAAGATGAAATTGGACCACTTTCTTATACCAAACACAAAAATTAACTCAAAGTGAATTAAATATCTAAATATGAGGGCTGAGACCATGAAACTACTAAAAGAAAACATAAGCAGTAATCTCTTGGACATTGCCCTTAGCAACATACTTATGGATATGTCTCCTTGGGCAAGAGAAACAAAAGCAAAATAAACCATTAGGACAACACCAAAATAAAAAGCTTCTGCACAGCAAAAGTAACCATCAACAAAACAAAAAGGCATCCTACCAAATGGGAGAGGATAATTGCAAATGGTATATTTGATAAGGCATTAAAATCCAAACTATATAACCGACTCAACACCAAAAAACAAACAATCCACCTAAAAACTGGGCAGGGATTCATTAGTTGAGTCCTAAATTAAATTCCCCACATTAAGATGTCTGCTTTCAGAAGGGAGTAGGAAAGGAAAAGAGAAGTTCTATAGGGCTTTCTTTTACTTTTCTCTTCATTTATATCCAAGAATAAAGGGCCTACCATTATGGAAAGAACAGAATCCAATTTTAGTTAAATCCCAGCTTTGCTGTTTTCTAGTTATCTGGCCTCTTAAGTTTCAGTTCAATCCATGGAGAAAGTAAGGTTTTTAACGAACAGTTGCAAAGAATAAATGAAATAATATTTTAAACATAGTAGGTATTCAGTAAATGATAGCTGCTCCTAAGGAATGTCAGATACTGGTGATAAGTTATAGATGCTAATTTAAGAAGGGTCCCTTCCCATTCAGTCCTCTGTATACCTTACCAAGCATAGTAGGAGGACCTGGAGAGGACAACCACATCCTTTTTTTCCTTGAATATTCTCCATTTTCTCCTGCCTATACACTTGAATACTGTGTCTGTAACAGTAATGTAACTTCAGTAAAATCTGACATGGAGGTGGGATAGGACACAGTGATTCCATGAATGGCCCAAAGAATTTGATAGTAGATTCACTTTAATAGAAAGGAAGTGGAGGTTAAAGGAAAAGGGGCGGGTAGAAAATTATTTTCTGAAGTATAAGTTCCTAAAAATTTTTCTCAGGATGTTAACAAGTAAAAGAAGAACACAGGCATGAGCACTCAGACACACACACACACACACACACACATTTTGCCTGACATTCGTTACCACCTATCAATCCTATAAATAAGTTTGGTGACCTGTGGGGGAACTATTTATATAAGCAACACCATCTTCTGATTTAAGAAAGCCAGGAAACTAAAAAATGATGATGATGATAATAATAATAATAATAATAATAATGAAATTAAGTTAACTTTTCCTAAGACAGGAACTTTTCTAAAGTACATATTCAAAGTTGTTGCTACTTTCTGACCATTCAGCCAGAAACTATTATATGGCTTCTTTTATTTCTCATTGATAATCAGAAAACTTTTAAAACTATTACTGAACCCAGTGAAAAACTTAATGCTTTAGTGAAGGATATTACTTTTATTTTTCATTACAAAGTGAACTGGACCCATAGTCATCCTGCCTACATACAGTCAGGAAAATATCAAGTTATGGAGCTGAAAGAAACCTACAAGAGTCTTATGCAAATATAGGTCTTTAAAAGTTACAAAATAAATACAAAAAGTCACCAAGTTCTACACTCCGATAAATGCCAAAGAGAACTGCTATTAACGTGCCTCAGGGCTTCATCCCCCAAAAACGCTGAGTAGCAAAGGGTCACTTATATAAGAACAGAATTTGGTATTAAAGTGAATGGCCCATCTGTTAGAAGCAGGACCTACCACGAGGTCCTGGCATGATTCTGGATGGATCCTGTCACTTCTTGGACGTGATAACTGAAGCAGAGAAGCCCTGAGGTCCTATCCAACTTGAAGAATCTATTTTTCCATAACTACTTTCTTGAAAAACAAAAAAACTTATTGTGGTAAAATACACACAAGACCAAACTTCCCATCTAACCATTCTTAAGTGTACAATTTTACATGCACATCATTGTGTAGCCATCACTAAATCCATCTCCAGAATTTCCTCAGCATCCCAAGCTGAAACTGCACCCATTAAACAGCAGTTCCCTGGCAATCATTAGTCTGCTTTCTGTCTCTATGCAGCTACCTCTTCTTCATACCAATGGACTCATCCATTATTTGTCCTTTGGTGCCTGACTTATTTCACCTAGCATAATGCGCATGTATGTCATTCTTTTTTCAAGCTGAGTGATATTCCACCCTATATACAGGCCACATTTTCTTTACTCATTCAACTGCTGATGAGCATTTAGGTTGTTTCCACCTCTTAGCTGCTCTTAATAATGCTGCTGCTAACACTGGTGTACTGGTATTTGCACTGTAGCCTGTCACCTAGCTGAGAAAGCTAGGAAGACAGGCATAACATCTCTTGACTCAGTCTGTACCATTCCAAGAACAGAAGATGCTCAACAAGTATTTTCTAATAACAGAAAGCAGATTCAGCCTCTTTGGATTGATTACACGTGAAACTTAAATCCTCTTATAGGCTGTGGGCACTCTCTGACATGTGCATTTGTGCTAGTTAAGGGCAAAAGCCTAACCAATGTGTTTACACCCGGGCTTTCCAGAACACTCATCTTCCTGCATCTACTCACACATCCAGACCAGCAGGCCCAGGACAGGGGCAGCCAGTTCTGGTAACAGTGAATTTCTGCAGTCACTTCAGGGTTGGAATGTGGAGGGGGAGGTTTTTTTTTTCCTACTTCCTGTTTCTAATTTTCAGGCAGCACCTGTCACCAGCAGTCTTGACTTTCACAGTTTTCTTTTGAGTCCCTTTGCTTTTTTTCTCATACTTGTTCTAAGGTTTATCAGAGGAAACACTTGCCCTCCCAAGGATGGCCTCCACGCTGTGACAGATTAATCCAAGTTGAGTGAACTTCCTTCAGACAGAGGACACTAATTATTATGAAGGCACTTAGAACACAATGAGAGCTGACATCTGACAGACCATTCCCTGCCAGCTCTGCATTGTCTTAATGTCAGACCCTGTCAGTTCCCAGCCTTAATTACATCCTGTTTACAAACATTAGGCCTGACTTCAGATGAAGCCTTAACAAAGGTTGACAAAGGTCAGGGTCACATCGCAAGGATGTTATCTGTCTGTACTCTCCTCCTGATAAACCAGAGGTAGAGGGCTGATTTGGGAGATAGCTTTCAGGGCAGAAAAATGCACTGTGGTCACTGGAATATCTAATCTCTACGGACACATTTTCAGCCAATCTGCTAAGCACCAAGGCGGGGGACAGGGGGCCAAATTTAGAGGACCAACTTGGTGCTGCTCGTTATCTGAAATCCCCTGAGGGCAGACATGGCAGAAGTGCTGGGAAAAACCTGCCTTAGGAAGGCTGTTGTCACCCTTTGCCACTGAATCAAGAAAAACAAATTCAAGAATTAAAAAAGGGACCCCAGTTAAAACAGAGACCCCTTTCGAAGATAACTAGCAAATTTTAACTAGTATATATAAACTGACAGTTTTTCAGTCATTATTTTTGATGTTTTGGGGTTAGGATCAAGCAGCAAACTTTTCTTAAGCAAAATACTCTTTACATTCCTCTTATGTGGTAGATTTGTAGGTATCACATCAGACTTATTCAGAGCAATCAGACCTGGGCATTTTTGAATTTCAGTAGTTACAAAGTAATTAATATAATATCTCATCAGTTTTTTTCAGGCTATGGCCTTCGTGATTAGCCACGCTCTCTATATTTTATAAACAGGAAGACAGTGGCCTGATGTGGTTAAATTATTTAACATAATCACATCTTACTGCACATTGGCAGCAAGGCCAAGGCCAAGCTAGACCCCAAATCTCCCACATGTAGTCTGGGGTTCTTTAGAAGTAAACACTTTTTTTGTTGTTGTTAGTATTCTTATTGAGGCTGGCACCTAGTATGATACCTGTGTTTAACAACTTATTCATTTCACCCCTCTGCCTTCTTTCTTAAAGAACTGAAGAACTTAACATTCTTTTTACCTTAGGTTCCTATCTTCTGACACATGAATGACTTTTTTAAATGTTCATCTCTGGAAAGCACTCAGCTAAGTCTTGCAATTCCCACAGTGCTCACAAAAGCCCTCCCCAAATCATTTATAGAGTTGTTTGGGCCCTGGTTGGGTCTTCCACACTATCAAGATTTCTGCTCTCCTAGATCTATATCATACTCTCATCTGAGTCCAGTGAGGGGCATTCTGTTTGACAGGCTTACCCCTTACTTCTTGTAGAAGTAAATTCCAGTTGTATTTCTAGCAACATTGTCATAATTGGTTTTTTAGATAAACAATGTTTTGTAGAAATGGCCTGCTTCTGTCTCTAGCTCCTCCCCTGTCACTGACACCATCGGGCCAGGCCCACAACACCTAGGCCACTAAGACTCACTTTCAGGCCTACTGCTTAGTCACTCTCCCAAGAACCTCATCTGGCCCTAGAGTTTACATTTCTTGTCACCAGTGGGTCACTCTGAATTTCGCAGGCTTTGTTCTAACTCTTTACCTATTTTCTTCCTCAACTCTGTGAGAGATATCCTCAGCACAGCATTAATGTCAACACCATAAGTCTAAGTCTAAGAACAAATCATTTCTAGGGTTTTCCTCCCAAACCTACCATCTTAGAAAGAAGAAACACCATTCTCTTGTCCACAGATTTTGACATTTGAGAGTTCTTCTCAGCCCCTCCTACTTCCCTGTAGTAAGAAACCACAGCTCGTGAATTGCTTTGGCCAAAGTGCCTGCCACTGTACCTAGGACGTAGTATGCAATTATTAATATCTGATGCATGGATAAAGGAGCAAAAAATGAAAGAACCAATGAATGAATGAACAAACTCAGTGAAATTACTGAATCTTGTCAATTTCTCCACAGCATCCCAGCTCTTCCTCTCTACTTCCTCTTTCTTCATGGTCATCTCCATTTTGAAAGATTCTGTCACCAGAAGTCGGAAATACTACAAACATAGCTGAGTCACCTGCCTTAGTTTCTCCATCTAATCCCTCCTAACCATGGCTGGGCATAGATAGTAGTCCCACATGAAAACCAGTGCTTCAATACTACCTTAAAAACAGACTCCTTGCTACAATCCAATTGAATATTCTAATTTGTTATATAAAAATGTCAAGTAGCTCTAGGCCCAGGTCCAATTTCTGCCAAGAGTGACTTATTTTGTTCCCCCAGGATGACAATGAAATGCTGTTAACTATCCTTTGACTACGATCCTCTGAACAGGTGTGCACCCCATAACACTCTGTGGTCTAGACCAGATTTCCCAGCTTACGAGAGATTATGTCGTTTGGGACTGAATCCAAGATTTGGCTTAAATAAAGATGTATTATTGCCTTGCTGCTCATGCATCGACCACATGCACAGAGTAAATGCAGATGAATCTGCTCATCAAATTTAATATGGAGCTCTCTGACGACAAACTTGACTTACGGTAGTAAAATTGAGGTTACAGTGAAATTGAACTAAAATCCCTACGTATGATACTACTTTAACTTGTTTCACTCACTGTGATGAGCTATATAGTTCAGAAGGCGGTAGTTATCAAAGGTTAAAAAAAATTCTATTCTAAGATATTTTCATTGTAGGGCTGTAAATTTTGTATTTGTTATGTCTGCCAGCTAGTGGCTGGAATGTCTAGTAGAAATTTCTATCAATTAGCAGAGGGAATAAATGTGGGGTGGGGGCAGAGGAAAAGGGGGATGGCCAAGGAGAAAAATGAATGAAAGAATGAATTCTTTCCTATAAAACCTTGAGGAACTGGATAAAGCCAGACTTTTGTGTGCATTACATATACATTTTAGTGCTAAGTACAGCTTAAAGATGGACAACAATCATCTGTTATTGGGGCCACGCTGACACATTAATGGTTCTATTTGTAAGTCTTCAGACAAGATCAATAATCAAGAGCTTTAAAAACATCAGGCACACCTGCAACTTCTTCCCACCACTGAGAAATAACTGCCTGCTCTTTTTTCAGGGGTTGTTTTACTTTCATTGCATTTGTAATGTCAGTCATACACACAACCAGCTCTCCCATCAGAATTGGGTTACAGCCAGTGGCTAATGCCTCCGGAAATACAGACCTAATATTTCACAATAGCTCTACATGGGTCTGCAACCACATGCTTTACTAACCCAAATAAGAAAATCTAATTTTAGAGGGAAAAGAGCTGAGAGGGTCATAAGGAAGCCATGTCAGTAATCTAGTACACACATTTATATTGTTAAGTGTGCAAAAGTTCAATGTTTAAGTGAACTCCCAAATTCCTAATGCAATCCTAATGAGCTGTATAATTCAGGTGGAAGGAATCTTACTGCAGGAGTTCGTAAAATCTAACTTTTTCAATCCGGGAAAAAAGACACAAATACAACAAAATTCCAAAAATTCTGTAACTTTTGAGCAGAGAGTCAAAGAAAAGACACCATTTTACGGAAGATTTAGTTTGCCAAACCGATTCTGCCTTATTCAATGACAGATGGTTGGGGAACAGGGCAGTGACGTGAAAGGCTGGCATACAAGAAGTCCAGGGCATGTGAGCGTGTGAAAGCAGGGGCTTTGAGGGGGCAAAACTAAACAGGAATCCTCAGTGCCCACTAAAAGATGATTAGGAGGTTAAAGAACCAATGGTCCGCACAATGACCACTGGAGCCTGGAGTGCCAAAATCTTTCCTCTCCTTCAGGTATCTGGATCCAATGCAAGATAATTTTTAACTTAAAGCAATGCTAGATTTGACTGTGAAGATGTACCACATGTGGGATAAGACCAGGGGCTGCCCACCATTCTCCTCTTCTCGGCATCTCGAACAATCCTCGGCATGCAGAGATGACCCAATGAATGAGTAAATTAACAGGAGAATGCAGCAAGGGCTTGAATACAATCTTGGTGCCCCTTTAAAGCAATCCCTGTAAAATATCTGAGAGCCAGTATACTTTTAAATTAACTCTTCCATATAATACAATTCAACTGAGAATATAAATGGAAATAAGGCATATATAATTTGCTATCTCTCCAGTAAGCAATCAAAAAAATTTAAATCCCAATATAAACAGTGATGGATAATTCTGTCTTGAAAAACTAAGAATAGAACTGCCCATATCCCACAACAGAACAAGCAGTTACCTTCTAAGTATGACAGAAGCAGGCTTAAGTAAAGCTCATACCCAAAAGATCCAACTTCACCTTCATTCCACCATGGTGGCAGCCTTTCTTATGGGCCTTCGAGTGGAAGGAAAAAGAAAGAAGGATCTGCTAGGAGTTTTTGCCATGTGCCAGACCCCGAGGAACAATACCATTTATGCTCCTGTGACAATCCAACTCACTCCCTCCATATGTCTGTCCATGTTTCTAAGCAGCTGGGAGCTGGCCAACTCCCATAGGGCTGGCAGCCTAGGCAAATAACAGACATAACTGATTGATACAAAGTAGATATTCAGTACAGCCTTAAAAAGCAAGTATTAGCATCACCATTTTAAAGAAGAAAGTTAAAGCTAACTTATTTAGTAGGTGAGTTGGGATATGAACTTTAGTTTGTTTGACTCTAAAACATGAGATTTTTTTCACCTCAGTGATCTGCCTTCTGAGTCCTTTCCTAGGTTTATACTCTAAATGAGAATATAGGTACATAAAGAGGTGCTCTCTTCCCTATTCAAACTAGGCATCATTTTTAGATAAAAATCCTTTGTATATATTGACCTAATAATTTAAGCCTAATTCCTTTAAGTTTGAAAAAACTGAAGTATCACAAAGTAACAAACGTCATAGAGGTCTTTCATTCTGCCATCTACCAAAGAGGGAACCCTCTTTGTAAGAATATCTTACAAGTGTTCTTGTACTTGTGAAAATAAATATAACTTATTAACATTACATAGTATTTTTCCGCTGAAAGAGTTCAAAGCATTTTTCAAATGCCAATTTTGGTATCTACTTAAGGAGAAAAAAAAAGGCTGAAATTTTATAGACAAACTCTAGGAGGTGTCCCTTAAATAATTTAACTTCCTTCTTCCCAAAAGAATGCAGGCATCTCAAGATAAAACACACATCAACAATAAAACTACTCAAGTTCAAGTCCAAAATTTGAGAAGTACAAAAAACAAAACAAAACAAAACAAAACCCCCATAACAAACAAACTTAATATGGCTACTACCATTTGAGCACTGAATTTAGAGTTCAGCTTCTTAAAAAATAAGGTGAAAAGAAAAAATATGTTAGATATAATTCTCATTATCCAAGAAGAGGGCTTTCTGTGGGTCGTAATTTAAGGAATTCTGAAAAGAGGTTCCTGGACGGCTCAGTCTTTTAAGCATCTGCCTTCAGCTCAGGTCAGGATCCCAGAGAGGGATGTTGAGATCCCTGCTCAGTGGGGAGTCTGCTACTACCTCTCCCTTTGCCTGTTCCCACTGCCTGCTCATGCTCTCTCTTGCTCTTGCTCACTCTCTCTCTCAAATAAATAAAGTCTTTAAAAGGGGGGGGGGATTCAAAAACAGTGGGTTTCTCTTAAGACTATTTTACAGAAAATACATGGTTACTTTTCATGTGATGTTACTTAAACTTACCCTCAACAAAAACTAATGGAGTATCATTTTTAAAGTAATTTGTTTTCAGATGCAATTCTATTTTCCTTCTACGTGGATATCTGATTTTTACACTAATGAATAGTATACTCGATTCCTTTCACCTCTTTTTCAAGATCTTGTCATCTATATATTCCAACAATTGAAACCCATCTTTTTTTAAGGTAACATCTATGAACCATTTCCTACATAAGGATCTCCTCACTGAGGATACGATTCTCAATGCCAGAACACAAGCAGGAGGCTCAGGAATCCAGACCAGGCTTGTCCAATTCCAGAACCAAGCTCTCAATCACTATGCCACAAATTCTCTTCTATCATCTGTTTACCATAAGGGGGTGCAACATTTTCATCTGTATTTCCAAAGTCAGGTAGGTAAGAATATCTTCCTAGAAAATTAATATTTTCCTTAGGTCAATTCTTTAAGGGTAGGCTCACAAAGGAAATCTGGACATTAGTTGCTTTTGATCAGATAAAGAAGCTGAAGTCATAACCTGAATTTTCTTTTAAACCTAAGCAACAACAGACAATAAATATTGCAATACATAGGTAAATGAAAAGGGTCTATATGGATGGTAGGAAGTTACATGCTTCATGGAATAAGTAATAGGAACTTTCTCTTCAGGTCACCAATCAACTCAAAGTCAGTTGAAAGTAAGCAACTGTCATCATGGATAATGTTCTAGATGAAACCAGTTAGTGGTCAAAACAAACACCTAAAATACCATGGACCATACTACAAAAACCCAGAAGTAATTATCACTCATCATTGCCCTGGCAGGAAGCTCCAGGGAGACCAAGGACTGAACAAGTAAAAGAACCACTATCGCCTCTTAAATCTTGGTCAACTATTTCCAGGTGAGCTATTTGGCATAGTGAGAAAATACAGCTCAGAAATCTTGCCCAGATGTTGTGTTTCAGCTGGAAATTACCAATAGTTGGGTTCCTGAACCTTTAGTTTCATGTATAAGGCAATGGATGTACCCAAGCATGCTAATGTTGCTACTACTTTTAGGCAGATTGTATCTCTGAGTTTTGTGAAGACTTACCCCATATGCACCGAAGCATGTAGACATTTATGGGGATGTGGGGAGAAAGATATTGCTAACTTGTCCCTGGACAGTTATCGAAAGGAGGGAGTGACTTCTAAGACTTATACAAATAAATTCTTTCTCTCTCTTCAATCAACCTAAAATACTCTCTGAACCCCAAAGTTTTTCAGAACTCTGTTAAAGAAGAAAATCTAGAGTTATTGTTATTTTCAAGACATTATAGTAGAAGAACACCTAAGCCATAAGTGATGGAAGCTGCTTCTCATAAAGACATTCCCAAAACAATTAGAACCCAATGTGAATCCAAGGATTTCCATACATGGATTCAGTCAGGCCCTATGCCTGATACTATAGATTCAACAACAACAACAGCAAACAAAATACCGAAATAGTCCTTGTCCTCAAGTTTACATTCCAACAGAGAATTAAGACACTGAACATCAAATCATACATAGCTATTTAATTAAAATTATCATAAGAAAACAACTGACAAGTGAGTCATGGTATCCTCCAATTTCATTGCAAGAAGCCTAGATTCCTAGGGGCAAGGAGGAGGAGACAGTAAGATGTCAGTTATCCAAAAGCAACCCCAAGAGAATGCTTTTAAAAATAAAGCTTAAAAGAATTTTTCCTGGGTTTCTGGACCTAACCTCCAATTCTGGCAACTGGATTCATTGTTGAGTCTGGTCACCAAGTTGAAATAGAAATCTGGGCCCATAAATTCAAATCCCTGGATATAGAAATACATATGTACTATATTTTACTCTCTACTGGTTTTTTTTTTCCCCTTACCAGCTTCACATTTAATAGACATCCTCAACTCTAGGAATGGCTCCATCTTAAACTTGACAGCCAGACTGACAAAATCGTGACTTTTTTCTGTTTCCTTGCCAAAATTAATAAAAAAAAAATTTTAATAAACACAAATACTTCTCTTAAGGTAGAATCAAGGCTCATCTTAAAAAGAAAAGTAGAAAAATGTTTGCCTAGTTTTTTTTAAAATAACTGCTATGAACTAACCTGAATTTTAAAATCATAGAATCCTGTTATGCTAGACTTTGCTTAAATCTTAGAATGTATCTCACCCAACCCTTCATTTTACAGATGAGAAAATGGATAACGTGCTCCTGATTTGTGAGGATCTCAATCACTTAATCCATGAAACACTGAATGTGAGACTTATCAAAGCCACATGAACTCTGACACAGAAGCACAGGAAGAATGGAAACCATCTAAACACACCAAACAGTGTGTGAAAGCACAGCTATGTAGAGTTGCAACCAAATTAACTGGTAAATCACTACTCTACAATGTCAAGAATACAAAGTAGTTCTACACAGAAAACAATATGGCTGTGATACCAAGTGAAACACCAGCTCAGTACTAGCTCTTGACAGATTCCACTTGTATGAAGAGCCCATCATAAGGAAAGATGGGGAAAGGAGGAGAAAATCAACATGGCTTCTTGCCCCCAACACCTCCTAAACTGGGTGAAAAAATCCAAGGCTACTTGGATTTTAAAAAGCAAAGTCTTGGGAAAACTCCTCTGCCCATTTTTTTTTCCCATTTTTTTCCCTGCCCATTTTTTTCCCTGAAGTGGACACTCATTTTTTGACTGCTCACCATCCATTTTCTGGCTTTCCAGGAACAGCTGCTGTCTCCTTCTCCCAATCATAGACCCATTGCTCCGATGAGGTGGGCTCCATTCTCTTTCACACCAGACTACAAAAAAAAAGAGCATATGATCCAGGCCTAACCAATAGGATCATTTCATCCCTTGGCTGCAACAGCTGGTTTAAGGTCAGGCATATGGCCCAAGCCAGGCCAAAGTCTGCATTCAGGACATTAGTGGGGAACATTGGGAAAAAGAAGAGCTTTTCTTGCTACTGAGAGCTTCCTGGAATCACAGTAAGAAGGGAGATAACCTGAAAATGAAGCCAACATAGAGGAAAGCAAAAGAGAGATGGAAAGAGCCTGAACCACAGTGACATTGTTAAATCCCTGATTTAGCACCTGCCCTCAACTTCTCAGTTACCTGCTCCAACAAAATCTCTGCCTTTGTCTTTTCTTTTAAGTAAATTGAAATTCAATTTCTGTCTTTTGCAAACACGAGTGTCCAGATCAATAAACTCATCTCCCCAACCCTGTACTTTTCCCAACCTCCTCTTCCTTAGCCTTCCGCTACAGTGAAATGGGTACCATGGGGTCTGAGCTCTGATCCAGGGTCCACTGCTTCTCCAAGCAACAACCTTTCTAAGATTCAATTTCCTATAAAAGGAGGGTGGAGGCTACATTTTTCCAATCTAACAATGTTAAGAAAAATCTTACCTTGTAGGGTTTTGAGACCCAAGCCAGGTTGTTAATACAAAAGCACTCTGGTAAGCACATATGTTCTCAAACATAAAATGTCATTATTTGCTAAAAGTTCTAGAATTCTCTCATTCTTCATTTTGGTTCTTCTATCTTTCTTCTTCCATTTAGTTAAACAGGAACACGGGTCACTATCTAAAAGTTATGTATTTAGCAACTGGCCATTTCATAAAAATCTAAAATCCTAATTTTAAAAATAATCAAAAAAGTGTAGAAAAGTGGAAAGAATATGTGGTCTTGTGGCTTAGAAGTGCAGCAAGATGGCCTTCAAATCACAGCTGCAAAACCTATCTAAGTTGTGTGACTCTGGCCCAGATATTTAATCTCTCTGAGCTTCAGTTTACTCATATGTTCAACAGGGATAAAATCGCCTACCTTTCTGAACTGCTGTAATAAGCAAGGCATATACACAGAGTCTGGTAATGGAAAAGTTCCATAAATGGGAAGGATAATATGGGTCATTGTTATTTTTTATTGAATAAGCATCACAGAGACCATGGGGTTAAGTCTAAAATGTGGATGGGGCTAGAAGGATGAGACAGGGGACCAGAGATCCCTATGACAGGAAAGACTGGCGAAGGTCTAGGCTGGTTGGTTCTGGAGTCCTTG
Source organism: Mustela nigripes (assembly GCF_022355385.1). Classification (NCBI taxonomy): domain Eukaryota; kingdom Metazoa; phylum Chordata; class Mammalia; order Carnivora; family Mustelidae; genus Mustela; species Mustela nigripes. Next base: position 126,000,936 of record NC_081558.1, on the reverse strand, counting down.
GGGGCAGACAGTCAAAAACAGCCGTATTACATCTTTGTCCATAACATATGTTTTGCCCACTGCCCTAACATTTCTTGAGACAATGTGCTTTGAAATCCTCAAGCTCAGTATATGTGTTTTGATTATTTTTGTATGCCTACCCCTTAAGAAGTACTTTGTGAATGCCCATTGTGATTTGAACATGATAATCTCTTGTTCTAAAGGAAGGAACTCCTGTACTTTTTGTTGTCCATTTCCAAGGATAAAAAAACCAAAGCCCATGAATATATAACTTTTCATTGGAAGAGAGACCTGGAAGTCCTCGTGTGAGTAAGCTGGTCACCCAAAATGTTCTCACACACCTCCAACTCTCTTAGTACTCCAGAGTATGCAGATTGATGCTCTGAGATGAGTGGTTCAGACTGGTGTAGCACTGGTATCACATAGAAGTTCGTTAGAGATGCAAATTTTCAGACACTTCCAGACCTACTGAATCAGAAACTCTCTGGGTGAGACCCAGGAATCTGGGGTTTAACAAGAGCTCAAGGGACTTAGATACACGCTCAAGTTTGAAAACCACTGCTCCATATAGGACCTTAATATCTTTGCTTTATAAAAGTCATGTGAGTAAAAGTTTTAGCATTTCCATGTTGAAGGGCAAGTGGCAACCTAACTCAATTACACATTTCCATTTTCATTCTTCTCATGGCAAACTTATTAAAAAATATTTTCCAAAGAGATACAATGCAAAGATGAGTAAGATCAGTCTATGACCTTAATGAGCTTCAGTTTCTCTTCTTAAGGGACCAAAGGGTCAGCTGTAGATGGGGCCACCACATTCCACATGTCAGTCAGAACTTTAGATTGTCTTCTGGAGGGTATGTGGAGTTTGTAAAAATTCTGCATCTTAATTAGGCTTATTATTTACATTATGATAGACTGAGTAACATCTGTCTTGGTTTACAGGGAACAAACCTACTGCTCCAAAGTACAGTAGCCAATGTGGTCTAGGTGACCCCAGAAAAGCAAATTAGGTCCTTCTAAAATTTCCAGGCATCTTAGTCCTGGGCATTCGGAAATCACATGTGATCATATTGATGTGACTGCAAGGAAAAAAAGTATGGTAATAGTATAAAGTATAGATGTAGCTGGTAGAAACCATTGTGGCAGAAGAAATTTAAAAAGAAAACTTACGATAATGCAATCAATCTTCTTCAGATATGTGTGTCAACTACCTAGACTTGGCCAGATTTTATTAGTGCTCTGAAATAGTGAGTGTTCTCAGTAATTGAAGTACACAAAATACTTGTAAAGATCCTCTATTTAGTGCCAGATCCAGCATTTGAAGATTTAAATGTAAAGAACCCTGATTAGCTGCAAGACTTTTCCAGCATAAGAGATGTTAAGAAACAAGTATGACATCATATTATAGATAATTTTTTAAGTGGGCATCACTCTAAAAAATTAAAATTAAAATCAGCCTAGCTGAGCTCCTTTATCTTTTTTAAACAGATAATTAAAAACAAAATTTGATGGTGAGTATACTAAGTAGAAAGGACTCCAAAAGCAATCTGCCTTTCCAGACAGTCCCGGACAAAACCCCAGCAGGGACCACACAAACACCTGGGTGCTGGGTCTTGGAAAGTGCCTCTGGCCTCTAAAGAGAGGTCTTGTTCTTTCTCTAGATTTCACAACCTGGTTCTTACAGATTGGAGGAAAGATAATCCTCAGGAATGATCAGTGTAGAGCAATGGCATTCCAGGGAAAATTCACCAACAACACTCAGCACTGCAGGTAATTCCCCTCCCTCCCGAGGGAGACCATTTCCCTCGGGAGAGAAGGAAGAACCAGGCTCAATTTGCCTTCTGCAGATCAGATACTGAGTTCTGTACTACAAATCTGCTTAACAGATGACCAAATACTTGCAGCTACCACACTGGGTGAAGTCCTTAGCCATTAATCTGGAAGCATGAAGGTCCTCTATGGACCCACTCCCAAGCTTCTTTAGTCTGTTATCTACACAAATATCTAAGAAAATATTCCAGCCAGAACACTTCAGGAAGATTACTAAATTAGCAAAGAAAAATTCAGGGCCCCCAGGCAAATCTGAATCTGAGCTAAGCAACAAATATTATACGCACATTACAAATGTTTATACAAATACATACACGTTGTCTATCTGAAATTCAAATTTGACCAGGCATTCTGTATTTTATCTGGCAATCCAATCTCTAAAGCTATCTATGAGGAATTTCCATCTTAGAGCTAAATGTTAGCTCAGGTGGAAAGGAATATGGGGACGCAGAATCTGAACTTTTTAACATGTACAGGGCCCTGCAGATTGTCCTGTGCTTACTTTACAATGTCTCTGTGAGGTAGGACCAAAGTCCTTAATCCTCCTTTATGAGTGTAGACTCTAAGTTAAAGCACTGCACACGGTTACAAAGCAAAGTCAAAGCACTGGGATTCAAATTAAGATCCTCTGGCATTTTTTTTGTAGAGGGTTCTGTCAATCACTACACTAAACAAACATAAGAGAAGGAAGAATTTAAGAGATTGGCTAGAAAGCACTGCTTTAGCAAGCAAAAATACCTGGCGCAAAGCATGGACACCCTTTTCTGTTTTCATGCCTAAGTAAGCAATCCTCTGTCTGTGTTCTTTATAGTCTGAGAGTGGCCATTAAGAAATGAAAGCGAGTTTAGATTTCACGGGCATGTTTGGATTTGATGACATTTTGCATTTCAAGAAACCAAGGTCAGCTCAACCCTTTTTGCTCTGGGACCCAGATACCACCATGATTTAAGCAAAGAACTATACTAGTGAATTTAAGAGTAAGTGCTGGAGTAATTGTTCCCTACCTCATGTGCTTCCTTTTGCCGAGGACTATATTTCTAAATCAAGTAAGGAGAGCTGTGTTGCACTCTGCAAAATACTAGCAACTTCTGAAATGAGGTCGAATTTGTCCTTGTGAATACACGTAGAGAATAAAAAACTAAGTATTGCCAGAAAATGTTAAACTCTCCCACATTAGGTCCCTCTTGTATGTGCCTTATCTTCTAACTTCAAGTAAAGCAACGGTCATAAGAACTCTTGTCAGAAAATTACAGAAAACTGAACCTCATACCTCTTGTTAAAAAAAAAAAAAAAAAAGACATTTATGGAATTAATCTACCACTGCTAAGACATTCCCAATTCAAATCTTTCTCAATTCTCCCACAAAATCAAATGCTCAGCCACATTTACCACGTCAAAAGAAATTAGTTGAGTTTCTAATATCACAGAACCAAACTAATATTTCTCATGTGTTTATTCATTTTTAGAAGCTGTGTGAGGAGTAACAATTGCCTGTGACAACTGTCTGTGAAGAATATTGTCAGAAATTCCAAACTGCCCCAGCACTGTAGCAGGAAAGTCCAGAGATTATTATTGGGTAATGACATTGGAAATAAAAAAGTATATAGTATTACAGTATTGAGCTATTAGAGTAGGGAATCAATTCAAGGAGACAAGCAAAATTTATATACTTTATTGATTTTAAATTTTACATGCTCTGCTATATGAGTAAATCTTTTGTAGTAATTCTAAAGCTTTGAAACATTGTAAATAACAAGGACTGTGGGGAGTTCACAACAGCCATTTCTTCATAGGGAAAGTATATAGCCTTTAATGCATATTAGAAGAAATTGGGGTAATGAAATACCTTAAGGCTAACTTAAGTCAGGGCTAGTGTAGGGTTTTTTTGGTCTCCAAAGAGTAAGCCTGTATCAGGTAGTGAAGTAATTCCAGGTAGCATTGTACTTAAGGAAAAGCGTAATTAAATTGATCCTATTGTATTACATAAATCCAACATATCCTGTGTAAACTCAGGAACAGGTGGCTTTTTGTAAAAAGTATCTGGCTATTAACCAACCGAAGTAAAAAGTTTCTCACACAAAAACAAATACACAGGAGGAAAACCTTGAAACAATGGTTGAGTCAGGATTCTATAATCAAAAAGCAAATCATATACAAAATCACTCCTGCAGGCTTCGATGTACCTGAATCCAGAGTCTGACACGGACAGTGGGTGAGCCTGTTTCCAGACAGGCATTTGAGTAAGCCAGTCAGGTTCCTAAAGCCTGCCACCTTTATTAAAAATAATTACAGGCTGGGTAATTTGTAATTTTCAATCATATATGTAATATAGAAAATGACAGACATGGGGGGAGTTTTATATTTTTATTGCAGCGAGCCTGACTGACACTTCAGAAAATGTTTTGACACATTCAAGTGTGAGTAACAAATCTGTCCACTGATTCATAAGCCACATGTTTACTTAAAGAAGCCTACCCCAATAAATGGGGATCAAAATCCCAAGTGTTTAAGTCCATAAAATTCCCTACGGTGAACTAGTACCAACAGAATACATTCCGACCTTCTTAAGGTGAGTGAAGATTTTCAGAAAAATATATCCTGCTTATATCATTTTCTAAATCCATACGCTTTTTTTTTTTTAATTTTGAGAAGCCACATGTGCACCTTTCCTAGATTCAGACTTGTGTGAATATAAAAGTGAGGGCAGTAATCAAGTAACTAAAGTCAAGTCACTTTGTGCAATTCTGACTTCTGTTAACTCAGATTACATCCAGTATACTCATTCAGAAGCTCTACTAGCTAGAAGTTTGATTTTTTTTTTCTTTGTGGCACTCCTCACCCACATACAAAGCCAAAGAAAATCATGATTCTTCACCTAAAGGAAATGATGGTGATTCTAAAACACAGCAGATTCAGATGAAAGAAAAGAGTCTTCATATTTATTTAAAAGGGACAAGAGTTCTGCACGTCTTAAGGCTTCTAGAGTGAGCTACTGAGAATGGAAATCAAAATCCTTGAAACGATTAACACTTAAAGGTTCGGCAATGAGTCATTACAGTGTCTTAAAATGGGAAACCTTCTCAAAACCAAGTATTTCTAACCAACCTGCCAGGATAGGCAACCTCTGTGTGCTAGAGAGAGGGAAGGGGCACTCCTGTGGGGCGGGAAATGAGTGAGAATTGTAGGGGAGAAAAGGAAAGGAAAGAAATCTAACTCAAGGACCTTGAAAAGTTAATTTGGAAACTTTTGTTAGTAACTTTGGACTTCACTAAACTCCATGGATCACTATAGCAGCATGATCTCAACAGTTTGAAAGGTATTTGTCATCAGCGAAAGAAAAACATTATTTTTAAAGGAGTAAAAAGATTGATGCATCACTGTGGACCACTTAAGCCCCACGCAGTTTCAGTCTTTAGTATTAATCTAAACGTGATGGCTTTTGCATACGGCGCATAATTAAACATTTTCTTTTCAGAGCTTTATAGAATCCCCATATGTTTTTAATGGCATCATCTTAATGTTTTTCTTAATAATTCTGGCAGCCTGCTTCTGAATCTTTGAGCTTGTTTTTTGTTCCTAATATCTTTTCTACAGAGGCCACATTGTGTCAGAGACTGAATAAAGCTCTGAGTGCCGCATTGTCAAGGAAGACACAGACACAACACTCAGACTCACACACGCTCATGCACTGCTCTCTCCTGTCCCCTCACGTGTGGGCAGCACTGCCGCCAGCACAGGGCAAAGATGTGTGAGAGAGGGCAAGGAAAGAGCTCAGGGCTCTAGACCGCAGCCTTACTCCCCCGGGGAGCGTAGTCCCTTTCTCTTCCCCTGCAGGTCTCTGCTAGCTTGTGTCATGTGTCTGCCTATCCTTTGGTGTGTCTGTCTGTCCATGCATGTCCAGTGTACATATTTAGGTGTTTATATACCGATGGGGCAGCAGCACCAAATGGTCTGCTCAACACAGTGGCTGGACATACCCTAACTTGTTGCCTCCGTGCCTTCCGCCTCGTACAAACAAGACTTTCTCCTTTTGAGCAGCAGTCCTTTTTTTGAACCAAACCCCTTGAGACACGACCCATAAAACTGAAATAATGAAAGGTTCGCCATTTGGCTTAGTCAGCCACATTTTGAGCTATAAATTAGAATTACTTCCATTTCAGGTGGTATAAATGCAGCCCGGTGATCAGGCAAACATCCAGGAGGACATCAGGATACAATAATAATCTTGATTATAATATCCATGTCTACCCAGGACTAGTGCCCATGGCCTCAAACAGAGTCTGTAAGAGCTTCTACTTGAAGAATAAGTAATTCAAAAAGCAGAATGTACACCATGGTTGTTCAAACGTAGCCTTGAATTTGCTTCATCCCAACATAAATTTAAATTCTGTAAACTGACAAAGACAATAAATAACTCACATTCGAATCGCAAGTCTCCTTTAGATTAAGTGTTTGAACTCAAATCCAAGCTTCAAATGGTAATTTTTTTTAAGTGTTCTCACACTCTTTCCATATTTGTCATCTTGAAATCTAATGATGTGATAAACAAAATGGAAATGGTAACCAAAACGGCTTCCTTATGCGATTTTCCTCATTGAACTTCATTTATTTACAGATGGCCAAGTGGCTAGGAGGGCATTTGAAGCCGTCCTATTATTAAGAACTGAGCTTTATCAAAAATTTCAAAGACCTGGTTTGTATTTCGGAATTCCACAGACGATGTGCCTTAAATAGAAACAACCACCCTGGAAAGTCTTAGAACATATGCAGGCCAACAGGGACAGAAACAAATTGCCCAGGAATAGGAATGCTCTTGCTCTCACTGGTACTTTCTAGCATTTGCTGTTGAAACTTGACTGACACAAGATAATCTTTAGTAGTCTCTCTTTTTTGGTTTCAGGTAAACAAAAGTAATTTTAAAAAAAGAATGCAAACCTTAATTTTTCTTCCATCTAAATTGCTATAGGTGAATTTATAACATGGTAAATTCAATAAAAAAGAAGACTCTGAAAATGAAGTGACTGAATAAAAATAAAAAGGTTTAAAAAGAATGAGTGGCCTTTCCTCCTTATCCAGACACCATTTCAGAGGCTCATTTCCTAGTCCTGGTCAAAAGGAGGAGCTGCTGGAGAATTGGAACCATGGGATCTAGCCAGCTCATGGTCCTAGAAGCTGTCATATTAAGTCTCCATTGGGGCATTCACACAACTGTGCAACCCTGGTTAAAATCAAAAAGATACTTCTTAAAAGGCTGCAAGTCACAAACACCAGCAGGACAATGACAGTTCCAGCTAAAATGTGATTAAGGGACTTTCCCTATCCTTTCAGAGCAAAATAGCTTGGTGGTGTCTCCACATTTGAAACAACACTCCCCTCAGTCGATAACAACTGTCAAAGCTTCCCACATTCAGATCTCAGAGCACTGACCATCACAAACTTAATCCACAGAAGCTGAAGTAATGGTCTGCATGAGACTCTCCTCTTCCTCAGCATCTGAAAATCACCTGGTGCAGATGACCCCCACTTGTAGGTCTGAGAACAATTCTTGATTCAAGCAATGAGGAATTTTAAGAGTCCTAAGCTGGTAGCTAACAGTGACTTTTCCTCCGGCTTTCAAAGCTGAATGTTAGCCTTCCCCATTAGAATGGGGCAAGTTCCCAGCCTTTGTGCCCTACGTTGGATAACTTGATCCCAGTTTTTGTACTTGCCCACTTCCCAAGTTTTTTCAGAGAACAAGACAGCTGCATCCTGTCTTCCTGCCTACAAACAGTGGGTGGGTACCACTTGATGTCAGGCACTGTGCAAAACACTGGGGAGAAGAATGAGAATAAACAGGGCACAGTCCCTGCTCTGAAAAAAACACACAGTAGAGAGAACAGAGATGTATTTTGAGTACACTACAAGATTTTCTAATAGAGACAGAAACAAATCAATGGGGAGAACAAAAGTAGAGATTGATAACTACGCTATGGTAGAACCAAGAATATTTCACAAAAGAGGCACCATCAAGGTAGCACTTGAAGATACCCATGTGGTAGAAAAGGCAGAGGGGCAGAAAGAAATGCAAGAGAGGCATTGTAAGGAGGCAGCACAGCACTTACAAAGGCAGACCAGTGGTTCTCAACCTTTCATGTTCAAAGTAATCACGAGGGGAGGGGCTGTCTTAAGATGCAATTGCTGGTCCTCACTCTCAGATTCTGGTTCTGCTGGTCTAAAACAGAGATCAGAAGTCTGGATCTTTAACGAGCAGGTAGATCTCAGGTTCACATACTGAAAAACTGCTGACCAGAGTCAAAAGGTGCATGGTGTTTGAGGGGGGAAGAGAAATTCACAATGAACAGAGCACGGATTGTGGGGTGGTGGGTGGGTTGATACATAAAGCCAGTCAGCCAGCTCGGAGAGGGATTGTCAAGACTTCAAGGCACCTGGGAAACCCTCAAAATGAGATTCGGAGGCACTTCAGACACCAAGAGCTGCCATCACAGCTGCACAGGCTGGATCCTGTCTCTACAACTGTGACCACTTGGATGTCCAGAGCTCAGCAGCAGGGATGGGGGGGTGAAGACTGGACTGAGCCCTGACAGCCCACTGTCCTGGCAGTAACTCTGCCACTTACTATGTCTTCTTGGCAAACTGTTTAACCATCATGGGCTTCAGTTTTTCCTCTGCAAAACGGGAATAAAAGAACCAAAATGTTGAGGTTGTTCTAAAGATTAAATGGTGGAGTAAACATGTAATGTCTATCTCAGTACCTTACATGAAGTATCTGTAATGGTAAAAATTCCATTACAGTACTTAACATTTACTGAAAAAGGCAAATAAAAGAGAGAGAGAGAGGGAAGGAGGGAGAGAGAGAGATAAAGAAGAGTTCAAATTTAGAGTCAGGGTTTGCCTGCATGAAGAAGATGTAGAATTTCCCCACAACTGAGTCTTTGCTGTAGGTTACCAGACCATCCCTAAAAACTACCTGTCTGTCAGCACTTCAGATCTCCCAGACTTGTTCTCCCATTTTCTGAGTCCTATCTCAGATCTCCAGCCTCTCTTTCAAATTGGATATTCCCCGATCTGGCATAGTTTACGTGCCACTCTCACCACGGGCAAACCTGACCATTTTTCGCAGGCTCTATCACTCCTCATCACACATATTCCCAAGCCTCTTCCGGTGCCGTAGGCATTATTTATGAGGATTGGCACTGTGCCTGAGAATAATTAATTTATCTGTCAAAGATACACTTATAATAAAGATACTGACTGCCTCATGAGGTTCCTTATCTCTACCACAGAAGTGATCCAAAGCAGAGAGAGCGCATCCCTGATACTGGATGTAGTTAACTTTATTTTTAATCCTTGTCTCCTCATTATATCAACAATAATTTGATTCTAAGTTTCAAGGACACTGGGGAATCCCAAGACATTGTCCTCTACCTTGTATCATTTGACCCTCTCCATAACCTCTGAGAGAGGCAAAACTCTCTGCCCATTTTACAGAGGTGAGAGTATACTGAGCTTCAGAGAAATTAGGTGGCTTAGTCACATGGCCACTGAACTACAGACTCGAACCCAAGCCTCCCAGTTCCCAATACATGTGTTCTTCATCGTTTTCTACACACTACCTCTCATTCTCTGCTTACTTTGACCTTCATTCAGAGAGCTACTAAAATATTCATGGGTCCAACCCTTCCACATAAAAGATTGTAAGTTTTGAATCACATGAAAATAAAACCCATAGAGCAGTACAGCCTAACAAAGAGTTGTGTCAATCTACTTGTGAAGAGGTCATAAATTCTACAGATGCTAAAGAACTAACTGGGCTCCATTCTGTACCAATTGGGAGCCGATGTCGAGCCACAGCTCGTCATCACGGTAGAGTAGAAAGAACAAGTTTTGGATCAGAAGGAACTACGGTCATGATCCTCACTCTGCCATTCAGCTGGTCACATGATCTTGAGCACATTCTTGAAATCCTGAGTCTATCTGTTTTCATCCTTAAAATGGGGATGATCCTGTCTAAACTCAAGCATGACTGTATGACTACGAATACACAAGTCTAGCTTAGTAATCACATTGAGGCCCTTGGCAATCGTTAGCCCACTTCCCCTTGACTGATGTTATAAACTTTAATCTTCATGAGAGCTTGTTAAAACCCATCCTGCTGAGATACCCCATACTCTGTATTTCCGATTCAGCAGGTCTGGGATGAAACCTGAGAATCTGCATTCCTAACAAGTACCCCCCCAGGTGAGGCTAATGCTATTGGGTCCAGGGACCACAATTTGAGAACCATTGCTCTTAGGCCAAACAACGGTCAAAAGGATATGGAGACAAAAGTCATCAGATAAAAATCTATATCTTAGAATGGCCATTCCAAGCTACTAGGTATGGATCACCAACTCCCAGGTAAAGCCAGCTAGGAAAACAGAAGGCCAAAGACAACCATAATCCCAACCCCTTCATGGACTCAGTGTCATGGACTAGAGTCAGAGGACTCTGAGCTAAGTAAGCACTTTGTCTAAAACTCATTGTGATTACTGTGTTTTCACTTAAAACCTTAAAAATTTCTACACACAGATCTCCCATCTCCCCTTCTAGAAACCTTGCTGACTTACTAAACAGTCCCTGTGAGTCCCCAAGAGCAACTGCCAGTGCTTTGGAGATCCAGTATCACAGTCCAATTGAGACACCTTCAATGTGATTTCTGCCTCTCTGGCCCCTCAGTCACTCCACCATCTCTCCCACCCTGCCTCCTACACACACACCCTGCACAGCACACACAAACATGAAAATCTGCAGACTCTGGGGGGTCTATCAGGAGTGCAATTAGGGCAATCATTTAAGAAGTGCACCAGCAATAGTTCATTTTTACACATGAACCTTTTTCTTAAAGGGAGTGTTGCTTCTTGAAAAAAATAAAACAACAAAATCCCAGAAAATACGTTAACCCAATTTTATGAAGGTGGTAGAGACAGTATATTCTCTTTTGTTTCCAGATATGAAGAATACATAAAAATGTGATGAACAGTCACTGGCATATATATTGTTCTGTTCTTGCAAGAAATTTGTAATATATCTCTACTTTGCTGCAGCCGGATGCCACTGAGTCATCAGTTCCCACTGTATTATTCAGCATTCAGCTCCACTTGAATATTAAGCAGCCACCAGATTCCAAACTTTGCATTTTCTCACATTTGGGCCCTTCCCTGATCAAGCTTTGTTCCTCTGCAATTGTGTGTGTGTGTGTATCTCAGACCCAGGAATCAACTTTCTTTGTTTTATCAAGACCTGGTGTGTAGTGATTCTGATTTATCATTTTTACAACAGTCTCTTCCCTGCGGGCTCCAGGTCGTGATGGTGGCATTGCTACGATTTATGGTGGGGATTGTTGACGGAAAATGTATGCTCTTTTTGATTTTGCTTCTTTCCAACACCTGGTTCTTATTTTCTCAACTCTAGCTTCTGCCATTTTAGGCATTATTTACCATTTGCTGAAATGCATTGGTTTATTTGTTGGGGATATGTAAGGTGGAGGATGGATCTTTACGGTTGGCTATGCTTTTTCCTCTTATCAGCCCCACTTTTTTAATCACATTTTCTTACGTTGTTAGGAACCTGGAGTTACTATTCATTTCTCATTTGTGTCTCCTTATCTGCCACAACATATTAGTTCTCTCAGACAGAAAAAGAAAATTCAGGCTGGTTGACATCTTCAAGGAGGTTTTCGAATTCTCTGTGGCTCACACTGTAGGTGGTCACCTCCCTTTCCAGCCTGGATCCATTATTTATTACCTAGTGAAGGCTCCTCTCTCTCTGAGTCCCAGAGCAAGGCTAATTTTTCTTTAGAGTCTAAGAACACTTCAGAATAACTTGGCAAAAGGTAGAGCTTTTGAAACCTGTTAGGAATCCATTTGCCAATACTAAAGATAACTTTAAAAGGTGGCAATGAAATAAATAAAGATGCTCATACTTGAGAAATGGTTGATTTGTAGGCTGATATTTAGGTCTACTCTCCAAAGCAAATCGCAAACCAATCGAGACTATTCTTTCCACCAGAAACCAAAAACACCCAGAGTGCTTTCTCTTTTTTTCCTTTTCCCTAATGCACCCAGCAGAGTGCTAGGCACTGTGAATACCTTGTCAGTATTGATTTCTACTGCATGCTTAACCAAAGTTTCTTTTGTTAAAGAAACTTTATACTTTTCCAAGAGGTCGGGTAGTTTGGAGCTTTATTTAAATGGGGCTAATACTTAATGTCCCCTCCACCTACCCCTCTGCCTATTCCTGAAAACAGAAGTCAGCTTCTCGGATTGTAATTTTTAATTTAAAAAGCTGTGAAATAAGTCAATCAGACACGCTGTGGTAGAGTGAGTTATAACCGCCTCCCTCTGTGATGAAGTACCCCACACACCAGTTTTCCCAGGACAGTTCTTTTCTATGGCTGTGATCTCACTGTTGTTATCAGTGTCATTATTAATGGTGGCATCCTTTCACTGGCAAAAGTCTCCCATTTTAGATGCAAATTATATCATCATAATATCCCTTATACATCTCCCTCTTCCTTGTTTTAGAAACAAAAACCCTGCTGAGCTTTATTGGACAAGATACTGGGCTGCTCAGCTCAAAACTGCATTCCCCAGTTTTCCTTGCAGCCTGGGGTGCCAATTATGTACATAATTGCTTATTATCTGCCAGGCACTGTTCTGGGTACTCTAAAAATTAACACCTTTAATCCCCATCCTATGAACTAGGTACGATTTCATCATGTCCATTTTATGGATGAGGAAACAGAGAGGTTTAAATCACTCGACCAAGTGGCAGAGCTAGGACATGAACCCCAAAAGTCTGATTCCAGAGTCTGTGCACGCCTAATCCATGACCCAATAACCAATGGGAGAGGGAACAACTGACGTGGGCAACCTCTCCATCTCACCCTGACAAAGGAACTCATTGTCCCCCACTGTTCCTTGCCTCATCCCCTCAAACAGGAATGAAACTTGGCTTTGATGAACATATAGATAGAGACAACATTTCAGGAGCTGCAGAAGTCACAAAATAAAGGGATCCGGATCCTTGGTCGACCTCACAGAGCAAAGCACCCTGCCAGTTAATTCGGGAGGTGACATATAAAGAAAATATCCTATCTGATTTGAGCCACTATCAGCTTCAACCCTAACATGTGTCCACATTGCCACCTCACAAGGTCCCGCCTGGTACACAGAAACTCTCCGTGGGAGGCAGCCATGAAAGAGATACACAGCTTAGGTCCTAACTCTCAAGCATCTAAGTGCCATCACAGCCCACTCAAGATATGTGGGAGCAAAGACTCATCACAAAGGCCTTCCTCTATCCCTGCATGAAACACACCCCCTACCCTGTCCTATAGCATCCCCTTCCCCTTCCCTATTTGTTTCCTCCACAACATTAACCACCACAAAACATATGTTTATTTCTTCATGTATGGCCCAGTCCATCTGAATCATAATCTCATTGGGGGAAGGACTGCGTTATGCCCAGTTCTTGACAGAGCCTGCTATGCAACAAGTACTCAGTAAGTATTGCTTGAATAAATGAATTGGAGAATGAACTAGTTTGAATACCTATAGCTATGTGACCCTGGGTAAGTTACTTAACCTCTCTGCGTCCCATGATACTAGTATACAACAGAGTTGTTGCAAGAATTAAAAGAGATAATACTGGTCAAATACAGAGACTACCTCCCAGAACATATAAAGGCCCAAATACAATGATAAAAGTTGTAAGCAACGTAGTGCTTGTTATATGCAGGCCCTGTGCTCTATACTATTATTTCACTTAATAATGCCCCATGTGTTCAAAGCTACCCACTTTCTTATACCACAACCACAATGTTTGAGCCACTGTAAAGCTCTTGACTTGTTCTGGTCCTCTTCCTGGAATTTCCTAAAAGCCAGACTGCAATTTCCTAAGGTATGACAAACCCCAATCCTCTCTAGTGCAGACCAGAACTGCTAAAATTGGTCTTACCTTTGATAAGGAAAGACAAAATACTATTTATTTTAGGGTTAGTATCATGTCTGGTGTAAGAGTTACTGGGTTTAGAGTTATTTGGTTTCATTTGCTAAACATTTCTGTCTTTTTCTTTTAACATAACTTTAAGATCATCAGCGGCCTCTCATCCACAATAATATGGGAGGAGAGTCAACTTGTTCCTTCTTCTAGGGCATTCCTTAGAACCTGCCATGGCCTCTTCCTCATAGAAGTCTCTAGAATGATTCCTAAATAGGACAAGCAGACTGAGGCTGAACTGTATACCCTGGAACAAAGCCATATCCAACACCAAGCTAGGTAGTGAGACCTCTTCCCAAAAAATGAGTTGAGCTAAAGTTTTGAGGGCAGGAGAAATGTTTTATATACATGTGCACATGCATGTGTGTATGTATCTGTTCCCCTAAAGATAGCAGGACAAACTTTTAAAGGGAAAAATCCATACCCAGCTTTGTGACATAGAATTAGTTCCTTCCAAATGATCTTTCAGAGTTGGTGTTCTTGCCCATCCCCATGTTTCAAGCTCTCAGCTCTTTCCAGCTTTCACATTGACCAAACTGATGATCACCGGAGCAGTGACCACTGTATGCAGGACCTACATGCCTCCCGTTTGTTATTGCTTTTTTTTTTTTTTTTAAGACTTATTTGCAGAAGAGCAAGCACACACACAGGTGCAAGCAGGAGGGGGCAAAGGGAAATGGGAGAGAGAATCTTAAGCAAACTCCCTGCTGAGGTCAGAACCCAATGCAGGCTGGATCTCATGACCTTGACGTCATGACCTGAGCGGAAATGTTTAACCGACAGAGCCACCCAGGTGTCCCTGTTCATTATTTCAGAGTTCCTTATTTCTAAGATTATTTTAAAGTCACACAATCCTACAAGTAAACTATTATTATTATTATTATTATTATTATTATTATTATTATTTTCATTGTCTCCATTTTATAGATGGGGAAACTGAGGTTCTGAGAAGTTGTTGCTAGCACTCAAGGTCCCACAATTATGAGAAGTGAAATGAGGATTCTAACCCAGATATTTGTAGCTCCAGTGCCCATACCTATTTCATCTTATCTTCCAACTTTTGGCACCTTATAATTCCTGTGTGCAAGACAGTTCATGCAAATGTTTCTAGAGACCTCAATACTGAGAATATGAAACAACTGCCCACACTTCACCCTAACCAGGAGAATTATCTCCCTACAGGCCACCCTCCACGATTCATCCAGCCAACGCACCTGCCATTATAACTTCATTCTGCAGAATGCTGGGGAGCCCCGGCCATCCTCAAACTTGGGTATGAACATTAGTAGTATCTAAATAGTGAGTTCCTCTTTGCATTTTATTATCTACTGGATGGATATTTGGGAACAGGTCACAAAAAACATCTTTGCCTCGCACTGGTCCCTCAAATACATGTCCCCTGATTATACTGAGACCTGAGTTGATAAGATCAGAGAGATGGGTACATGCAGCCTGAGTTGAAACCTGAGTCTTGTTGAAAAGAGTTCTTGCTAAGTAAGATTTCCCCTCTTAAAAGCGGTCAGTATGCTACTATTGACAGATGAAAGCTAGTCTATTCTGATCTGAACAATTTGGGGCCTCAATCTCTTTAACCCTGACTTAATATAAAGGCCAAAACGGAGCATCTTAGCTATACTGATGTAGAACTTTCTGTGGCACATAAAAAAATTAAAATCTACACAAGGAACTACCAAAGTCGAACCCCTTCACAAATGCCTTTTTTTTTTAACTTTAAAGACAAAATCAAAAATGAAACTTGAGAGCAAAGATGGCGCAAATGGGTCTGATAGGACTAAAAATAGTAAGATTTAAGGACATGGATGTTACAGACCTATTTCCATCAGCCCTGTGGTTCTAGAACAATAGCACCAAAGCCTGTACGTATAGAAGCATAGCCCTACCAGAGGTTCTCAACTAGGACTGAACATTTGTATCATCTCAGGAGCTTTAAAAAAAAAAAAAAATGCTCCACATCTAGAAATTCTGCCCTAATTGGTCAGAGGTGGGGTCTAGGCATCAGGACTGGATTTAAAGCTCCTCAGGTGATTCTATCGTGCAACCAGGGCTAGAAACACCATTCCAGACAATTCCTCCACTGAGACTCAGGGACTCCTCTGTCCCTAAATGAATAACTGCCTCTAGCTGAATAAAACTTCAGATGAATCACCTACTGCCAAATTTGTTGCTCATTTATTCTAACTGCTATGTTCAATCCTTGCCTAATTATTCACTTAATCTCTTCTGATTTGGCTCCAAGCATAATTTTTTTATGACAACTTGAAATCCTCTCAATACTCTGATACACTAGTTCATTGAATAATCCCTTAAAATATCACACTAACCTTTTTTGTTCATAAATAGTAGATTACGAAGACACAGGATTCACTTCCGGCTTGATGACTAAATTAAGGCAAGTTACTCTAAATTCCACACCTTCGTTATGGAAAACAGACAGGTTATAATATTTTACATCTTTGAAATTTTCAGAAAGACTCTAGTATAACACCATCTGGATTGGAATAACAATTTTGCTGTTAACTGGCTGTGCAACCTTTAGCCAATTATGGTCTCTCTCTGAACCTATACTTACTCAGCTACAGAGCAAGGGAAGAAATCAGAGTTGTTGAGTCTAGGATTCTCTCCCAGTGCTGAAGAAGTTCTATGATATCAGACTGATGTGCAACTAACTGCTATGGGTGCTGTGACTTAATTAATTTGGTAGTATTTAAAACTCGATTGCAGGGTGCCCAGGTGGCTCAGTTGGTTAGGCGTCTGCCTTGGGCTCAGGTCATGATCCTGGAGTCCTGAGATCAAGTCCCGCACTGGGCTCCCTGCTCAGTAGAGAGCCTGCTTCTCCCTCTGCTTCTTATCCAGCTCATGCATGCGTGCTCACGCACACTCGCTCTCTCTCTCTGTCAACTAAATAAATACAATCTTTTAAAAAAAATTTTAATAAAAATTTTTAAGTTAAAAAAAAAACCTCAATTGAGGTTTCCTCTCACTACTCCACCAAAAAAAGCCCTGTTCGATATTTGGCCCAAGCAAGAGAAGGAACCAAAATGGCGCTTACATTTTATAACCAGGAAAAAGTAGCTATGGTTACTCCTTTGAAACAGACAGATATGTTCTATAAATGTATTTACACCATGGAGAAAACTCAAGTCTGGTAAATTAGACTTTTGTTTCATAATTTGCATCTTCACTAAAGGAAATACTTTAGAGAATCACAAAACCCCAGAAACAGAGGACACCCTGAAAGACCATTTCATTCATTCCTCTATAACCCCTTCATTTATTCTATGCATTCCTCTATATGCACAAAAAACTGTACTGTTCAGGAAAGAAATACAGTATACCTCTCTGTTCCTTAAATATACCAATAGATAAACTGTTAACAACCCCTGATCCAAGGTTCTTTGGCATATTTTTTGAGTCATTTTAACTCAAACTTATCCAAATTCTGTTCATGCTGGACTCTTTTCAGATGCCTGTGACTCATCTGTCTACATATCTTCAGAAGATTTCAGGATACTAAATATCCCTGATTCCTTTCACCCCTCCCCTAGTATCTCAACTTCTGAAATTCCCAGTGAACTTCCAATCATGCTCCACAAATTATCCCCACCTAGCTCACATTTCAGAGTCTCCTCTGAACTCCAGATCAACAACCTCTTAGATATGTCCTCCTGGGAATCAAATTCAACATGTTACCACCATGCTGGTCCTCTTCCAATAATTTCTTATATTCATGAATGGCACCATCTGCACTAACCTGGAAATTAACCCTGCATCCACTTCTTCCTTATTCCATAATCAAACACTCACCAAGACTCTGTCTCCTAAAAATGTTGTGAATTCATCCATTTCTCTCTAGATCTATTATCCCCAGTCCTAAGAACCATCCACTCTCTCCTAGATACCAGAAGAGTCCCCAGCCAATCCAGAGTGTTCTCCCCAGCAGCCAGAGTGATCTTTTAAAAGCCTATCAGATCCCAGCATTTTCCTACATAAAACCCTTCAGTGACTCCTCAGGGCTCTCAGAAGAAAGACCCATATCCTCAGCAAAGCCTTCAAGGTCCTGCATAACCCAACCTTCTCTCCCCTAGCCCAGCCTCACCAGTAGCATACTGAGCTGTCCCTCTCAGGTGCAGCCTCTTCACTTTTCAGCTTCCATCTTAGCTTCAAGCTTTGCACATACTGTTCCTGCTTCCAGGAATGCTCTTGGCCCACTTCATCCTTCGGAGCCCACCTTCCTCACCTCCCACACTGTTTCTGCTCTATTCCTCTCTCACACATCTCTCATCCTGCACCTGTCCTACATTTTACATCCCAGAACTCTGCATGCATTCATTATTTGACTAATTGTGTAGTTAATTATTTCTTACATAGGGACTACATCCACCCTATTCACTGCTCTGTCACCGATGCCTAGCACCAAGTGACTTGCACTTGGTAGACATCCTATGTTTTAATAATATTCTGGTAAATGATTGACTTCTCCTTTCATACACCAGCTTATTCCCTCCCTTCTTTTGGCCTTCCCATCACTGCCAAATTTCCTTAAAGACTAGCCTATGCTATCTGCCCCTGCTCCGCCCACACTCACTTGTCAACCCACAAAATTTTGTCAAGTCCTCCACTGCCACTCCAATGAAACCATTAATGCCAAAGGTCACCAGGGAAAGCTGACAATCTGATGGGCTTTTTCTACATTTACTCCTTCTAAACATCTCTGTGACATCTGACAGGATGGACAACTACCTCCTGTTTCCTTTATGCAAAAAAAAAAAAAAAATACAGTTAGTAGCTGCTCTGCTCCCAGCCCTGTGATTTGAACAGGATCCTTTCTCTCAATGCACCCAGTGGGTCAATCAAATCAATAACCACAAATACGCAACCATACCTCTGTAAGTGCTAAGAAGGCAAAACAAAGAGCTAGAAGAATGTGAAATGTGGACCTTAGAAATTGCCCTGCTCTTCTTTGATGAGCTCTTTGTACTCCCTGGGCTCAAGTAATGCAGCCCTCTGCCTGCCCCTGAATGTCGTCGGTATGGCACGGTTTCTTCCTTATCACACTGCACTTCTCATATATGCTCTCTCTCTTCCTGTGCTCAGGGCCAAGAACTCTCAAATCTGTATCTTCAGGCCCAATTTTCCAACCACTTCTTGAATATCTCCTGGATGTTCCCCAGGCACCTACAGTGGTGCATTACAAAACAAATTAAGTGTCTTCCTCCAATCCTTCTGCTATTGCCTCTCTCACCAGTCACCTGAACTAGAAAGTAAACACCCCTGAGATGTCTCTCTTCTTTCCCCTCACCTCCTCAGCAAGCAAGTAGTCATCCCAGTTCTGCCTCCTTAAGCATCTTGTAATTGGACCTGCTGTCCATGCCCAGTGCCACGACTTGTGTACAGATGCTCATGAGCCTCTCCCCTGCATTAGTGCTATGGCCTCCACCCTGGACCCCTTCTTCCACGTTTCCCCTACTCTGATCATTTGCTTTGATGCCACCCACATTAAAAGCCTCCAGTGCCATTAAGATAGAGTTCTCATTCATTAGCTTCATAATCAGATCGTACTACCTCTCCTGTCTTATTTGCATTCATTCTTCCTCCAAACAGTCATTGAATACACCCAGTATAGAGCAAGCACTATTTTAGGTGCTGGAGATGAAGCAGAAAACAGCTCTGCCTTCTTCAAGTCCCACAGTCAAGTGTTGCAATACACCTCACATATCACACATCTCTCTCTCTCTCTCTCACACACACACACACACACATGCAACTTGAAATCTCTCATCATTTTCTATATGACCCATGTTTGTTCAGGTTTTTATATATAATACCTCGACTGACTGAAAGACTCTTTCCTTCCTCTCGGACATATTTGCACTCCCTGTAGACTCAACACTCAAATTTAACCTCTGTGGAGCCTGCGGGAATTCCTCAGAGTGAGACACACTCCCTTCTCTGTGTGTCAAACCACTTTGAACTCATCTCCACATGTACTTCCTTTTCACCAGTCTGTCTCCATCACAAACTGTCAGCCCTTCGAGAGTAAAAATACCATCTTTTTCCAGTGCCCATCCTCAACACATTTTTTACTAATCATAGGCATTGAAAAATAAATGAACAAATATGAGCCACTAGGTCTTTTAGAGGAGTGGGGAATAATCCACAAACTACACCAGGCATTCAAATTAGTTAAGGATCTGGTTAAAATACCAGTTCTGAGGCCCAAGAATCTGCATTTCTAACCTACTCCCAGGGAACACTTTGAGGAGCGAGGCTTTAGAACTTAGGGATCAGGAAACCCAGAAACTGGAACTGGTTGGAAACTATTTCCGTGGAAAGCAAACACACAAAAGATAGCTCTGCTTCTCATCTTGTCTATCGAATCTGCATGACATCTTGACAGCAACCAGCTTCCTGAAATTCTGGAGAGAAACACCATTGTTACAGACTCTGCCCTGTTAGACAGCCCATTCTGCACTCTGCAGACTCTCTGGGAAGCCCCAACTGAGCTCATTCACCGGCTTCTGCTTGTTGCAAAAGTCCAGGGCCTCTCTTTGTTTCCAGCTCTGCAGATGGTTCAAATGTGTTCTCTTGTCCTCTCCAGCATGGACACCGGCCCCCAGACCTCGCTGCCAAGAGTCGGTGGCAGAGGACAGCTTAGTTCCTTTTGCACTCTCCCCGTTCTAAGGCAACATGCCTGGCTGCCATTCCGGGCGGCCCTGTTCAGGCGGTCCTGCCCCACCGAGAGCAGACTTGGCACTGGTGCGTGGCTCGGCCTGGCCAGCACACCTCTCCTCAGCCCACCACCTCTGTGCTCTGCCAGTGGCCCACAAGGATTCAAAGGAGCTGTCTGAAAGGTGATCCTAGTTGTAGTTAAAAGTTTTCCTGCCCACAGAATTCTGAGATGTTAGTGGGGATTTACAAGTTGTTGTAAGGCTGTTTTAAAGATAAACCTATGGTATTTACATAGATATATGGGCCTGTATAAAGGACTGTGTGGTTCTTTATAAGAGATGCAGTATAAATGTTCTTGTATTACGAGAAGGATTATATAAAAGATGTTAAAACATATTTCAACCAAGCAGTGGTATGGGTGGCTGTAGAATATAATGTATCCATTGTCAAGAAATCCCCACCAGAGACCTCTCAAATCTTACATTGATTGAGTTGTGCTGGACTTGAAGCACACTGAAAATTTTCCAAATGGTAAAATATTAAATATAGTTTTTTCAAAAACTATTTACCAGTGAAACACTAAAGCACTGTAACTGGCTGACCTTTCACAGCAGCTTTGTTCTACTTTACCAAAGGCAGCCAGAAAAGGATTGTTTTCTTTTAATGCTTTGTTTTGTCTTTTAGAAAAAAAAGAACCAACTTATTTTGAGCATACTACTCCCCCCTCCGCCTATGCAATAACATCATAATGGCAGAATAATCACTGTAAACAATACCCTGGGGATTTAGTTGGCTACAGCAAGGGACTTTAGGAGCCAATTTCAGTGCTTTTCTTAACTACATCATTGCATTTTTGTCTGCTAGTGGATAAGAAGAGTCTCCTTTTAGAGCAGGTTGATGGAAAGTGCTAATTGTTGACACATTAGCTAATTGTTATGATTAGCCCCTGGCTTTTTTTTTTAATTCCAAAAGTCAAGATCTCAACTGTGAAGTATGAAGATGCTTTATTACAACAATGCTATGAAAACATTCAAACAATGAGAGGCTAATCTTCAGAAGCATTCAATCCGGTGGCAAGTAGACAGCCATGCCTTTAAAGAACAGACAACCATCAGGAAAAAAAAATATCCTAACCGCTGCATCCACCCAATATTTCAGACCTAAGTGTTCTGGGTTATCATTAACGATCTGTTTTTACAAATCCACTATGTCTTTGGAAAGTTGAAGTAACTCCAAAGCAAATAAACCATGTGCAAGCCATAATGGTCCACTGATAATTGAGGCTCCTGGAATTCATGCGACTGTGTGCCTGTGAGGTACCCCCACACTTAGGTGTCCCTCTGTTTTCTGAACAGCAACATGAGGCATTGGAAACTGGGCTCATTTTCAGCTGTACTTCAGCTTGGGAAAAACAGCTAGGTATGAATCCTAAAATGTGCATGTTCATTAATGTTTAAAGAAAAGGAAGGAGAGGAAATCGAATAGAGAGGAAAAGTAACAAGAAACCCAATTGCAGGGTTCAGTTCTTGACTCTGGCCATTGAATGAGTCATTATCCTATGCTTCATCCAGCTGACTTGTAAATGCAAGCAAATATTTACTATTTACTATAGGAATTACCTGGCTTCGTATACATATATAATTTGACTGAATTTCAATTCATAAAAATTCAGACACATATTAAAATCAATGCACGATTGTACTCTGGTGTTCATTTTATAGTTTAACAAATGGAAAAAATACAACCTTCTTAAATTCTTATTTATAATCTTCCCTAAGTAACATAATTAAGTTTCACAACCCAACATTTTCTCCCTTCAGAATTCTTTGTTTTAAATATCTGCATCCTTAAAAAATATAAGAAGAAAAGTTTTAAACAACCTGTACTTTGTATATACACAGTTTGACTATTTTGAGTAACCTGACTGATTACTAACTAGTTAGCCCATTTAGAGTTGTTTACAAGATTAAATGTGATAATAACAATGTGGCTAAAGCAATGCTTGGCACATAATAAGCACTTAATAAATGTTAGCTGCCGTCAGCAGTGGCATAGAAGTGACAAGTAAGTGGTCACATAGTCAGACCTGCATTTATAAAAAATGCAATAGGTTCCCAGTTTAAACTAAGATGCAACACAGTACTGTACATAAAATAAGGTATTATTAGTAGCTACTAAATCTTTTTGGTACATGTGGCAAAGTCAACACTTGACCCATACCTATTACACAATAGGCTCTCTGCTACTTGGCTTATATTAGGGGTTCTGTCTATGTGGCTTATACTAAGGCTCTGTCTATGTATACAAACTGAAATGAAATTAAAAAAGAAAAAAAAATCAAAAACAAAACAAAACAAAAAATTCTAGTCTCTCCTCAATTTAAATGCCCCCAGGGTAGAATCTTTAGATCCTAAAGGGAAAATGAGATTGGGAAAAAAACAAAGGCAAGAGGGAAATCTTGAAAAATACACATATGCAGCCATTATAAAGGTTTGCTTTTACTAAACAAACACAAATTAAGACAGTACAAAGAACAGAGATGGTAACAACAAAATCTTCCAATCTTACATTTACAGTAATTAAATAAATAATTTATCTTTCTCCTGTTCAAATCTTTTCAGGTTCTTTCCCCTGCACAATTTCAACCAAGTGATTCAAATTTGACTTTGCATTGTTGCAAAGATCATAACGAAAAGCCACGTTTTTCTTATTCTGGTTCTCCATCCAACATGAGTCTGACTGAGTCTCTTTACTGACTGCCCCACCTGAAAAAACACCTCCTTCATTTTCCCCCACACAAATCTCCCACCCCCTTCCATGCCCCAATTTTGTTTCCTCTGGATTTCATCACAATCCCACCTCCTGCTCTACAAACCACTTCACTTCTTTTATTTCCCAATCTATTTTTTTAAGTTATCCTAATAGAAATGATTTGAAATTTACATATACATGGACATCAAAATTCTCACCATGGTGAAAATGTGTTTAAAAGTAAAGCTTCATGTGAAGAGAGCTCTAGGTTTAGGAGGGAATTACTCTGGGTGGAATAAGCAAAGTTATTATTTTAAAGAAAAATGCATTATTGGATTAAGCCAATAACTCTTTTTTCCAGTTGAATTCAACTTGTTTTCCTACCAAAATACAGATTTGTACTCTCACATGTATCACTGCTATCATGCTTTTATTTCTAGTTTTTTTTAAATGTTACATACAAGAACCTAGCTATAATATCACTGTATATATTCTTTCGCATTGGGGAAAATTCCCATCCATCCATCAATTTACTTTAAGGAAAAATAACACAGGAATAAAATCCCTGAATATTTTAACATGTTCCCTGAAAATGTATTAATGACTTTACAACGTGACTACGAGATTCATAATTTTTCTACAAATGTGCAAGCATGTGCTAGGTAGAAGGACTACCAAAAACACGTATTATCAACCTCCTTCATCTACAATATGAGGAAAGGAAAACTTGAAGTAGTGAAGAGACTTCGGCAGTGTACACATAAGCCGGTGGCAGACCCATATAGTTTGTCCACTTCATGCCTTTCATGAAAAGAATAATGGTACAGGGCACTGGTCACCTCAAGATGCAGCTCTCCTGATGGTGTGTGGGACTATATCCAAACACCCCTGACACGAGACAAATTATTACAAACCAGACATTAAGTATTCTATTTCACCATCTCCATATTTGAAAAAAAGAAATAAGAAAGAAAGAGAGGGGAAGGGAGGAAGGAAGGAAGCAGGGAAGGAAATGACACAATTCTATCTAGGTTGATTATAAAGGGTTTGTAATAAGTTTCTGGTGTGTCTTACCTTCAAATCTTTAGGGTAGGGCCTAAATCCAAAGACTGCTGTCCTTCTAAAAGGAAGGAGAGGGAGATTTGAGGCCCTGAGACCCAGAGACACAGAGGGAAAGGCTCAAAGGAAAGAACAGAGGCAGAGACTGGAGCCATGCAGCCCCAAGGCAAGAAATGCCAAGGGTTGCCTGTAGCCAACAGAAGCTGGGAAAGAGGCAGACAACAGATTCCCCCTCAGGGCCTCCAACAGGGAACCAACTCTGCAAACACCTCAATTTTGGCCTCCAAAACTATGAGAAAATAAGTGTCTATTGTTTTAAGCCACCAAGTTTATGGTAATTGGTTATGGCAGTCCTAGGAAACTATACCCTCATAGCCAAGATCTACTCATGGTTGCTGTGAAGGTCAAATGAGACGATCGCAAGGCACCTAGCACAGTGCTCACTCAATGAACGCTCCTGTATCTCCTCTTCTCCTCTGGATGGTGAGAATCGCTATGATGCACGTTTTCCCCTGCTGTGGATTCAGGCTGGCTATGGATCATCGTTAGGGGTTTGGAGCTCCTACCTCGTTCCTCCTGCTGGGAAGTGCCATGTCCTCCTCCCAAGAATATGTCAATGCAGCCTGTTTGGTGCAGGCTTTTCTTCCTAGCTGCTGCCTGGCATCCCTAATGTTGCCGTTGCCTACCTAAATGGCTGATAGCAAAAAACAGCTCTCTAAAGAGGACTGGCTGGGTAGCAGAACACTGGTTTTCACAGTCCCAGCTCATCACAGTCCCCCTGGAGGATCCCTTGTGTGGCCTGACACATAACCCAAAAGTTTCCAGAGATTCAGCACACTTCTCCCTTTTAGGCTCCTGTCCTCTTCATTTACTATCTTCTTTGAGAGCTCGACACCAATATATTAACACCTTCCCAATCCAATTTCATTATCTTGTTTTCTCCTTTCAGAGAAAAGAATATATATATATCTTTTTTTTTCATTTTTATTTCCTCTAAAAAATGCATACTCTAGTGGAAAGAAAAATAGGGAGACAGACCTTACTCAAGGCCTATTTGGGCCATTAACAATGAGCCTCCACGCCAAAGCAAGACGCAAAAACAAACAAACAAAAAACAAGTGGAAAAAATTACTGTGAAGTGGATTTTGTTGTTCAAAAACCTAATTGGAAGTCATTTCTTGCTAAAATTCCACTTTTTCTCTAGTTAATCAAGTAAGAACATGTGTGCAAGCAGACCCAGCCAGATTGCTTGGCAGTGTTCTATTTCCTCCCATTTCCCTAATCTCTCATCTGCAAAGTAAAGAAAAGCAGCAGATGTATAAATAAATATATATAACGTTTATCACATGTCCTATATACCATATATATGTTTCATATATTTCATGTATATATCCCTACTTAACTCATTGGGATGCAGTCAATAAACACTATCAAGGCAGAGCACGTTTAGTTCCTTGGAAGACAAGCTCTAAAATTTAAAGTGGTGTAAAAAGCTTAATTCTCCCCTTTGCAGAAAAGAATAAACTTCCTCCGCCCTCTTCCTTGTTTCTTCCTTGATTCAGGTAGATAACTCGAAAGCCATGCTACAGTTATGTGCAAGGGAAAACATATGCGTCCAGTTCGAATGGAGATCTGAAGAAGCAAAATGAGGCAAGGTTTACATTCCTGCATGATTGGAGGCAACCTGCAGCATTCAGACCAAAAAGAAAAGGAAAAGAGAGAGGAAGTATGATTAAGGAGAAATATTTTTAATCCCTTGTTCTATCACGTGCTCTACTAGCGATGCGACATTTGCTCTTCACGATACCACTAAGCAGATGTCATGGTCTCTGTTTTACAAATGCACCGACTGAGGCTTAGAAAGCTTAAAGAATGTGAGTCATCCATAACTGGGTGACAAATAAATAAAACTGACACCTGCCTCCTTATAACTTCTCTCTTCCACCTTGAGAGGACTCTACAAGAAAGGGCTGAGGCGTGACGGAGAAAGCTGGACCTAGTTGTTTATATTTAGGTGACCAAACAGCCTTAGAGAGAGATAGTTTCATTGTAGGTACAGGAAAAAAGCTTCCTGTGCTGAAATCTGATTACAACACAAGTTAAATCCATTGAAACTTATCCTGATATCAAAAGACAAGCTTTGCATACACCAGTTCTGAAAGCTTTGAAACCCTAGTCATGAAGCAGCAGGTGTGGGCTCCATTAAATTGTTCTGGAGGATAAGCACACTCCCCCAGTGCCACAGCTTGCCCAGGATTTTCCATGTTTTCTCTATCTGCTTGAGGCCCACCTAGTGGGGGAGGAGAGAGCACAGAAAAGATTGCATTTCGTTTCTAAGGGGAGCAAAGCCTCGAAGTTTTCCAGCACAGTTTTCCCCAACTGAGTGTTCTCATGAGAATCAATTGCTACTGTGCTGGTACTTTGCCCTTTGTAGGCTTATGAATTCGATCGGTGGATAGTGACTGAGGAAGTCCTCTAGGCAGGGCACTGTCGTGAAGCAGATTCAAAATCAGTGTTAGAAAGAGCTTTTATCTTTAGAGAGCTTGCAATCTGGTGGGTAGACACACCTACCCTTGAAAAGTTAACTACAATTTCACTCACACCATTCTGACAATAAGTCTGTGGAGAGAAGAGAACTCCCTATAGCCGGGAGAGGTGGTGAGGAGTGGGAGGGAGGGGCTGGATTGAGAATGACCTCGAAAACTTAAGGGAATCTAGGGAGGAAGAGAAGTAAACTGGGGAAGGACAACTGTTATTGAAGACAAAGCCTAAAATTAGTGTAGCTTATGGGGTGAGCAGATTAAGAAATACTAAAAAAAAACAGTAAATTCAGAGTTGTCGCTACCGAGTCTCTTCCAGGCAGAGAAGTCCTGTTTACACCCTGTACTTAACTCACCTCCACCTTAACAGGCTCCTGAGGAGAAAATTTCTGACATGGGACCATTAAAGGCTCACTTTACTTTCCATAAATATATTTGTCTCCTTTCCCAGCTGTTTACACAGAGGGTGAACAATCTTTGCTTCAAGATAAACTCTAATTGTCACCCATTTCAATGAGGTGAAACAGTGGTTGAGAGCTGCAGCCAGAGGATGACTATTACACCTCTTAGTGAAGGAACAGAACCAGACTGCCCCAAGACGAGAAGCTCAAGATGGCTCCCGGGAAATTTCCACCTTTATCTAGGAAAGTGCCATCTGCTGTCCTTAAGAAATATACATTTCAGTAGGCAATAACCAAACAAAATCCTTGGAAGTCTGCTTCTTAAAGCAGAGATCTGTGGATACATTTATACGTACAATTCGCCACAGCTCACAAAATTTTATGACTACACAAACCCCGAACCAAAACAACAGAATAATTCTGTAAAAATGAAAATTCCCACAAGATTCTTGGCATGCGAAATAAATGTAGTATCTATAAATGAGAGATAGCTTGTTTTTCTTTTTTAAATTATGTCTATAATGGGGTAAAAGGCCACTGTCAGTCATGGAACTAGTTGACAATTAGTTATACCCAAATGATCCCCCAACTAGGGAGTTTCTTGGTCCTGTGCATCTTGGCTCCCTACCCATCATGCTCCATTCTGCCCTCCGGTCTTGACAAATATAGTACTGAGTAAAAGTCCTCCCTACAAGTTGGAGAGTAGTGGTCAAGAGAGAAAAAAGTAATAGAAGAGGAGAAGAGCCCACTACACTTGAAAAGGGAGGGGAGGGGAGTCAACTTCGAAATGACACAAATTTCTATCAACTCCGGAAAACAGAAACTGTCTCATTTGCTTTGTTTTATAGTGTCCATCACAGCAGCTGAGACACGGTCTCTCAAATGTTTGTAAACAACTCTAATTCTCCACGATGAATACTAAGTTCAAATGATTCCATTTTCTCTTTCAATTAAGTAAGACTGAATTAATCATTAAGTATTGTATCCTGGATACTTGGGGATGGTATAGCCATTTTGGAAAACACTTTGGCGGTTTTTCAAAAACTTAAACCTACAGTTAGTACATGACCCAATTACACTTCTAGGTACATAGCCAAAAGAATTGAAAATGTATGCTCACATAAAACTCATTCACAAATGTTCATAGCTGTATCATTCATAGTAAAATCAGAGAAACAACCTAAGTGCCCATCAACTGACAAATGGATAAACAAAATAAAGTCTACCCATGCAATGGAAACTTATTCAGATAAAAAGGAATGAAGTTCTGATATGCCTTTTAAGAATAAACCTTATGGGTATGAAGGAGGGCACGTGTTATAATGAGCACTGGTTGTTATATGCAAATAATGGATCGTTGAACACTAAATCAAAAACTAATAATGTGCTATATGATGATTAACATAATAAAACATAATACAAAAAATATATATATAGAACCTTAATAGCATCATGCTAAGTAGAAGCAGGTAGACCTACTGTCTGATTCCACATACTATATGGCCAAAAGGTCACTTACTGTATGATCCCAATTATCTGAAATGTCTAATATAGACAAATCCATAAAGATGGACAGTCACTTGGTAGTTGTCAGGAGCTGGGGGAAGGGAAAATGGGGAGTGACTATTAATGGGAATGGGGTCACTTCTTGGGAGAACTGTATACTTTAAAAGAATGAATTTTGAGATGTGTCAATTTTACCTCAAAAAAATATTTGGATAACTTCTTACTAAAGAAACTATAGTTAGGGGACACCTGGGTGGCTTAGTCCAGCATCTGCTTTCGGCTCAGGTCATGAACCCAGGATCAAGTCCTGTTTTGGGCTCCTAGCTCAGCAGGGAGCCTGCTTCTCCCTCTGCCTGCTGATCCCCCTGCTTGTGCTCTCTCACTCCTCAATCTCTCTCTTTCTCTGACAAATAAATAAAATCTTAAAAAAAAACTATAGATAGGAGTTATGTTCCATTCTTCAGGTATGATGAAAACTATTGCTATTCCAAGTATCTTTTTTCTTTGTCAACAAATATTAGAAAATTTACTGGAATGCTTTATATAGTTTAAAAAGAAACATAAACACATTTTAAGCATTTGTTATATTATGTAATTAATCACATCATAATAGCAATAATAATGATGACCAATATTAATTAAATGCTTACTAGGGCACTATTAAGTACTACCAGTCACTGTTCTAGGTACTTTGCTTGTACTAACTCTTAAAAGAGTTAAAGAACAACTCCATAAGGTGAGTCCTATTCTTATCTCTGTTTTATACAGAAAACTGAGGCACAGAGGGCTTAGGCAAGGTCACACAGCTAGTTAATTTGGAGCCAGTATCCCAGCCTAGGCAGCTTGGTCCAGAGCAGACACTAATAATCACCATTCAATTCCACCTTTAATGAAAATAGGAAAAGGATTAGTGCCAGATGACTCACTACAGGACCTAATCTAGAGATTTGGCTAAGTCTTCTCACTTGCAAGCTCTTCAGGCCTGACCTCCTTGTTCTGCTTCTCCTGGTCACTAAAGTGAGGGAACACGGCAGCACCCTCTCTATGTCCCCAATGGCTCTTGAGTCTCCATGACCCTGTGCCTACATTAATAAGAAACCAAGAAATATTCAGATGCAAGTATTCTATAATGAGCATTTTGGGTACACCAGGAACTTTGACCTTAAAATATTTTATAGAAAACAACTAGAAATTTTAGGATTGAACAGCTGAAAAGCCCTCAGGTATTTTCCAGCTTCCTCTGCAGTTTGTTAGAGACTAGTCACAATGGGGCACATCACGGGCTCAGTTGGTAAAGCATGAGGCTCCTGATCTAGGGGTCATAAGCCTGAGCCCCACTCTGGACACAGAGATTACTTAAAGAAAGGAAAAAAAGAAAAGAAAGAAAACTGGAAATCACAAAGCTACAGTCAGTGGAATCTGAGCAGTAGTGGATGCCAGTTCCTGGCCTAATCCATAAAAACCTCCACACATAATCCTCCATGCTGTTTCCCTATCTACTGACAGGACATTTAACCCCCAAAGATGACACTGGAAACCACAGGGTGAAGATGACAAAGCCTCTAGTAGCCTAAGTCCCTGAAAATGGTGAAGCAGTGCCTCCCTAACGAAGGCATACAGTGGACTCTTATATAAAAGAAAAATAGGAGCGCCTGGTGGCTCAGTTGGTTAAAGCCTCTGCCTTCGGCTCAGGTGGTGATCCCAGAGTCCTGGGATCGAGCCCCACATCGGGTTCTCTGCTCAGCAGAGAGCCTGCTTCCCTTCCTCTCTCTCTCTGCCTGCCTCTCTGCCTACTTGTGATCTCTCTGTGTCAAATAAATAAATAAAATCTTAAAAAAAAAAAAGAAAAATAAACATATGCTGAGATTTGTTTATCATAGAAGTAGCCCATCTTAATCAATATTACCTCCATTACACCTTCAAATCTCTTTAGTTTTTCCTAAAAGCCTTCTGTTATTCATGATGACGAGTTTTTTGTTTTCTTTTTTTTCCTTTAAGATTCATTTATTTAGGGGTACCTGGGTGGCTCAGTCGGTTAACCATCTGCCTTCAGCTCAGGTCATGATCCCAGCATCCTGGGATTGAGCCCTGCATGGTGCTCCCTGCTCAGTGGGAAGCCTGCTTCTCTCTCTCGCTCTTGCCACCACCCCTCCCAACACACACTCGTGCTCTGTCTCTTGCTCTCTCCCAAATAAATAAAATTATTTATTTATTTATTTTCAAGAGAGACCGAGTACAAGCAGGGCCAGAGGGGCAGAAGGAGAGAGAGAATCCCAAGCAGACTCTGAGCTGAGTGTGAAGCTCAACTCAGGGTTTGATCTCATAGCCCATGAGGTCATGACCTGAGCTAAAGCTAAGAAGAGTCTGATGCTTAACCAACTAAGCCAACCAGGTGTCCCAAGAGTTTTTGTTTCTTTTCTTAAGCTTTTCTCACAGGACTATGACTTCAATCATTCATACTCCTCTATTCCTAATTTCTTGACTTTCCTCCTAAAATACAGAACCCAAAACCAGAGAGAAGCCTTTTAAAGCAAGTTTCCACTGTAAAACATTGGCAGATGGGAATCTTTAAAGTACTGTTTATCATGAGACAATACAAAGACATACAAACTGAAGAAACCCAAAATTCTTAAACCCATGGTTTCAACCTCACAAAATCTTCACCTTTATGGGCCAACTCGGAATTGCCAGCTGCTGCTGTGGTTTATATGCTAAAAATAACAGGGCACCAAGAAGTAGCTGGTCAGGCCAAATCTGGGCTGCGGTACTCCCTGGACCAGGAACAACAAACCAGGGGGAGGAGGTAATGGGATGGGGGCAGGACCATTCTTCGATGCAGTGATCCCAAGAGCAATGAGAATCCAAAAATAAACACTGGTTGACTCCGGTGCCCTTGAACAAGCATGCAAAGTCACTGAATAACAGAGCCAGCTAATCTAAATGTCAATCTAAACTCCTTCTGAGTTACTAATGCAGGTGGCCAGACCTTTAACTTCTAAGGAAGTTTACCAGAAGAAATATGATTTTATATCACTGATATCAGTAGCAGATGCATCTGACCAATTGTGACATATCTAAATTTTCCTTCAGGAGCCCAGAAATATAACTCAGAGACGGGGTGGTGAAGTACAATCAGCAGCCTGACTGTTCACTCCTTCCTTCCTTCACTCATAGTTCATTCATTCAACATTCTTATTTATGCCTAAAGGTACCAGACACTCTGCTAAATACTAGAGATACATGAACTAGTAAAATTCCTGTAGGCTTTCACAGTCTTGGATTTAGGGAGGGAACCGAGAAGGAAAGCCCAAATTAAAATGTGGTTAATGTTATATTGGCATGATGGCAAGTTACTCTAGGAACACAGAGAAGGAAATGATCAGCTCCTCAGCAACAGATAAATGGAGCTGAAAATGAAAATAGGGCAAGACATCTAAATCGTGTGTATTACACAGAATTCATCTACACTTTGTTTTTAAAAGAAAGAAGCTTTTATCCAAACAGGAGCTTAACAATGTCAAATAACTATACCGCAGACTCAAAACACAAGAAACTGGGTCTCAGAGTCAGAGGAGAGGTTCCACACGTCCACACTGACACTTCTTACTTGTTCTCCTGCCTGTGTCTCCAATACTAACTACAGAATGCAGCCCAGCCACTGCCTGGCTCCACCCGGAGAACCTGATGGGGGCAAAACTGGGGAAGGGGGGAGGCGGGGAGCTACTGCTGACAATGGAATTAACCTGAAAATGATGACTATATTGGCTTCCAACCCAGTTTTTCTTCCTAAGAAAGTGTCTCTTGGATTCTGAGGCACCATTTTTCTCTGGTTCCCTCCAGATTTCTCCAGTGAAATCTGCTCCCAAGATTCTCACTAAAATGCAAAAATACAAGTCCCTTACTATGACCCCACTTCCACTGTATCTGATTCTGGGCTCCATGAATATAGGTCCACACCTGTTGGATCTCACTGTGTAGAAACAGTTTATCACTTGTCTTCTCCCAACACAGCCAACATCTTCACCCTGGAATAATGTGTACCTATCATCCAGGTACACAAATACCATTCTAAATTCAGTGGCACTTGAATGACCTGTGCAAACAGTAAGCTTTTTTAAAAAGAAAATGAAATTAAGGACTAAGTCATGAACATCAGTAACCTAAACCATGTATACTTTTTGCTTTTTTAATATTTTACCTTAACTTACTTAGCAAGTTTCATTTACAATTGGGAAAAGGAGGATGATAGGTATAATTCTTTTTGGTTGGTGAAATAAAAAATTCTTCAAGCTCTCTTCAGGGAAGTAACCTGGTCTCAGATTGAGCATGTCATGTTCATGAAGGTCTTTTCTCCTTGTCACCTTCCTAAGATGGTCAATTATACCAACTAGTACTTTTCCTTATGACAAGGACATGTATCCAGTGGGAACTGGAATGAAGCCAACACATTAATTTCAGTAATTCAGCTGAATGATTTTATTTCCTCCCAAGACTGAATCAGGGCTCACAGCCAATGCATGGTGGTGTGGTGACGATGCTTCGAGTAAGACCCTCCGTTGGTCTACTGGATCTGAGCTGGGACAGATCCTCAAAGGACTTTACTGAAGGTGAACTCAAGGTGAACCAAAGTTCCTATAATGAAAGTAGTTCAATCAGATCTCCAGAATCTCTTGAGTCATGAGATAGCTGAACAAAATTCGTGTCATGAGGGGGGTAGCAGAAGCCAGACTCTAAGGCGGCCCTAGTGATCCCTTTCTCCTGGCTTTCACACCCTTATATAATCCCCACACATTAACCGAGAGTGCGCAGGACTCAGTGACTCACTTCTAACAAGGAGGGTAAGAAGGGACAGTGTGTGAGTTAGAGACTGTCAGAAGCAGGCCCCTGGCCAGGGTGGCCTCCACCATTAAAAGATGGTGCCTGGCTAGTTGCCAGGTTAGGATTGCCTCGTGAGACTAAGCGGAACGCCCAAAGAGGAAGGAAACAGCATTGGTTGCTAGCGAAGTTGTTCGTTTAGGTGCACAGCCTGATTCGCTCCCTCCTGTACCCTGCTCGCTGATTGGTCATGTAAGCGTATATAAGTGTGTAGACTTGCGGAAATAAAGAGAGAGAGAGAAGATGCATCTGAACCAGGTCGTCTTGTCGTCCTTGCGGGTGGAGGGCGATAAGAGACAAGGTCGTAAAGGACAATATGTGCCCCCCTTCATCATTCCCTCTTGGGGAAGTCAGGTGCCATGGTGTGAGTCGCACTATGAAGATGACTGTGAGACATGGTTCTGACGGCTGCTGTCAGTGGTCTTCTCTGAGGAGCTCTTCTGATGTCCCCCAGCCTTCTGATGAGCTGCAGCTCCAGGGTATCCTCTGCACTGCACTTACAAGAGACCCTGCGCCAGAACCAGCCTGCTTTGTCCCACAGAAACTAAAAAGGATGAAAATGCTTGATGTTTTAAGCTGCCAAATCTGGAGGACATTTTGCTACACAGCAGTAATTCATATGGGGGCTTAAAGCTATCCAGCCCCAGGACCTGATACAAGGGGTGCCGAGAATGTGCCCACACCTGTGCCGTTTCCTCCCCTCATGTGCCCTTCAGGCCTGAAGGACTTGCACCCCTATCTTAAATATGTATGCAGTTCTTCACGGAGCATACAGTGTGCAGTCAGGATACCAAACATTAAGAACAGCAAGGTGATTTTTCCCTTCTGAGAAGCTCACTTTTCTTCTCTTTAAGAACCATCCAGTTCCCTTGTCAAAAACAGTTTTCAAGGCCACTAAAACTGGAGGCCAACCACTGAACCTCAATCCCAGCTAAGAGTCTGATGCCTCCCATTATGAAGGAAAAACAGGGGCTGAAGTGGAACTTCATGGAATGCAGTTACCCTCCTGCCAGTTCCCCCTAAGTTTAAATAGAAGCATTCCATTCTGCCCTCTTAAAATTAAGTGCTCTCACAAAGCAGACACTGGAGCATAAAATACCTTTTTACTTCACCTATTTGAATACCAGAGATTTGCCTTAAAGGGCCAGGCAACCTGAAGCTTTTCAACCAAAACAAGGCACCAGATTATCCAAGGCAGATGATATTTCATCTCAAGCATCAAATATATTATCCTTACCATCAGGGATTCTCACGGGATTAACACTAAGTAGTGCCTATTACTACATTAATGATAAATCATTTGCATGTCATTAACAAATTTCAGCCAGCCAGGGTTAATCCCTTAGTTTATTTTGTTTAACAGCCAACAGGTTCTTAAGTCACTGAAATAAAAGGCAGGAAACTCAGACATTTTCTTCAATCCAGGCAGTTCAACCAAATGCATATATATATATATATATATATATATATATATATATATATATATTTATTTATTTATAGACACACACATACATATACATTTTTTTTTCTTCCCCCACCATTATTACCGTCATGCAGCTTCTAGGATAATATACTATTTTTGACATTAAAATATTAACTAGGAAATCTTTCAATTAGTCAAATATAAGAACAAAAAGGCATATACTTAAGGCTTGGCTTGGCTATTGTGAAATGAAGGCATATGTTGGTCATACAAATACACATTTTCAATAAGAGGATTTTCTAAAAGATTTTTAAAAATAATTCATACCTTTGTTGATTCCACATGTGCTATTTGCAATTTAACATCACAAAATAATCACTCCAAATGGTTCTCCCTGCTATGATTCACCACGGTGAATGATTCTGCCACTCACAGCAAATAAGAGAATGGTTCAGAATGGCTTATTTTCCTGCTCCAATAAACTATGACTAGGCATTCAGCAGATTTTTCTTTTGTTTCTTATTATTTTGCAGAGTTGAGAAAAAAATATATGAAAAATAAAAGAAATAACTGAATGGGCCACTGCTTTCAAAACTTATTTAGTCTTGCTCATTTACAGCAACCCTGTTATAATTCACTTCCATTCTCCTGTTTTTCTGGTGTGTTTTCCATATCGGAGAACCTCACCAGAAGACGCCCATTCTCTTTTGTATCTCAAGGCACGGCTTACCTTTCCACATAAAACTCTAAGTGTAAGTGCCCACTGCCAAAATGAATGCGATAAAATTAAAGCATTTTTATTGGCTTTTCATTCTGGAAATAATTGGCAGAAATCTCTTTCGTTGCATTAATTTTGTATTATTAAACCTATCCAGTAAGTATCTTGATACCAACTCGGTCATTCTGCAACCCATCCCAGAACGTTGACTTACATGAAGTAACAATGAGGCTCTTTGACAGTTTTCAACATACTCTTCTGATGAGTAGATTTTTTAATTGTACAATTTTCTTAATGGAGACGTCTAAAGTCATTAGCTACACTTCCATGTATCCTCCTACTCTCATCCTTAAAACTCCAGAAATCATCATAAGAAGCCTTGAACTTGCCAATACTTAAACCAGAGGTGGGGATGGGGGGATTGTGGGGGGAGCATCCAGCATCCCTCTCTAAAATTCCAGAAAAAAATGAGTGACAGAGCCAATCATTTTTCTTGCCAGTGCAGAGAGATACTGATATCCTAGTTTCTTTCCAGAGCATCTCCATATGCGTGTCTGCACTGGCACACACGCATTATGTGGAGCCTGCAAAGTAAGGAATACCAACATACCAAGCAGGGGCTTTTAGGAAGCAAAGAGATAATCTGTTGTCTGGAGTTACGTGGGCACATTCTGCATAGAAATAATATTATAAGTGCACCTTATATAAACTCAGTTTATCAATTTAACTCACATCACCTTCCATATACCCAATGTCTTATAGGATAAAGATATGAATAGACTAGTGGCCTCTGAACTGGGTCAAACAGAAAGTTTTTTAAAATTATGAGCACCCACATGACTTATATAAAGATCTATAAAACAAATATCAATATAAATATTCTACTGAGACATGTATTCACAAAAATAAAAATTAGGATAAGAAACAATACACATAGGCATTCGAGTATATGCCTGCAGCTCACCTGCACACCTCCTGCGGTCTACACCCTCCACTTCGAGGTTCTGTTGTCATAGAAGGCAGGTAGTTAGGTGCTAAAAGGACACCTGGAGGCTGGCGGCGCGGGGGTCACGGCCACCTGTGAGGGCCGTTAGAGGCCTGCCCCGGGCCGCACGCCACACGAAGCCTGATCAAACCAGACAGGCCCAAGATGGCGGACGGCAGGACGGAAACCGCTGACCCAATCAGGAAGCAAAGTCGGGAAACCCTGCCCCACCCCCCCCCGCCGGGGATAATGAACATTCTACCCCCTCGTTAACAACCCTGCATAAAAAACAGAAAACCAGCCCCAGTGGCGAGCAGCTCTCTCTCTCTCTTGAACTTGGAGGCTCTCGATCTCGAGAGTATGCTTCCGCTTTAATAAACTTGCCCGCTTGCGTCACACATCTGCCGGGTCACGTGTCTATGCTTGACTTTTTCTCAGGACAAGACTAAGAACTTTCAGGGACTCCTTGGGGATGGGCTATGCCAAGGCTCCAGGGCCGGGGGTCTACCAGTGCCCCGGCAACACCAGCGATATACGTGTTCCGCCCTTTAATAGATACTTTTCTGGTGGGAAAAAACAATATATCTGCTAATTTCATATAGCATCTCATATCGTTCATAAAACGTTGTCATATACATTATCTCAGGCAATCCTTACAAAGACCATTTCCTCATTTAACAGACCAGGAATTTAAGTAACATGAGTGCTCCCAAGATCACCAAGGAGACGCTAGCTAAACTAGACTTGAAACCAGGTCTATCCTACAGATATATGACAGATTAAATGGGCTTTTATGTGCCAGTCTGGAAACCACACTACTACTTAGAATATTACTTCTAAGGGAAAATGCTTTCTGAGTTCTAATTAACTGACTTGTAAAGGAACTTTTAGAATATAATATGCTCGTAAATTAAGAAGTACATGTATTACATATTTCCAAATAAATGTTTTTTCATACAGGAGAATCTGAACCATTTATTCTGCCCCTAATGCCAAAGAGTAAATCACAGAAACATGAAAGCCCAACCAAGCAATGCTGGAATGCCCATGTTCTATATATATGGCTGTCAGCTAGTACTCAAGGCAGCATTTCCCACCCAGAGATATTCTATTTGTGTATTCAATTTTTTCTCCTACAATAAAAAGACCACTTTTTTTTAAATCAGTATTTAAGAATCAGCAATATTCATTTATAAGTATTATCCTTCTAAGCATTATGTTTTAGCCTTGGAAATTTTTCTCTTTTTTTTTTTTTTCTTTCAAAGCCAAATGGTTGAACAAGTAAGATAGAAAATGTATAAAATGAATGGTGCTGTGGGTCCAGAAAGGTGGCTGGAGAAAGTAAAGTCTTGTGAGTTTTCTCTCTGCCAAGGAAAGTGAGCCAGACACTTAGACTTCTGCCAGGCTCCCTTGAGTCTTCTTGAACCCTGTTTTCTTTAGATTGCCAGCACTGATTACATAATATTTTTGCAATGCATTTTACTTTCAAAAAAGTGTATATCCTCTTTGGCCCAGTAACCTAACTCCTGTGGATCTATTCTAAGAAAATAATTTGAAATATCAAAAACTTTTTAGGCATATGTATTTCATCATAATGTTATTTATAAAGTGGAAAA
This sequence comes from Mustela nigripes, assembly GCF_022355385.1. Taxonomy (NCBI): domain Eukaryota; kingdom Metazoa; phylum Chordata; class Mammalia; order Carnivora; family Mustelidae; genus Mustela; species Mustela nigripes. Next base: position 125,962,500 of record NC_081558.1, on the reverse strand, counting down.
ATAAAAAGCAATCTGAATTTCCAATAATAAGGAAATGATAGATACACTTAATGACATACCATGTATCAATTTAAAATGATGGCTACAAAAGCCATACGACTGCATTAAAAAAAGAAAAGAGAAAGAAAACTTTGTGATATATTAACCAAGAAGTACAGATTAGAAGCTACATATACAGTGTAATATAACTACATAAAAATACCATAAGAAAAAAAATAACAGACTAGCAATCAGTGGGCCAAATGAACCCATTCTTGGTTAGGGGTGCTGGAATTAGCAGCGACTTCTTTCTTTTTTATATTTACCAGTTTTCTCTGGTGTGGGCATATTATATATTATAATAAAAAAAGGTTTTCTAAAACCTGGCACCTAATGATTTATGAATTCCCACAAATGAATAAGAAAAATAAAAATTACTTACTTTTTAAAAGGGAAATCAGATAATTCAGAAAAGGAACCCTAAATAGCTATAAAATGAAAAACATGTTCAGTATTTTCTAATAATAAAAGGGATTTAAATTAAAAAAAAACAAAATATAATTCTAACCCATAATATGAACACAAATTTAAATTTTATACACTTTGTTGTGAGTTTATGTGAACTTTGGAACTTCCACACACATCTGGTAGGAGGAAAAATTAGTACAATCACTTTGACGAGCGATCTGAAACATCCAATAAAACTGGAAAATGTGACCTATATATAAACTTCACACACTTGAACATAAATATTACAATAACAGTCATTGTGGCATTGTTCATAATAGTAAATTTAAAACAACTTACATTTCCTTCAATAAGGAAATAAATTATACTATTTTCATATGATAGAATATTCTAAAGCAGTAACAATGAATGAACTTGACCTTTATGAAATATCATAGACAAGTCATAAAAGTATAATATTGAACAGAGAAAGGAGCTCAGAATAATGTCAGTAGTCCATTCCACTTAAATAAACTTTTTAAATATGCAAAATAATACTATATTATAGTCACAAACATTGTAGCAATACTATAAAAATATACCTTGGATAGCTAAACACCAAATTCAGGATAATAAGAACACTGAAGAGAAAAAGAAACAAATGAGATTAGAGATTGGTGTTCCAGAGGACCTCAGTTCTCATCTGTAATGCTAGGAAGGAAGAAAGGAAGGAAGGAAAAAAGAAAGAAGGAAAAGCACTTGAAGCAAGATCAGCAAAGCAAAGCCATTATTGTCCATTTTTTGCTTAATATTTAATATACAACATTACAAAGAAACGATGAGCATCTAAAACTGACTCTTGATTCAAAAGAATGAGAACTGCCTTGTAGGAATCTAAAGTTTTAGCTCTACACAAGATAAACAGAGCTTGGATTCAGAGAATGATCCAGGTCAGTAAAGTCATTTGCAGTCTTTCTGATGCTGTTTGCACTTGCCCTGGCATAGGACATGTTAGAAATGCCGCTTCTGTCTTTGTATTTGGCTAGGGAAGTGATGCAGGGACAGGCCACCAGAAACCTTTACAATTCACTGGGGTGGGGAAACTTATTCCCAAAAACACTCATGTTGTTGTCATCTGAAGTGCTTCTACCACGTGAGCTGTTCAGCTCTGCAGCAACATGACTCTGCTACTTGAACCACTCTGTCTCCTAGAAGATACTTATTTGTCCTACCCACAAAGACTTGGAGATGATGGATGCTTCCAGAAACCCCAAGAAAGGAGCTATGCTTGGAAGGACGAGGGACTTCAATTTACAGCAAAGGCTCCTCCAACACTCTAGGAGCCATGTTTATTCCACAGGCCTCCTGGTAAGGAAGAAGAGATGATGGCTTTGAAGGGTGCTAAATTCTAAGTCCCTGCCTATTCTAAGAGGCAACTATTATTCTTTTGTTCCAGCAGAGGGGGCACCCTGTCAGACAAGCTAGAATCCAGAAGTAGCCAGCACAAGAGACATCACCCACCTTCCAGCAATCCTGCCCTGGCCGATAGTGCTGACAGTGGGGTGAGCAGGCATGGATGGCGACCACAAGCTCCATGCTCAGGACAAAACTACTGCCATGTGCAACTGCCACTGGCCTGCTCTGTCTTCAAACACTGAAGGAGCTGGTGATCCGTTCAAACTCAAGCCTGAATAACAGAAGATTTAGGGATTGACATAGCCTGTGTTTGGATCTACCACTCCCTTGAAAACATCTTTCAAGAACAAGTAACTCTAAAAACGGCCGAGGCAGATTAGTCCAAAACGTGTGCTGTATGACCTCTTGGCCATCCAGTCTGCATCTGGAGGCACATTTGGAATGTGGAGCAAATCATACTGAAAGATTGCTACCCCCTTCCTGAATCCCTCATGGGCTTCTCAGAATTCAGCTTGCAAGTCACGCTTCGTTCAAGGCAGTTGATTAGTTCCAGTGTGAAGGGCACCGGACAGGACAATAAGTGGACAACAGACATAGTGATTCATAGATTGCTCTAAGAGTTGCAGGTGTTTTTAGGGCAAAATGAAAGAAAAGGAGGTTGAGTCAGTTCTCAGAACTATCCTCCTAGGACGAGATTAACCAGAATTACTCACAGTTACCATAGGCATTCAAGCCATTCAATGTCAAGGACAGGCCCTCTTCTGGGCATTCAGAACACCTCTCCCTCTTTCCGTGCCCCCCTTTCCCTCTTTGGAGTGGCCCAGAAAAACAAAAGACTGGCCAAGAGCCCCATCTAAAATCAAAGTTGTTCACTTAAAACTGGTTACCAAAATGCACAAAAATGCGTCTTATCTGGAATGAACTATTCAATTATTTCAAAAGAAATGTAGCTTTCCCAAAAAAGAGAAGTAACTAGTAGCATTAGAAAAATTGAAGAAAAATTGCAGAGTAAATCACAATGATCCTAGCCATAGGACTGAAAGGAAAGGAATAGAATGGAATGGAATTGGAGCAGGGAGGGAAGAAGGAACGAAGGGGAAAAAATTGCTAAGGCAACTCAAATTCTCAAGGTATCTACTTTGTTCTTAAACCAAATCAAAACAAACCAAAATGTTATAGACTAAAACAGCCAAGACTCAACCAAAATTTGAGAGTTAAACATTAAGAAAGCTAGTCTTGAGATTAATTCTCCTGATCTATGATTACTTCAAATTAACCGACTAAAGAATCAGAATATAGAAAAGGGCAGTTAAAACTCTGTTAAAGAAAACCAAAGCACATAATGCTTATTGGGATACGAAACATAAGTAAGCTATGTATGTCAGAAATACATTTCCAGGGGCGCCTAGGTGGCTCAGTCAGTTAAGCATCTGACTCCTGCTCAGGCCATTATCTCAAGGTCCTGGGATCAAGTCCTGCTTCCAGCTTCCTGCTCAGCGGAAACTCTGCTTCTCTTCCTCTGCCCACCCCCTACCCCCAGCTCATGTTCTCTCTCTAATAAACTAATAAAATATTTTAAAAGTAAAAATTAAGTGGTGCCTGGGTGGCTCAGTCGTTAAGTGTTTGCCTTTGGCTCAGGTCATGATCCCAAGGTCTTGAGATCAAGCCCTGCATGAGGCTCCCTGCTCAGCGGGAAGCCTGCTTCTCCTTCTCCCACTCCCCCTGCCTGTGTCCCCTCTCTCACTGTATCTCTCTCTGTCAAGTAAATAAATAAAATCTTTTTAAAAAATAAATATATTTCCAAATTCTACCATATATATATTTCCCATCATCCAAGTTTCCACAGTCTTAGGAATGTGGAATGGGATAGCCGAATGAGAGAACAGTAATTGAAGCGACCCCTAGAAACCCCTTACCAAGAGCTACTTACATTAAAAAGAGCATCAGCCATGTAAGTCAAACAAAACAAGTTTTCTATTTGAATTAATCAGATTGTCAAATACTCCATTTTTTTCCTCTGAAAACCAAAAGGTTTGGTATAATAAGATTTAATTTATGAAACTCTTTTTACTCCATCTGAATTTCACCTCCTTTGAAAACCATACAAAGCAACTTTGGAATCACACTTGGACATGCACACAGCCCACCACCAAGTCCCTGGAGAAATTCTACCTGCAAACAGGAGACTCCTGCTAGAAATGACTATGAAAAAGACCACGGAAGCAGATTGGTACAGAAGAATGGGTAGAGCAAAGGGAATGTGTTTATTGAGCATCTTTTATGTACCTCTCACTTGCAGTGTTTGATTTCATACCATCCTTCTAACTACCCCACGAGGTGCACACAATTGTCCCCTCCCACTGAGGAAGGGGAGCCAGGGTTTGAATTCTTGGAGCCTAGGACCACCCTTCAGTTCCGAACTCCTGTGCTTAGCACAACACCAGGGGTAGGGTGGGCCTTTGTCAAATGTTTGCTGCCTGAATCTGACCATGAGGCCTACCCACTTAGCTGGGTCTAAAACGTGGCATCGGAAGGCCGCTATGCAGTCTGAGGGGCAGCGAGTAGAGCAGTCAGCCCAGCGTGGGGCTGGGCAAGTTCATTGCCCAGAACTTTTATAGCTCCAGCTGCCCCTTCTCCTCCATTACTGCCCTCTTCTGGCCATCATGCTTCCCAGCTCAGACCACCTGCCTGCCATGGGTTTCCTCTCCCAATGCAGCAGCCAGCCTTGGCAGGCTCCACTTCCTGAAGGAGCTGGTAGCTATGAAAACACTGGCCCAACATCAGAGTTGTGGAGCAGCCATGGCTTCCATCCTTTAGCTATTTGGGGTAACCCAGGCCCCAAGGAATCCTGGCTCCCCACTGACAGCATTGTTCAAAATCCTACCAGTTCACGAGGAGCAAACGGGAATAGAGCTCCAGATGGGTCCCATTGGGGTCGGGACTCCTTGCATTGCTTTCATTGATGGGTTTTGGGCTGAAGGTTGGAATCTAGTCATTAGAAATCTCTGTAAGGTGCTTATGTTCTCTAACGTGGGACCAGAAGGAGAGAGTCAAGGAGGTTCCGTCTCCTCTGGTATGCATGCCGCAAGTAGCTAGGCGGGGGGATGGCATTTCAAAAGGCAAAGACACATAGACTGGGGAAAGATGGGCCTGGATGTGTACCTGGTGGCAGACCCTGGTACATCCAGCTTCCATCACAGGGTCCTTCCTACGTCCCCACCCCTCCCACCTCCCACTGCTCCGAGCTTCTGGGAGCATTCTTTCAGGTGCCCCCTTTGTACTGGGTATCAGTCCACCTTTAAAATAACAATTCTCAGGGCGCCTGGGTGGCTCAGTGGGTTAAAGCCTCTGCCTTCGGTTCAGGTCATCATCCCAGGGGCCTGGGATCGAGCCCTGTATCGGGCTCTCTGCTCAGCATGGAGCCTGCTTCCTCCTCTCTCTCTCTCTCTCTGCCTGCCTCTCTGCCTACTTGTGATCTCTGTCAAATAAATCAATAAAATCTTAAAAAAAAAAAAAAGGTAATAATTTGCTGGGGCACCTGGGTGGCTCAGTGGGTTAAGCCTCTGCCTTTGGCTCAAGTCATGATCTCAGGGTCCTGGGATGGAGCCCTGCATCAGACTCTGCTCGGCAGGGAGCCTGTTTCCCCCCCTCTCTCTACCTAACTCTCTGCCTACTTGTGATATCTCTTTCTCTCTCTCTTTCTCTTTCAAATAAATAAATAAAATCTTTAAAAATAATAATAAAATAACAATTTGTTGACAGCTACTAATTGCCAGGCAAGGTTTTTTACCTTTCTAACTTTCATCAGTGCTATGTTATTTCCCCCATTATACAAATGAGAGTATGGGTTGGAAGCTTAATGATGAACCTCCACCAGTGAAAGATGATCCCACTCCACATGCAGCCAGCCCACAGCTCACCCCCCGGTGCTCAGGAGAGGGACCCAGGCACCTGCCATGGTCCACCTTCTTTCCAGCTTGCACTCAAAATCCTCCTATATCCCTTCCCCTTGTCCACTTATGCAAGTGCACAGCTGGCCAGTCACTCTCCCTGGGGTACAACTTCTATACCCTGCACTTCTTCAGTTTGCATCCAACATGGTAAGGAAAGGGGACTTAAACTCTGAGTTATGTTAGAAGTCAGCTCTCTTTTCTCCTCCTGGCCTGCACAGTAATCAGCTCAACGTCTCTGCCTTCAGCTCTCTCATACCGGACACAGATCAGCGGTGCTTTCACCTGCATCTTGCATCTTTGCCTCAGTTTTTAGATTCATCTGGCTACCACGAGAAGTAACACGGCATGAATCAGGAGAGTCAAAATCCCAACCAAGTCTGGGCTTCCATCACTTTTCAGAGACACAGACACTACTAAAAAGTGTCCTGGGGCTCGTCCAGGGATCAAGACTTCATAAATCCCAGAAACATACAACTGGAAAGAACCTTAGAAAAAGTTCCAGTCAACCCCCGCCCTTTTACAAGAAGTAAACTGAGGCTCAGGGAAGACCTGACTGTTTTCCCACCACCTGCGCTCCCACTGTTAGTGAGTGGAACAATGTGGGTTCAAAGCAAAAACTCTTAACCCAAAGTTCAGTGTCACATCCTGCTACATAAAAAGTGTCCTCTGAGTTTATAATGCTAGCAGTTTAAGTATTTATATTTGGTCCTATTGCCCCCAATTAGCAGAAAGAGAGGAATAAAGCAACCCAGTTTTCATGGCAGATACAGGAAGGCCCTTGAGTATTACCACCATTAAAGAAACTGAGGCACAGAAGTGAGAAAAGTTTTTCCTAGTAAAATCTAGCTAGCTGATGGCAGGGTGCGGGCTCAAACTCCAGTCTGCAGACTCTCAATCCAGGGCTCTTTCCGTGAGGCCCTAACAAAAATGTGCAGAGATAGAGCCTTTTGGTCTTGTTTTCTAAAGTTACTAATTGCCATAGTACTTCCTATTTCTTACATATCTTAGACAGTGAAACCATGCGCAACTATGAAAATGGCTGTATTCAGAGATGCTATCCTTATCTGGAAAACAAGTAAGGAGCACTCTGCTAAAATCACAGAAGAAAACTAGAATGTGGGTTAAATTTTTAAAAAAAGAAGAAGAAGATGAAGAAGAAGAAAAGGAAAGAAAAAAAAAGCAACCACAGATACAGCCATTTTCGGCTGGGCGATCAAAGCTGGACCTTGTCGATGGCCTTCATGCCAGGAACTGAGTCGAAGTGCTGAAGGGAGAGTCTGAAGGGCCCACGCCCTGGGGCAAGGCACGCAGGCCATGACACCAGCTCCTGCTTCCAAGCCTTCTCCCCCTACCGCCTCTGCTTTCACAGACCTCTTCAAGATCAGAGACCACGAGGCAGGAGGGAGGAGCTGGTTTTGTTTTCTGTAGAATAAAGATTTCCAGAGACCAAAGAATGGCACTTCTACGTCTTGTTCCAAGGAAGTCCATTTCTTAACATTTTTAAGAAACATATAAACAAAAAAATTTGCAAATGTACACAAAGCCCCCTTGTGGAAGTATATTTAAAAACCATGAGAGGATGTGAGTCTCTGAGAGGGAGAAATGATGCATTCGTGATATTTCAGGTTCCCTTATGGGCAGGTCATCAGAGGACGAGGACACGCAGGTATCTGACCCTCATCAGGAACCCTGGCCTCCAGGACTATTTTTGCATAGCCGCGGAATCCATTTTTATTTGCCTTATGGCCACAAAAAGAAAGAGAGAGAGAGGGGGAGAGGAAAGAAGGAAGGAAGGGAGAAAAGAAAAAAAGAAAGTCCTGACGTAAATCTTGACAGATTTCGTCCCATTTAATTCTATGGTTCTTTACCTTTTTTTTTTCTTTTTTAACTTTCTGAAAGAAAATACCTTCGCATCTCCCAAGACAACACAATCTTCTGAACTAATAAAAGCCATACCAGTTCCAAAGTGCAAATTTTTTTCCTTTGGAAGGTTTTATTTCCTTCTAGGAAAAATTAACAATTAAAAATGCCCTCTGAAAATATGTTAAAGACCACATTGAGATGGAAAGGAAATAAAATGCTGCATGTTCTCTATTTTTTAACTCAACGAAAAACTTTTTTGACTTTCATGATGTGCATATGGCCATTAATTTCAATGTCATATTATGGTTTTTGGCTGAACAGACAGTATGTATGTATGTATGTAAGCAAACAAAACAAATGCATTTTGTATTCAAATTTATACAACCCCATACATTTTTATGCTGTTTATTTGAAAATTAATTTTGGCTTAGGCCTCAGAGACAGCAAATGTTGTCAAGATTTGAGGGCTACCTGAAAAGCCTTGGGGACAGCATTACCCTTATGCATAAGAAACAGCAAAATAAAATAAAAATAAATGAATTTCCAAATACGTCATGGCTAATCCCTTGAGCTGACCTACAAATGAATTATGGAGGTTTTGCTACAGGACTGAGTAGATCTGGTGATTTCACTGAGAGATTTATCTTATTTTCCAACTTATTTTCATATCTTATTTCCTTTTCTTTTAGAATTAGACTGTAAATAAAAAGGCTAAGACTGAATGAAGCTCCCTTTCACGGACCTTATACTGGATTGATAAATTAAAACGGTGAGATGAGTTTTGTATGACCCATCCTCGAGGATTTGGGAAATTTAGCCGATGCAAAACAAGGCATTAATTTGGAGAGGCCTAGCTACTTACAATGCTTAGTGTTCTGACAATGATGAATGGCATCATTCCAAGCAAATGGTAATTTCACTTTTTGTGACAGTACTTTAGAGCAAAACCGACTTTCTTCACACAAAGAATTTGCAATCCTATTGAACAGAGGCAGTACCTGAATATCAGAAGTCCTTCATTGTTTAAGTATCATCTGATATTCTTGATTGGTTAGAGACTGAAGGTTGGAGTTGAATTAGGGAGAACGGAGGTTAAGTCCTAACCTTGAAAGACTTAGCAGCCATTGAAACACTGCCTTTGGGCACTTATTGGCCTGTATTTATCAAAAAAACTTTTCAATTCAATGAAGGGAGGGAGAAAACACAAAACTTGTCACATTCATCAAGTGAAGCCACTGGAAAGACATCTACAGAACACCCAAAAAGCATAATCTTTCCGAAGCGCTGATAGAAATGGTAATTGGATGGGTCAGGGAATAATACAACCAAAGCGGGGGCAATGCAGAATATCGTGAAAAAATCAAGGTCAAAAATAAAAGAACAGATCCTTTTTAACTTGCGAAAAACTTACACTTGGCCTTCGTACTAAGGGAAAAATATACCTGTTGCTACCCATAATTTATGTCCTCGCAAAAGCCTCTCAAAAAGAACCTTTGAACATAAAAAACATTAAAGACCCTCGTTCTCACAGCCCATAAGAAAGCTTCACCTTAATATTGGCTCCATCAAAATATGTTTTCTGAAAGCAAAAAAATATATATCTTTCTTTTAAAAGAACAAGTAAAAGCAATGATTCGCTTTCTAAATCTAACCCATTTGTCTTTCAGCAGGGAAGGTATGTGGGGGGGGGGGGGGGCAGGGGAGAGGGGGCTTGGGTTGGAATATGTTGAATATACTTAAACTCTTCCCTGAGAGACTAAAAAAAATTTTTTTTAAATTAAAAAAAAACAGACTCTTGGAGGACTGGCAGAGAAAATCAACACTGTACCCAAAAGGGGAATAGACATGATGAAGCACAAGAAGTGATTACACTTCTTCCTGCCTTCTTTGTTAATGAGCTAATATCAGGGCAGAGCCAAATGACACATGTAAACAGATGAGCCGTCTGGGATGCCACATTGTCCCGTTTTTATCTTACACAAACACCTCTGCACTGGACTTGGAAGGATTTTTGGCACAACTTGGAGAGCTGATAGTCTGAGCTACATCCAGCTCGAAAAGGAAGGGATCTGGTGAAGTTGTGTGTAGCTCAGCTTGGTGGAAATGCGCGGATGCAGGTGTCTCCTTACTGACAAAGATATCGGTTAAGGGGGAAACACCCCTTGGAAAGATAGTATCTGGGAATATCTTCATCCTGGGGAATAAAGCAGGACACCCACCAAACCTCCTTAGATAGTTCCCTAAGGGGTTTAAAAAAAAAAAAAAAGAGCCAGCTCTCCCTGGCATTTCCCTGTAAACTGTACACATTTACTGATGTGCAAGAAAAGACAGCATCATTTATTAATTTGTGAAATTCTAAGCTGCCTGTGTACGCTGTTTCTACTAATCCAGAAATTTGACTTTCTACATTAGACTTCTGCGGTGATGTAAGAAAGGAGATGGAGTTTATGATTTGTGCTGACAGAGCCACATCATATTTTAGGGAGATGACATTGCTATTGATGGCTCCTTCTAATCTATTCCCAGTAATATGCTCATCTGTATGTTTTCCCCGGGCACCAGAAGAACAATCTCAGATCCCTAAAACAGTATGTCATTTCTTTCCACAAATCTCATATGCACATATATTATTATTATTTAACGTTTATTAAGTACCAACAGTATGCTAGGCACAATAGACATAGGGGGCCATAAAAACATATTTAACGCATCAAAAACCACAATAAAAGGACGCTGTGTTTGTGACAGAAGACAATAAAAATCTTTGCAATTCATGGTTCAAGATGAAATGCACCCCAGGTCCCAGAGCAGCCTTGGTACAGCACGACATATCAAAAAAAGGTATTAGAATTTTCACTTGGTTGGAGTCAGGGAGGTTATGCATACTCCGCGATTAAACATGGCCTTCCTCAACTTTATGATGTTCTGCAACAAACAATGAATTCTATAATGGCAAAGCATTAATTACTTAACTATCTGGTTGAACCTTGACCCTACATCACTCCAGTACCCAGGTATACATTCTGTTCCAAGTACTGTAGTAGACATTTAAAATGCATTTCTCAGTATAAGCATTGGGTATGCAGTTATTTATTTGACCGAAACTCAGAAAGGTTAGGTATTTCACCCACAGTGCATGCTCAGGAACCATTGTCACTTTGCCTAGAGTTGTCTAACATGCACACGCACGCACACCCCCCCACACACACACAGAGTGATAAATGCCATCCACCAGCTTGGGGATTTGGAGTTAACATAATGTCAGAAAACCAGTTTGAACATGTGCAGACACAGCATTAGCGTGGTCAAGATAGAAGTATAAGGGTCTCAACTTCTTCACTTCCTAAAGCTTCTTTAGTCACGCTTTCGTGTAGGGTTAAAAGCATGAACCCTGGAGCCAGATTTTGTGGGTTTGAATTCTGGTTCTACCACTTCTTAGCCATGTGTTTCTAAGCAAGTTAATTAATATTTCTCTGCCCTGGGTTCCTCATCTGTTAACAAGATAGGAGGAAAATAATGGTAATTTATTTCACAGACTTATTGTGAGGCTAGAATGCGTCAATATAAAGAAAAAGCTTAGTATGATGCCCAGTCCATAATGAGTACTTCAAAAGCTATAATCTCATTAGAGTTCTAGCACTGAGAAACAGCTAATATGCTGCTTTTTGGGTAAAAAGACAACATTATTCCATGAATCAACCATAGGCTACAAGATGTTTTTCTATTAGTAAAAAAAGATTTACACCATCCGTCCACCTAACTCCCTTCCCTTCAGCCGGTCATGAACTTAAGTGAATCTACATGAACACTAGCTAAGGAAAACTCCACAAATTTGGCTTTTCCATGGCTCACCATGACTGAACCACAGACAGGTAGGCTGAGGGGCCACAAAAGACCCACCCCATGGCATTAGGTCATTTGGAGGTGTTAGGAATGGAAGAGCCATGAGACAGTGCTTAGAAGCTCCCAGAAGGCAACCAAGGGTTCATCATATGGATTCAGGACCTTCATTGAAATCTCTGCAACTCTCAACAATGTGCAGGCTAATTTGTGTATTTTCCATGTACTTTCTACTTCCTCCCCATTCTTGTACATCTTCTGGAAATCTCCCAGCTTCTTATGTCTACAGAGGCCTCAGAGAAGACAGGAGATGTCAAACTCACGTCAAGTAATAGGACCTGTTGTTTACCACCTAAATAATAGTTTTAGTTGCAGAAAAAGTCAAAGTGAATGACTAAATTCAGTGTTGGGGATTATCGGTCAACATCAATAGATAATGCATTTCTTCATGAAATTAGGGTGAAGAGTCGAAGTTGCAGTGTGAGGGAGAATAATCAGAACTCATGCTTGGTACAAAGCGAGGAGGGTAACTATTTCCTAATGTTGTTTTTGTTGTCATCAATATCAAAGGCTTAGACAATTAACTGTCATACATTAAGGACAATCTAATTTACAAGACTTGCTTACTAACAAGTTTTTAAAAATTGCTTTTGAAAAACTGAAAAGTATACAATATGAACCAGAAATCACAAAACACAGGTTTTTAAAATTATTTTACCGTCAATATTTTCTTGAAGCTCGGTTACCTAATAGAAATTTAAAACTCAGCAGAATTACTGCAGTGATATAAGTCAAGATACTTAAGGAAAATACCATGGAGCACAGTAATGTTTTTAGGCTTTCACACCTTCCCACACCACTTTTTTTTCTGGAAGGATACGGCCTTCTTTTTGTAGCGCTCAGCTTAGAGTGGTGCCTTGTAATTACACACAGGCTAATAAAGCAAGACATATTTAAATGTAATTTTGTAACCTGTACACACAAACTCAAGCCTGTGGATGATGAAATGCTGCTAAAATTATCCTTATCCAGTAAAATTTATTGCAGCGATGAAAATCTTGACATCTATTCCAAAGTTCAAATTAAACTTCAGCGTAATACGGTAGCCTGAGTTGGACCAAAGTAAATAAGCAATTATTTAGAGTAATTGTATGTGTGTGTTGCATGTATTTAACTTTCCAGAAGAAGTCAGTGCGCCCACATTGTGGGGACCGCTGAATTAATTATGAGCGCACACAAAAGGGTACAAAGATCTCAATGGTCTCTTCAACAATCCCCGCACCCATCTGCCTGACCCCCACCTGTCTGGTTGTGTTTTTCTTTGACCCCATATTACAGCCTCAATATTAACTTTTAGATTTGGGTAAAACCATTGCCGTTTCCCAAGACGTTTGCCTCCTCCTAAGCCCGGACCGAAGGGGACGTGCTGAAAGCTCCGGCCATCTTTTTCCTGTAATGTCGGAGACGAGTCCCAGCTGCACGACATTGTATGTTAATAACCATTATTTAATTAACAGACGAAGAAGGCCTTTGGAGCCGCTCTGGCAGATTTTGAACTTGATCTTCTATCATTTGATGTCCCGCAAGACCAGATAAATGGCACGTCTCTCGAGGGTCTGCAGAGCCCCTTCAGAACAGCTGCACGGCCTCCTCTCCTCTCTGCAGCAGGTTTCTCACTTAAGAAAAAAACACGCTTCATTACATCGCCTCTTACTTGAGCTGCAAGGGTCTATTCAAGGAAGATAAGCCTCTTAGAAATGAAGTAGCGTTGAATTTAGGTTTTGAGTGACAGCAGGAAGATTTATCCATTCAACAGACAATACCGCTTTCTCTGCATTAATCTAGGAGGCGGACAATGATCTGTTTTTAGGCCTCATCTCATCTCTTTCCCACAGCAGAAGGTGATTAGAGTTTGGGAGCCGGGGCCGGGAAAGAAAGCTCCAGCGCTATCTCTCCAGGCCTCCTGCTTCCTGACGCGGTGAGAGGGAGCCCCGAGGCCAAGGGCACCGAACACAGACTCACAGCAAGGAGACGACGCTTGGATGCTTCACCGTTGGGAAACCCACAGGCCACAGGTGAAGGGCTGAGCCCCAGAATCCACAGAGTAAATCATGATTGTGAACTTCCCAGAGAGACTAGAAAGCACAAAGCAGCCCTCCGGGAGTGAAAGCAAGCCTTTACATTCTTCCTGGCAGGGCCCAGACAAAAATGTTAGGGGATCCTTTGACTCCTCGTGATATTCCAGCACTAGCCACAGGTAAGATTCAGTTAAGTCCCAAATCAGCCGGTCGGCCAACAGCAGCCTGGAGAGAAGGAGGCACAGACTGGGCTGGAGAGGCACGGACGGCAATGCCACACAAAATCTGAGTGCGTGTTTACACCACAGAGCCATCTCATCTCACCTTTTATAGCCATCCCTTGCAACCCCACAGGAGCTTCCACAGAAATCCCCACGCGCTGATTATTAATTCCAAGGGTCCCTCTCTGCCAAGCCCTGGGCACGGGGCCCACAGTGAGCAACTTACAGACTCACAAGTGACCCACAAGGATATTAAACTGGAGTCCAGCATCAGAATCCCGTTAGATAGGCGATGTCTGGCACCATCCTCAGTGTGGGAGGCTTGCCACATTATTAGCAGAAATCTGTGCTTACGCTCTGTGGCACATAAATTGATGAATGGACTTTAGAGTCAAAGCGGTGGCTTAAAACCACGCTTCCGGTTTGGGATGTGTATATTTTTATTTGAGTTGCAAACATAAGACTGCTGCTGTCACATCACAAAATCCAGAGATGCATTTTGTAGACCACTCACAACCATGCTCCTTCTTCCTTTAGCTCACCCTGAAGGTATCGAAATATCAAATATCTACAAGTAAACACTTGAAATAAAATGTTCATCTCCAGTTACCCTAAAAGTACCCCAGCATCAAACTAATCGAAGGTGGGCCCAAGAAGATTCATAACCAAGATCTTGGAAAGCAAGTACGAGGTGAAAGCCTTTTGCATAGTTCCAGTTTTCCTGAAAACGTAGTTCGGAGGCCAGGAGAGACTCTCATTCAAGTGTGAGTAATTAATTAAGTTAGTGAGTAAGGAAGCATAGTGAAAGTCACAGACATTACCACAGAATTAGATCAAGTTGTCCCAAATGACTTCTAAATTTAAGAGCAGATTGTGTGTTCTCTGGAAATCAATATAGAGTCATCACATTTTGACATTTCCTATTGTCAGATTGTGTTTTGTTTTGTTTTGATTTTGCAAAATGTCACATTGACAACTAGAGACTTCTGTGACATTCACCTCATGCGATGTTGCAAATACCCGTTTGTCAACGTTAAAGCTACTGCAGCCAGCCAGACAAACATGGTGGTGCAGGGCGTAATCCATGTTGTAAGGCTTCCGGAAAACCAAATCCAACACCGGTGTGCCATGAAGACAATTCTGAAAGTGGGGGAGGGGAGCCCACCCCCCCTGGAGACCCCTATGGAACTCTCACACAGCATGACAGCACAGTGGTTATGCTCCTTTACTGGACAGTTCTTCAGAAAAGCAGGAATAATTCAAAACAAAACGCAAAAGCAGGACCAAGTCCCCATTCCCCTCATATTCTGTAACTGAGTGTCAGGAAAGATGGTTTTAGTCTTACTATCTCTGGGCCTCAGTTTCCTTAAAATTCATCTCACAGCACTGGTATAGATAGATCACTTCTTTTTACCTACTGCTTCCGCAATCAAAGTTGACTTCCCAGGAGGCAAAAAAAAAAAAAAAAAAAAAAAAAACATCAAAACCTCCCCACACCAAAATACCTAACGCACCGACCTAAC